>NC_143510.1:53330159-53663373 GCF_031878675.1 Megascapheus bottae
ATAAGAATCTCAGGTTCTTCAGTGCCTGGGCTAGCTCTGAACCACAATCCTCAGATCTCAGCCTCCTGATTAGCTAGGATTACAGGTGTGAGCCACCTCACCTGGCTGCAATATTTCTTTTCTTAAAGCCCATTAATAGATCAGATGAAGTGCTTCGATAATTCCTGTTTTTATAATGTGTCTTTTTTAAAATACTTTTGCTTGAAGTCTATACTTTGGATCTAAGCAATATCTCTTATACATGGTATCTAGTTGGGTTGTGAGGGCTCTTTAGAATAAAAAGGCCCTAGACTAAGTCCAGAAACTGAGCTAGGAATCTGACTTCTTACTAGGAACTAAGAAATGCTATAAAACCCGCAGATTTTCTTTAACTCAATCCCTAGGCCCTGTGTTCAGAAGAATGTCCCCTGACCTCCAGGAGTAATATGTAACTGCCATTGTAAAAGCCCCCAATCTCCTGCCGAGTAATGTTTAATTGTTGTTAAAGTCCTTTGTTTCAAAAGAGCTAATGTTATCATGCTAATGGAACCCTACAACTCGAACCTGTTTGAGGGTGTTTACCCTTATAAGCCCAACTTGTATCTCAGCTCCAAGTCGCAGTGTTAGCTCCCGAGTCTGCACTGTATCCCTAGCCAGCCAGCTTCTGCAATAAACCTTAATAAACTTCTTCAAATCCTAAATCTGCATTGGTGGGCTCATTCTTGGACCCATATCAGAGTCTTTGTTTTATATTGATGCCCATCATTTCTGACTTTCCATTAGGATATTTATTTTTTATTTTTATTTTTGTCAGTCCCAGGGCTTGAAGTCAGGGCCTGAGCACTGTCTGTGGGCTTTCTCAAGACTAGTGGTCTGTCACTTGAGCCACGGCACCACTTTTGGCCTTTTCTGTGTATGTGGTACCAAGAAGTCAAACCCAGGTCTTTGTGCATGCTAGGAAAGCACTCTACCACTAGGCCAAATTCCTGGCCCCATTAGGATGTTTAGGCCATTTAAAACAGTAAAATTACCAGGGTGGTTAGCTTATCTTTTCTATTTCTGCTATTTGTTTTCTACAACTCTTATATCCTTTTTGTTTTTGTTAACTGATAACACCTATGTTCAAATACTATTTTTAGTATACCATTTGAATTCTTCTGTTGATTTGTGACAAGTTTAACATGTTACTTTTTTCAACGTATACAAGAAGCTCAAGAAATTGACCTCTCCCCAAAGTCAATCAATCAATGGGCAAAGGAGCTAAAGAGAGACAAATAAACACATGAGGAAATGCTCAACATCCCAGGCCATAAAGGAAATGCAAATCAAAACAACACTGAGATTCCATCTCAACCCACTTAGATTGGCCAGTGTTGATAATTTGAATGGTTAACAAATGCTAGGAGATGTGGGGCAAAGGGATTCTATTGCCTTGTTAGTAGGAATGTAAATTAGTACAATGACACTGGGTAGCTGTTTGGAAATTTCTCTAAAAGCTAAACATAAGCTGGGCCCTAAGCCACCTCAAGTCAATAGAAAATAGCAATAAAACGATAATAGCATAACAATTTGTGTAGCACTTACTGAGGTCAAAGCCTTAGCCTATGTACTTTACTCTTATGAACTTAGAACAATCCTATGAAATGGATAATATTATTATCTCTGTTTTTCATCTAAAGAAAATGAGGCACAAGAAGATTAAGACTATTTTCCATGGCACACAGTTAATAAGTTGCACCAAGAAATCTAAATTCAGGAAGTTTGATTCCAGATCTATGATTTGTTGTTGTTGTTGTTGTTGTTGGTCGTGGGGCTTGAATTCTGGGCCTGGGCGCTGTCCCTGAGCTCTTCATCATAAGGCTAGCTCTCTACCATTTGAGCCATTTGGAGATGAGTCTCACGGCCTTTGGTGCTGGCTTTGAACTGTGCTTCTCAGATCTCAGCCTTCTGAGTAGCTAGGATTACAGACATGAGCCATTGGTACCTGGCTAAATCTATGCTTTGTTTTTGTTTTTTTTTTTTTGGTGGGTCGTGGGGCTTGTACTCAACTGGGTATTGTCTCTGAGCTCTCCAACTCAAGGCTACAGCCCTACCCTTGAGCCAAGCCCCACTTCCCATTTTCTAGTGGTTAATTGGATGTAAGAGTCTCAGGTTTTTTTGGTGCCTGGGCTGGCTTTGAACCTTGATCCTCAGATTTCAGCCTCTAGAGTAGCTAGGATTACAGTCGTGAGCCACCATAAGAAAACTTTGTAAAAATTTGATATGTGATACAAAGATTACTTTTGTTATTGAATATCAGACATGCACTTCAGGCCACATACCAACAGGGCATGTCCAAATAGACTTAGCTGCTGCCTTCCATCCAGAGCATTGTTCCTTTGCATCGAAGTGGTAAATTAAGGGGAGGATTTGTGGCTGGGTGCTGGTGGCTCCAAGCTACTCAGGAGGATGAGATCTGAAGATTGCAGTTCAAATCCAGCCCAAGCAGGAAAGTCTGTTAAGACTCTTATTTCTAATAAAGAACTCAGAAAGAGCTGAAAGTGGTCCTATGGCTCAAGTGGCAAAGCATAGCCTTGAGCACAAAGAGGCTCAGAGACAGTACTCAGGCCCTGAGTCCAAGCCCCAAGACTTGCAAAAAAAAAAAACCCTAACAAAAACAAGATTTGATTTGTAACAGGCCAGGTATGGTAATACATTATTTTGGAGGCAGAGAAGAGGGTTGAAGCCTAAGGTCAACCCAGACAACCTGAAAAACAACAGATATAAATAGTGTCTATGGGCCCAGGAGTTTGGCCTAGTGGTTAAGGTGCATGCATGAAGACCTGGGTTCGATTCCTCGGTACCACATACATAGAAAAAAGCCAGAAGTGGTGCTGAGGCTCAAGTGGTAGAGCTCTAGCCTTGAGAAAATCCAAGGACAGTGCTCAGGCCCTGAGCTCAAGCCCAGGACTGGCAAAATAAATAAATAAATAAATAAATAAATAAATAGATAGTGTCTAGCAGGCCGGAAGCTCTGAGTTCAAATGTTGGCATTGCAAATGAAATAAAATAAAAAGTGAAGCAAAACCAAAGCATTGTAAGTTGATGTCTCTCTCTTATTTGAAAAGTTGGTATCATCTTTAGGAGCAAGAAGGAATCCAGATTGAGAGAAATAAATCTGAGTCATATTTCTGTCCCCCAATGTAATATGTCACCCACTGGGTGGCCTCAGTCATGCCCTCTGTTTTGGAGACATCAGTCACTCTCTGCAGCTTGCCTGACATTTGACCCCTCATCAGCGACACCCATGAACATGCAGTCAACATCCTCAAGCCAACATCTGGTCATCAGATACGCAAAGGCTGAGTCACATCTCTTGAGTAAGTTGTCTTTGACTCAGAGATGGCTCAGCCATCATTTGCATGGAGGTAGTAGAGTGTCAGGCAAGAGCTTCTTCCTTCCCTTCAGTGGTAAGACAAGCTCAGATCTTTCCTTTCCCTGACATATTAAGGATGAGCCAGCAGTTCTCATCTCTAGTATAAAGCCCTCAATTCTGCTCTCAGAACTCTTTCCCTGAAGCTCATTTTCCATCTCTTGATCCAGGTCAGAGATTCCCAAAGGAACATTTTATTTGCTAATTGAGTTGTTGTTCATCCCCCCTCCCATAGTGAGTATCAAACATGTAAAATTATTTTTGTCATGTCTATCTGTCTGTTGCTCAATTCATTCCTTCATTAAAATATAAACTCTAGGGGCCGGGAGTTTGGCCTAGTGGTGGAGTGCTTGCCCAGCATGCATAAAGACTCAGGTTGGATTCCTCAGTACCATATACATCAAAAAAAAAAAAAAAAAAAGCTGGAAGTGGTGCTGAGGCTCAAATGGTAGAGCTCTAGCCTCGAGAAAGTTCAAGGACAGTGCTGAGGCCCTGAGCTCAAGCCCAGGACTGGCAAAAATAAATAAATACATAAATAAAATATAAACTCTAAGGACAAGGGCTCTGTGCTATCTCTTACTGTAATACCTGAATCTAGAACTGTGCTCTTAGGATTGGATATGAAGTGACTTCACAGGCTTCATAAGGGTTGAAGGTCTGATCTGCTGGTGGCGCTATTGATAGGTGATCAGATCACAAGAGTACAAATGTAATAGATTGATTCACTGATAAGTTGATATATTGATAAGTTAGTTCATTGCTAAATGGGCTATTGGGAAATGGAGCCTAGGAAGAAAAGATGGGTTACTGGAGGTACGCCTTTGAAGAGTTCATGTTATTCGTGGACTTTTCTTCTCTGCTTCTTGGCACATGAAGTGAACAGTGAAGTGTCATCCATTCCCCCAACCTGGGTGCTCTGCCTCCCCACAGAATGAAGCTAGCTGGCCAGGAACAGACACCTCTGATGTCATGAGCACAAATAAACCCTTCTTCCCTCAAGTTGGTTTTCTCAGGGATTTTGTTATATCAACAAGAAGTGACTAGTAGTCATGTCTAATCCCATAAATTCTCTTGACTGATTACATCCGTCACTGATTAAAACCCACTAGTGGGAGGCTCAGTGGTTGAATGCCTGCCTGGCAAGTGTGAGACCCCAAGGTCAAACCCCAATACAGCCAAAAAGAAAAAAATTCAGTGATGACTATACCTCCACATTTTATGCCAGTCTGATCCATTTTATCATTCCCAGAAGCACCTTCTAAACATCTCACTCTAGGGAAGGTATTGAGTTAACTATCTACCTGAATGGAGAAAAGGAGAATGGAAAAGTAAGGAGCAGATATCTTAGAATATTATCTACCTATAATTTCCCCTAGAAAAAATGTTATTATGTCCTCTACAAATCAAATTAATGTTTATTTATGTATTTATTTATTTGTGCCAGTCCTCAGATTTGAACACAGGGCCCAGACACCGTCCTTGAGCTTTTTCTCTCAAAGGTTGGGCTCTACCATTTGAGCCACAGCTCCACTTACAGCCTTTTGGTAGTTAATCAGCGATAAGAGTCTTACAGACTTTCTTGCCCAGGCTGGCTACAAATCATAATTCTCAGATGTCAGCTTTCTGAATAGCTAAGTTTTTTTTGTTTTTGTTTTTGTTTTTTTGTTTTTTTTTTGCCAGTCCTGGGCTTGAGCTCAGGGCCTGAGCACTGTCCTTGGACTTTCTCAAGGCTAGAGCTCTACCACTTGAGCCTCAGCACCACTTCTGGCTTTCATCTATGTATGTGGTACCGAGGAATCAAACCCGAGTCTTCATGCATGATAGGCAAGCACTTTAACCACTAGGCCAAACTCCCGGCCCTGAATAGCTAAGTTTATAGGCATTAGCCACTGATATGTGACTTCAAATTTATTTTTGACCTATATTCAACTCTTTGTTGTTGTTGTTGATTGTGGGACTTGAACTCTGGACCTGGGTGCTGTCCCTGAGCTCTTCAGCTCAAGGCTACCACCCTACCCCTTGAGCTACTTCCAGTTTTCTGGTGGTTAATTAAAGATAAGAGTTTCATGGACTTTGGATCCCAGGCTGGTTTTGAACCATGATCCTCAGATCTCAGCCTCCTGAGTAGCTAGGATTATAGGCATGAGCCACCACACCCGGCCTGAGGATTATTATTATTATTATTATTATTATTAATTTCATTTTCTTAGTCAGTAAGCATTGTGACTGATATCTCCACATCCTCATTCTGTCCCATGATGAACTGAAGCAATCTGTGGCAACCCCCACCCTTGTCAGTGCTTGGTTGAGTAATGGACATGCCTAAGCCAATGTAGGTCAGTGGATTCAAGGAGAGTCTAGATGAGGGCTCTGTGAGAACACCTTCATCTTTTGAGTGTATGTGTGTGTATGAGAGAGAAAGAGAGAGAGATAGACAGATAGACACACACACACACACACACACACACACAGAGAGAGAGAGAGAGAGAGAGAGAGAGAGAGAGAGAGAGAGAGAGAGAGAGAGAGAGAGAGAGAGAGAGAGAGAGAGAGCTCTGTGTGAGGGTTTGAATTCAGACTTTTCCCCTGCTAGACAGGCATTCTACCACCTGAGCCACCACACTCAGCCATTTTGGCCTTTTATTATTTGTTGACTAGAGTCTTGAATGTACACTCAGGCCAGCCTCAACCACCATCGACTTATTTACACTTCTCACATAGCTAACAGGCACACACCATTCCATCCATCTGTTGATTGAGATGAGGGTCTCTTATAATGCCCAGGTCACCCTCAATCTGTGATCCTCTTGATCTCCACCTCTCAAGTAGCTAGGATTACAGCTAGGATTACATGAGCTTTGAGCCTGGCTCCTTTCTCCATCATGAATGCCAGAAAGACTGTGAGGAATGAGGAAGCCTAGATTTCCCATTGCCATAGGTATTCTTGCCAAACTGTGGATGGCAGCGCAGAGCCTACACCCGTGAGGTCATCATTCAGACACTGGGCCTTCCTTGCTTCGCTCTGTATCAATGAAGCCAAGGTGAGTGTGTTTTCCTGTTCCATGTTGCTCAGTACATTCTACCCGATTCTGATTTGGTGCCAGGAACAGGAGTGCTGCAAACAGCCTAGCCAGTTGCATGCTGATCCTTGCAACCTATGAAGTTACCTTGTATGTTTACAGATATAATTAAGTTACATTTTACTCTTAGCAAATTCAGCCAGCCGTTGCAGAGATATAGACATTTTAATTTTATGTTATATTTGATCTTTATTACATGATCATTTATCAAGATCAAATGATTTTCTCAGCATCAGCCGCTCACACCTGTCATGCTAGCTTCCCAGGAGGCTGAGAACCAAGGACTGCAATTCAAAGCCAGCTAGGGGAAAAAAGCCCACAAGATTCTACCTCCAAAATAACCAGCAAAATGCCACACTGGAGATGTGGCTCAAGAGGGATAGAGCCAGTTGTGAGCAAATAAACTGAGTGAATACTTAAGGCTCTGAATTCAAATACACACACACACACACACCAGATAATTTTTTTCAGTATATGCCTATAATTCTAGTACTTAGAGGACAAAGGCAGGTGGAACTTACTGGGAGACCAGCCTGGGCTACATAGTAAATTCTAGGGGAGCATTTTAACAAACAAACACCAACACCAAAAAAACAAAAAACAAAGCAAGGGCTGCAGTTGTATTTCTGTGATAAAGTGCTTCCCTAGTAAAATTTTCAACAAAACTTTATATGATCCAGAAGTTTAACTTACAAACAGAAACAAAAACAAAATAAAACAAAAAAACCAAAACAACAACAACAAAACCGTTACAGCAGGTGCCAGTGGCTTCACTTGTAATCCTAGCTATTCAGGAAACCGAGCCAGCTTGGGTAGAAAAGTCTATGAGACTCTTATCTCAAAACAAAACTAACAACTCAACAACAACAACAAAACAATCAAATGAAACCAGTATTGGAGCTGTGGCTGAAGTCATAGAGTGCCAGCCTTGAGTATAAACTCTAAGGCACAGCATCCAGGCACTGAGTTTAAGTCCCAAGACAAGCACACACACACACACACACACACACACACACACACACACACACACACACACACATACACACACACACACTAGATCCATCATTTATTTGAAGATGTTAATACTTTCAGTCATTCTCCTGGAACTAAAATATAAGTCTCGCCTGGAAATATCTGAGTGCTGTCTCTGTTTTGGCCACAGCCAGGTGAACAGGGTGGGTAGATCACTTCCTCCTCTGAGAGTTAGTCACTTTCCCATGGAACTATCAGTGACTCCCAGCTGCCCCGGTGTATCACAATACCCAGTTCTGAGCCCTGTCTCAGACTACTTGAATCTCTGCTTTTCTACCACTGGGGCCCATGGATACTTTGAGTTAATTGGGTGCCTGTGTTGCACAGCCAACTTGGGAACTACTGCAAGATGTACCCCAGCTCTATTTAAATATGTCTTTGCTGATTTCTCTGCCTTCTACCAATATCTTATCTCTGTGGCTACACATTATGCTAAAACAAAACCATACAAAACAAACAACTGAAAAACCAAGATGATCGTTTTATCATATATATCTTCATTGTCTCTGGTAGGTAGTGATCACCCAATAAATATTTGAATTACTAATCAATGGCTATTAAATAAGTAAATATTATTTCATGGGGATCCCAATCACCTACAATAGAAAAAGAGAGGGGCCAGGAAGGTAGCCTAGTGGTAGAGTGCTTGCCTAGCATGCACGAAGTCCTGGGTTCAATTCCTTGGTACCACATACACAGAAAAAAGCCAGCAGTGGCACTGTGGCTCAAGTAGTAGAACACTATCCTTGAGCAGAAAGTGTCCAAGGACAGTGCCCAGGCCCTGAGTTCAAGCCCCAGGACTGGAAAAAAGAAAAAAATATAAAGAGAAAGGAGTTTAAATTTGCCAGATATGCTCTTACTTCTGGTGGCCCTAGTATGTGCTTCATAGTACTTATGTGCATAGACTTAGTGTGTCTGACAGGCCTGTAGAAAGGCGTGAGGTTCTCTCATGGATTAGACCTTCCCAGAGTTTCCCAGAGAGTGTGATAACTTGTGATTCAGCAGAGCCAGTTTTCCCCTCCTTAATTTTTCTTTTTATTTATTTATTTGGTTGCAAGGCTTGAACTTAGTACCTAGCACTGTCTCTGAGCATTTTTGTCCAAGGCTAGTGTTCTACCACTTTGAGCCATAGTTCTGCTTCCTTTTTAAAATGGTTAATTGGAGATAAGAACCTCACAGGGACTTTTCTGCTGGCTTTGAACCCTGGTCCTCAGATCTCAGCCTCCTGAGTAGCTAAGATTACAGATGGGAGACATGTGGCCCTCCTTGATTTTTCTAGGTTTAGAAAAAACTTAGACATTGTGCCCTGGTGACAATTGGGGGCAATGCCATAGGTCCTTAAAACTGTAAAGGCCATCTCAGGTTTTTTGGTGCCCCAGTGGGTGGAGGAAGCATTTATCCAGTGGGTATCAGCCAAAGAGAGTGTCCTTTACCATCAGTATCCCTGGGATGTCGAACTCTACCTCTTGTGACCCCCACAATCCTTCCTCCCACCCCCATGCTGCACTCTGCTGATCACCGCTTGAGCTTCCCAGGTTCAGACGCTGTCTGCTGGCCTTGGTAGATATCGTGTGAGGAAGAAATCCGTCACAACAGTGGGCAGTTTAGCTAGAGGGAGGTAGAGGAGTTTGACGTCCAGGCCAGGGTTGTAGCGGATGCGGGGACTCCGGGAAACAATAGCGTGTTCCATGCTATTGGTGACATCGCTGATTCTTGGTTCAGACTGACGTCCAAAGGTTTTTAAGTTGTCAGTGTCTGTTTCAGGGCGCAGTTGGAAAGAGAAATGAGAGCTTGTTAATCTTCACAAAAGATGGGTTCTTTTGAATTTTCCCCTTTCCATCTAGTTCTTGATCATAAGGACATCACAGATGTAAACACACCAGGGTTCAACAGGTGAGGGGTCTTCTGCTTACAGTGTGCTCCCAGGTAGAGACCCTCGAGAATAGAATATGCTGGTGGTACAAGCTGGCCAGGACTCAAAGGCCATACAACCCCTCACCAGGACTCACCCTGGGAATCTGGGACAAGTTGGGGAGACTCAGATCTCAGTGGCAGCCTGAAAGGCAGACTTCCCTGAAAAAAGATCGAGTCTAAGAGCAGAAGCTGTCCTGTCTGGCATGGGCAAGGCGGGCAGTGAACTGATCTCCTCAGAGTCAAGACACTTGTAGGGTATTGGGGAAGACCGGCCAGAGGAACTCATGTTTATACCCCCAGATGCTGAAGAATCCCCAGTTGCTTTTAGGAAAGACTAATCAATGGAGCAGAAACACCAAGCTACACTTTGGGGTCCTCAAAATAGTCATACTTGCTGAAAGCCAGCCATGTCTATAGGTGATACTATCCTAAGATGCCTTTGACCTTAACCCAGAGTAAGTTCTCTGCTAGCACTGTCTGGCTCAGGGTGCTGAGGGCTCTGGTATTCCTCAGGAACGGGAAGACCGAGGGGATCTTCTCAGATTGTGGGTGGAAGAATCCAAAGACAAAAGAGGCACTACAAAATACCGTGTGTGTGTGTGTGTGTGTGTGTGTGTGTGTGTGTGTGTGTGTGTGTGTGTGTGTGCTTATGCGCGCATGCGCTGAACTCAAAGCTAGTACTCTACCACTTGAGTCTCAGTTCTATTTCTGGCTATTTAGTGGTTAATTGGAGATAGGAGTTTCACAGACTTTTTTTTCCCCTGAGCAGGCTTCGGACCTTGATTCTCAGATCTCAGCCTCTTGAGTAGGTAAAATTATAGGCATGAGCTATGTTGGCCCATTAGCCTCCCCTCTCATAGCTTAGCATGCTCCTTTCCTAGGCAACACTAGGACTATTTAGTAAAGACAGTAAATAATCAGCCTCTACCCTCCTTTCCCTTGAGATGGCACTCCTTTGGGCAGCTACGACCATATAAGGCAGCAAGATCTCCTTAAGAGTGACTTTCAGGCCTGGGAAGCTGCAAGACACCTTACCAGCCACTTGAGCAGCAGCCATAAATCCTAGCCCACCATGATGAAGCCCCTGGTTCACACAACCACACCTAGGTCTCTGCCTCCTAGCCCCTCTAGCCCCCTAGGTTATATAGGTCACTTAAAACAATAGCTGGGACTTTTCTCTCTTGTGAGAAGGGGTCTTGCTGGTCTCTTTGCTGGCAATAAACCTTTTCTTTGTTCTTCGTGCCTAGATGTCTGTGTGGTTTTCTAGCAAAGTCTGATATAGTCTATCAAGCTACCTGTGCCCAACTCGCTATCAGTCTATCTTTTGGAGAAACTGGAATTGATAACAGCCAACTTCACCCCCCCTCCCCCCAAAAAAGGATTTCTTGGCACCTCTCATAACTCATTGCAAATGAGAAAACTGAAAGGTTGAATAACTTGCCCAAAGCTACTAGACAAGCTGTACTTGTGCAAAGCCTAGAGCTGAACTTAGCCATGACTGAAACTTGCTTCTTGAACATGTTTATACAGCCAAGGAAGACAGATAAAGAAAACTGGGTTAGGGAAATTCAGGACTAGGCTACTGAGGCCTAGAGGGAGCAAGGGCTGCCTAGGGGCACAGCTGCTTTGCTCTGGAGGAAAGGAAACTCCTAGACAAGCACAGTGTGAGTTCCATATTTCCTGCTAGATAGGCAGATGGAAGGAAGGTGCTCGCTAAGATTACCGTGGCTAAATGTACCAGAGCCAGTTTCTACCACCACAGAGGGGCTTTTAGAGGTTCCTCAGGCCTGAGAAACTATGACTCAAAAAGACCTAGTGAGGGACTGGAAGTTTGGCCTAGTGGTAGAGTGCTTGCCTAGCATGCATGAAGACCCAGGTTCAATTGCTTGGTACCACATATGCAGAAAAAGCTGGAAGTGGTGGTGTGGCTCAAGTGGCAGAGCTCTGGCCTTGAGAAAGCTCAAGGATAGTGCTCAGGCCCTGAGTTCAAGCCCCAGGACTGGAAAAAATAAAAAGACCTAGTGAAGCTAGGTGGCTTTACCTAGTGAAGCTGACACCTGTAAGCTAGTGGCTCACACCTGTAATCCTAGCTACTCAGGAGGCTGATATCTGAGGATCTCAGTTTGAATCCAGCCCATGAAGGAAAATTCATGAGACTCCAATTTTAAAAAACAAAACCCTCCAAAAAACCCCCACCAGAAACAAAAAACAAAATCAGGAGTGGAGGTATGGCTCAAAGTGGGAGAGTGCTAGGCTTGAGCAAAAAGCTCAAGGACTCTCAGTTTGAGCCTCATGACTGACAATACAATATAATACAAAACAAAACAAAAGCTAACAAGTCTTATGGACTCATCCTTTCTTCCTCAAGCCCACTGGCTTAGCTTGGAGGTTAGATGCTTCAAAGGAATGTGAGGCCTTTTGTTGGGTTTTGTTTTTTTTAAACTATTTTTTTGTCTTTTTCTTTTTTGGCACTGGGGATCGAACCCAGGACGTTGCACTTGCTAGGCAAGCGCTTTGCCACTGAGCTACATCCCAGCCCAAATGTGAGGCCTTTTGGTCCTCGGTGTGTCCTCTCTCCTGAGGATGGGTCCAACTTCCTCTCTGCCCCTCTGGCCATGTCCTCTCACATTCCCCATAGGACAAGGGACTCCAGTCATCCCCAAACTGTGTGACACAGTCTAAGTAGTTCAATAAATAGTTGAATGGCCAAAGCTCTAACTTTCACAGGAGAGAGAGGAAGCAAGCTGCCAAGGGACCCTCCTGTGTGTTTACTTTCCTTGTTCTCCAACAAGCATGCAGTCTAACAGCCTTACACATGAATCCTCACAGTATCCTGTAAAGCAGGCACATTATTAGCTCCATTAATAGATGAGAAAACGGAAGTGTAGAGAAGCCAGCAAACAAGTGGCTGAGTCAAGACTTGAACCCAGGCATTGTGGCTCCAGCAGCCACTTCTCTATACTCCCATCGGTGTGTCTTTTCACCTGTTTGGGAGCAGGTGCCTAGCATAAGCAGATTCTCTACAGACTCTCATCGCCCCAATAGCTATTGTGCTTCTTTGGTCTCTAGTCTCAAACCTCACCCCTGCACTACTCACTGCTGTTTGGCCTCACACACTGAAACCTTAGGAGCCTTTGCCTGGTCGGCTGGAAGCTGAAAGCCAGCTGGTGAATCCAAGACCTCCTTGCCTTTGTTTTAAGCCGATACTGGTTTTGAACTTGGGGCCTGTCTAAGCTGTCCCTTAGCTTGTATGCTCAAGGCTGGTGCTCTACCGTCTGAGCCACAGCTCCACTTGCAGCCTTTGGGTGGTTAGTTGGAAATACATATCTCTTGGGTTTGTCTGCCTGACTGGCTTTCAAGTGTGATGCTCAGGTCTCAGCTTCCTGAGCCCTGGCCCTCTGCCGGCCCCTGCTCCCACGGAGGGACTCACAGGCACGGAAATAGTCCTCTCCATAGCTGTCACGGGTCTCCTGAGGCAGCCGATCCCAGAGCTTCCGCATGTGTGACTCCATGCTGTCCTTGCCCAGGATGGATGTCCGATAGTTCCCTGGCTCAATGATGCTCACCTTCACCCCAAAGAAATGGAGCTCACGCCTGGGAAATTAGAGGTGCACTCAATCCAGGCATCAACATGATAGTCACTTGGGAGAGTCACCTTGGGAGGGCCCTGACTCTCCAGGAACTTGACGGTATCTTTCCTCAGGAGTTTCTGGCAAACAAGGCTGCCTTTGGGCCTCAATCTCTTTGCCCAGGCAGGCCCAGGAATTTGTGTGATCTGAATTAGGCAGATTCAGCAAAGACACGATCAATGTGAATCTAGTCCAGGCCTTGCCTCCCACAGCTTCCTTCCCACTCAGCTCCTTCCACACCTAGCACCTCTGCCCCAGACCACAGTGTCTGTTTGGGGAACAGGTTTCTCTTATTCCTGGGGGAGAGAGAGGAAATAAGACGGTCTCCTTCAATCTGCGCCCGCTCAAGAGAGGGCCCATCCATCCCACCTTCTCTCGTCCTGCCTTCAGCTCTTGGTCTTCGGGGACAGCTCACCTGATGCTGTCAGAGAAGGCCTCAACACCAAACTTGGAGACGCAGTAGCCACCACCAATGAGAGCTACACGACCACCAGAGCTGGACATATTGACCACTCTGCCCCGGGCTTTCCTGATGAGAGGCAGCATGTGAAGGGTGACGTCAATGAGGCCCACCAGGTTCACATTGATCACCTTCACAAAGTCTTCCTTGGTCAGCCATTCATTGGGACCGCTGGGCAGGCCCACACCAGCATTATTCACTAGGGCCCAGAGGCCTGGGGGTGAGAGCGAGAGAGAGAGAGAGAATGAATAAGAATCACACAGGAATCAGCAGCATTTCTAGAAAAACACAAGGGATTATTACCTAGTAGCTTAGGGCCAGCAAGAATGGTCCAAAGCAGGCTGGAAGTTTCACCTAGTGGTAGAGTGCTTGCCTTGCTCGCATGAAGACCCAGGTTCAATTCCTCGGTACCACATACATAGAAAAAGCTGGAAGTGGTGCTGTGGCTCAAGTGGTAGAGCTCTAGTCTTGAGAAAGTCCAAGGACAGTGCTCAGGCCCTGAGCTCAAGCCCAGGACTGGCAAAAAAAAAAAAAAAAAAAAAAGTCCGGGGAGTAGGCTGGGAAAGCATGATGGAAAGAGGAAGAGCTCACATTCACTGCATTATTCCTTAATTAGTTCAACAACTATGTATTGAGTTTCCTAGGTGGAAGTTTCATTCCAGCAGAGAACATAGAGAATACATTTTTAAAAATAGGTTTAATGCATTACATATTGGAAAAGGATAAATGCTAAGGAAGAAGAAGGCAAAGAGCTGCTGTTTGGCTCTTTCTGGACCCCAGGACTGTCTTTTCTCCTGTGCAGGCAGGATAAGGCTAGGCCTTATCCTTTAAAGTGAAGATTTCTCCACAGGCTGCTGCTTCTGCAGCAGACCTATCCTGCTTCTTCCTATCATTTGCCCACACCTTGTATGCTACAGGTCTTCTGGTCCTCACACAGTCTTGGTCTGGCCCAGCCCATAGGTTCCCCAACTGCCCCCTTTTTTTGCCAGTCCTGGGGCTTGAACTCAGGGCCTGGACACTCTCCTTAAGCTTTCTCAGGGCTAGCACTTTACCACTTGAGCCACAGTACCACTTCTAGCTTTTCTGTGTATGTGGTACCAAGGAATCAAACCCATGGCTTCTTGCATGCTAGGCAAGCGCTCTACCACTAGGCCACATTCCCAGTCCCCCATTTTTTTTTTGTTGTTGTTAATCATGGGGCTTGAACTCAGGGCCTGAGTACTGTCTCTGAGCTCTTTTGCTCAAGGCTAGCACTCTAACACTTTGAGCCACAGCTCCACTTCTGGTTTTCTGGTGGTTCATTGGAAATAAGAATCCCATGGACTTTCCAGGCTGGCTTTGAACCACAACCTTCAGATTTTAGCTCCTAATGGGAGCAGTCACTTGGATGGAGATACCAGCATCCAGGTTGACATAAGGAAGAGATCTGCCTCTCCCTTTCCCTACTCTTTCATCCGGCCTCTTGGTCTCACGCCCCTGTTCCTAACATGATCCCCATAAGAAATGTATTTGCACTGCTCATGCCTAAAATCCTAGTTGATCAGGAGGCTGAGAACTGAGGATTAGGCTCAAAGCCAGTGTAGGCAGGAAAGTCCCTGAGACTCATGTCTAATGAACTACTCAGAAAAAGCTGGAAGTGGTGCTGTGGTTCTTAGCTTTGAGCAAAGAGGCTCAGAGCCCAGAGCCCAGGCCCTGAGTTCGAGCCCTACAACCAACACAAAAAATGCAGTTGCACTTTGTTAGTGTTGATGATAGTAATTTAAAAAAACACCGGTGTTTAAACTCAGGGCCTCGGTTTACAACGTGGGCTCTCTACCACTTGAGCCACATTCCCAATTCTTTCTGCTTTATTCTTTTTTTTTTTTAAAGAATATCACACTTATGTCCAGGCTAGCATAGGATCTTCCAGCTTTCTATATGGCTAGAATACAGGGATGCATCTCTACACGTGGCTTTTTTATGGCTGAGATGGAGCCTCATGAACTTTTCGTCCCAGCTGGCTTCAAACTGTGATCCTACTGATTTCAGCATCCTGAGTAGCAAGGCTTACGGGTTCAAGCCACCACACCCACTTTGATAGTAGGACTTAAGTCTCTGAGAGACATTTCCAACTCCAAAGGTTTAGACATCCAGAACAGATCTGCCCAACTTCAACTCCTACTGGGACTTCTGTTCTGGGACTTCTGTTCTGTCCCTCTGATTGTCTGGGAGAGATGCCTTCCTCTGGTCATTGCCTCCGCATGTGAAAATGCCAAGCCATGGCAGCAGTTTCCAACCCCACTAACCCAGCCTTCCAGCCCATTCCCTACATCTCTCTGCCACCTCATCTGGACATCTGTGCCCCTGGTGTTGTCACATCCAGAGAGATAGAGAGAGAAAGAGAGAGAGAGAGAGAGAGAGAGAGAGAGAGAGAGAGAGAGAGAGAGAGAGGAAGAAGAAGAAGAAGAAGAAGAAGAAGAAGAAGAAGAAGAAGAAGAAGAAGAAGAAGGAGGAGGAGGAGGAGGGGGAGGAGGAGGAGGAGGAAGGAGGGAGGGAGAGAGGGAGGGAGGGAGGGAGAGAAAGGGAGAGAGAAGACGAGACAGAGAGTATAAATGAATAATGCCAAAGAATTCGGTTCGCCCCACCTTGTTGGCCCACTTGTTCCCTCACCCACTGGGCCGCTGCCTTGATGCTCTCGGACTTGGTGACGTCCAGGATGATGGTCTGTAGCTGGTAGGAAGTATCCTGCTGAAGTTTCTGAGCCCCCTCCTCAGTTAAGCAAGCAGCCAGCACTCGCATGCCCCGATCAACCAACTGTCTAGCCAGCAGGTTCCCAAAGCCCGAGTCACAGCCAGTGATGAAGACATACTTCTCTGACAGATTGGGAACCAAATTACAGTTCTTGAACCAACGATACATAAAAGAGAAGTCTGTGAGTGCCGCCATTGATCAGTGGGGAGCTGATGGTTCAAGAGAGCCTGAGAGGCTGCTTCTTAGGAGGCTGCTGACAGCGTGCTGGAACCCACGAGCAAGGTGTGCTTCTAGTCCTTGCAACAGATGTGAGGCCTTGGGTGAGCCACTCTATAATTTTATAGGTGGATGCATCACCGCACCGATTAGCCCAGATACTAGAAATTCAAGTCCAACCTGAAGCCTTGTCACCTCTGACAGTCCTGGGGACTGCCTCTTTCTCTCCCTTTTCCCTGATAGGTGAAGGGATCCAGACTGGGAAAGCTCATGGCAATGTGGATGCAAGGTGGTCATTCACTCATGTGGTAAGACAGGATGAATGAGAAGAGGAGTCAGACCACACGGCCTTGGAGGGAAAAACGAAACACCAACCAAACAAAAACCCCCATCCCTTGTCATTAGTGTAGGCATTTAAAGTGATTTCTATCTTTTTTGGATATGGTTTTATGTTTTTGCCTGGGCTAGCCTCAAATAGAATTATAGTACAGTCATATGCCACCATGCCTAATCCTGAACTTTTTTTTTTTTTTTTTTTTTGCCAGTCCTGGGCCTGAACACTATTCTTGGACTTTCTCAAGGCTAGAGCTCTACCACTTGAGCCTCAGCACCACTTCCAGCTTTTTTCTATGTATGTGGTACCGAGGAATTGAACTTGGGTCTTTGTGCATGCTAGGCAAGCACTCTACCACTAGGCCAAACTCCCGGCCCCAAAGTGATTTCTATTTACGAGGGGGAAATGCAGATGAATCCACTAATACAAAAACAAACAAACAAAAAAATGAGACTGTGCCGTCCATGGCTCTAGAGAAAGACAGCTCAGATTATCAGCTCTTTGGAGATGTGAAGTGAGGAGAGATGATGAAAACACAGGATTTCCCCAGACTGGGTGTGTTGTCCTGACGTCAGAGGCAGCAAGAACCTCCTATAGGGAACTCTGGGCATGAGAGGCCCGACTTTCAGAAAATAGAAAGACTTGAGGAAATCAGGACCTGGATCCTTTGGGAATGAGACTTAGATCACCAGCAAGGACCACGCTACCCCCAGCTAGTTCAACATTTTACCCACCCCCAACTCCTGGTGATCAGGCCAATAGGGAGACACCAAAGCTGAGAGCATTCCAGCTTCCCCAGGCAGAGAGGCCCAAGCTGCGCATCTTCCTTCTATCTTGGGGACATTCTGGGTGGTCTAAGCAGCCTGGCAGAGGTAGAAATATGGGTGGAAGGGATTATTGAAGCCTCAGATGCTGTGACTAATGGGATTTGCAGAGAGAAGAAAGGCTAACAGTCAAAGTGACTCAAAAGTACAGAGCCAATGAGAGGCAGAAAGAACCACAAGTGGTAAGAGAAATCAAGAGACATGAAACTTCGGTATTTATGGGCAAGAAGGCAGGGAGTGGCTTTAGTCTGAACATCACTAAGATTGGGGTCCAGCCTGGTGGTGAGTACATAGCAGTTGAGGAAGAGAAGGCCTGGGCAGAGTCCTAAGCATTGAAGAGGATGAGATTTAGGAGTGAAAGAGGCTATTGCATTTGAAGACCAAGACTTAGAAAATGTCAGAATCAGGTCTTGCAAAGGCAGGAGAGATTCCTGGTGACAGAAAGGTAGGAGGGACCTGCCAAAGCCTAGGAAAATAAGGTTGGTATGAGTTATGAGGGACCCCACCCAGGATTACATAAGATGGCAGGGACAAAATGATGCTAGGGTGTAGGGTGGTTCCGTGGTTTAACTTCCAGAGTCACCATTCCTCATGATGAGTCTCCTCACCAGGTTGTATCTTTCCTGATTAAAGGGTTTGACACCAAAATAGGGTCACAGCTTGGGACTGGTGGCTGACACCTGTATTCCTAGGTCCCAAGGAGGCTGAGATCTGACAATCATGGTTTGAAGCCACTCCCAGGCAGGAAAATCCATGGGACTCTTTTTTGGCCAGTCCTGGGGCTTGAACTCAGGGCCTGAGCACTGTCCTTGGGCATTCCCAAGGTTAGCATTCTGCCACTTGAGCCACATCACCACTTCTGGCCTTTTCTGTGTATGTGGTATCTAGGAATTGAACCTAGGGCTTTGTACATGCTAGGTAAGCATTCTTACCTCTAGGCCAAACTCCCGGCCCTCCATGGGACTCTTAATTCCAATTAACCACAAAAAATCCAGAAGTGGAGTTGTAGCTCAGTGAGCAAAGAAAGCTCGGGAGTTTCACCTAGTGATAGATCTAGTGGTAGAATACTTATCTAGCATGCATGAAGACCTGGGTTCAATTCCTCAGTACCACATAAAAAGAAAAATGGTGGTGCTCTGGCGTAAGTGGTAGACCTCTAGCCTTCAGAAAGCCCAAGGACAGTGCTTAGGGTTCAAACCCGAGGACTGACAAAAGAAAAAAAAGGCACAGGGACACTGCCCACGTCCAGTAGTACTAACACACCACACACACACACACACACACACACGCACACACACAAAACATTGCTCCACGATTTACCAGCTCTAGAATCAGGTAAATCACTTGTCTCCAGAAAGGGTCATTATATGACAAGGGAAGTATTGCCGGCAGGCTGGGGGTTGTGAGATCAGGAGCCATTTTTCTGAATTATGGGAGGGTAAACACGTGCACCTCATTATTTCCCTGAAGCATAGCACATCCTGTCCTGGATTGGCAGGCAGCCCTCATCTCTACTGGCCTCTTGGGTATGGGAAGAAGGAAGTTGTGATTGCGAGAAATCAATGTCCCTGAAGGCTGAACAAACCCACAGGTAATGGGCATCTCAGTTCTTGAGGTCACAGGTAAGATCTAGGGGTTGGCTCTGGCCCTAGAGAAAGATGACTCAGAAATGATCCAACATAGACCCGAGAGCCAAGCCCAGCTCTCTACTGGATTCTCTGTTGAATCTGGTCAACATAGTGTCCTCAGCTCAAATGTAAAAATGCAGGCCATGAAAGCAGGAAAGTTGGGCCTCCTGCATGGCTGGGAGGTCTCCCAACATACCTACTCTGAAATAACATTCTCCCCACTGGGTTGGCATATGGGGTCTGTGAGATCAGGCTGGGAGTGCCCTTCTACCACCCTCTATGTCCACAAGCATCTTCAAAGGCCAGAGCCTTTGCTCTTGGATGTTTCCATTTTGTGGGAGAGTGTGGATGGCCACAAGGAATACCCTGAGGAGGTGGACAGGGCATAGCCTGTGTGGTCTGAGTCCTCATCCCCTGCCCTCAAGTTCCAGAATCCTGACCAATGTCCCAGGAAAAAGTAGGGGTAGAAGGGAGGAGGTAGGAGGCCTATAAAACCTGGGGACTTCAGAGATTCCCTTCGCACAACATATTGTACCTTTCATAGTACTCCACCAGTCCTATAGCACATCCCAACCTTGATTTCACAGAGCCTTGGACTAGCTTTGGGGCATTACAGTAGACTACAGCACCTACCAGGGAAGTAGCTGTGTAGTTCATGGAGGGTGGGGTGTTCCAGATGTGGGTGATTTCCAGATGTAGATGTTCAGTGGTATGTGCAGTCTATTGCTCCCGGCAAGTTCAACTTGTGTCTTTACCAAAATGATTTTGCATATGTTGAGCTCTATTTAGGATAAACAAATCTTTAATGTCATTTTTCTACTTCTAGTAATAATTCCAAATTGGGAGGAAAGTTTCTAAGATTCCTTGGCTCTCACAATGACACACTCCAAAGCTAATCTATCCATGTTCCTTAAGGCAGACCCCAAATCTCACAACCCCCAAACAGCTATCTGAGTGTCTTCTCTTTATGGCTTTAATTTCTTCTTCCTATTGAGGATGTGGTAGAGGAAGTGTGGCTCAAAGTGGTAGAGCACTAGCCTTGATGAGAAGAGCTCAGGGACAGCACCTGGGCCCCAAGACAAAGCTAACAAACAAATAAACAAACAAAAAGCACTATAAATATTGAGATGTAGAGTGCTAGCCAATGAGTGGAAGATACCAAGATACCAAGTTCAAGTGCCAGACACACACACACACACACACACACACACACACACACACACACTTCAAAACTTGTACCTGTAATCCCAATCAATTGGGCAGCCAAAGTAGCAAAGTAGGAGGGTCATTAGATCACAGGAGTTCAAGTCCAACTTAGGTAACACAGTAAAACTCTGTATAAAAAAATTGGGAGTCTGGCATCAGTGGCTCTTACACCAGTAGCTCTAGCCACTCAGGGAAGCTGAGATATGAAAGAGCAAAAAGTGAGACACCATCTGAGAAATAACTAAAGTGAAAAGAGTTGAGGCTGTGGCTTAGGGGCTAGAACATCTAACTTGACAAGCATAAATTCAAATCCCAGTACTATAAAAATTTTGGAGGAGCAGAGAATCAAACAAGACAATGATTCCCATTCTAATAAGGCCTTTTTTTTTTTTTTTAGCAGCGAGATAAAGAAAGCTAAATATCCTCATTTTGCCAGGGAGTCAGAGCTTGCAGGATGGATTCCAATAGTGATGACAACACAAATGAAGGACCCAGGACTCCAAGCAAGTTTGCTTGTCTTCCACTGTGTACAGCTCAGTCACATGGTCACAGAAACTTCTCTAATAGACGTCCTTGACCTCCAAGGTGATCCTGTTCCATGTCTTGAAGAGCACCACAAGTCTTCTAGAGTGGGTTGTATCCATCTCTGTGTGTGTGTGTGTGTGTCTGTGTTTGGGTGAGGATGCATATGTGTTTGTGTGTGCTGATACTGGGGACTGAACTCAGGGCCTGTGCATTGTCCCTTAGCTTTTTCCCTCAAGGATGGCTCTCTACCACTTGAACCACTTGGTAGTTTATTGGAGATAAGTGTCTCATGGACTTTGCTGCCTGGGCTTCTTCAAACTGTGATCCTCAGATTTTAGCCTTTTTTGTAGCTAGGACTGCAGGCGTGAGTCACCTCTGTCTGGCTCTATACTAGTCTTTTGAAGAAACTGGGATCAGCCATCATCTCCCCCACAAGGACTTCTTTCGCTTGCAGAATGGTCAGGCAGAGGGCAAGGATTTCAGTGGACTTGGAAGGCAAAGCAATAAAGCAAATAAATCTGATAGAAATATGAGATGCAAGTGCTCAGAGTGTGGCCTAGTGGTAGAGTGCTTGCCTAGCATGCACAAAAGCCTAGGTTCAATTCCCTCATATACAGAAAAAGCCAGAAGTGGTGCTGTGGCTCAAGTGGTAGGTAGAGCACTAACATTGAAAAAGCTCAAGGAATGTACCCAAGCCCTGAGTTCAAGCTCCAGGACTGGCAAAAAAAAAAAAAAGGAAAGAAAGAAATGTGAGATACAAGGGAAGACATTATGAAAGGAAATGGATTTCCTGATTCATATAATTGTAATATCTCTGTATATCACTTTTTCTTTTTTGCCAGTCCTGGGCTTGAGCTCAGGGCCTGAGCACTGTCCTTGGACTTTCTCAAGGCTGGAGCTCTGCCACTTGAGCCTCAGCACCACTTCCAGCTTTTTCCTATGTGTGTGGTACTGAGGAATAGAACCCGGGTCTGCGTGCATGCTAGGCAAGCACTCTACCACTAGACCAAACTCCCGGCCCCTGTATATCACTTTTATAATAACAATAAAATACCTGATTTTAAAAACTACTAGAAAGAAAAAAGAAATGCAAGGCAAGATTGGAGCAAGAGGGCCCGGGAGTTTGGCCTAGCGGTTAAAGTGCTTGACTAGCATGCACAAAGACCCGGGTTCGATTGCTCGGTATCCCACATACACAACCAAACCGGAAAAGTGGCAGAGACAAGACGGCGACGGCGACAGAGAGCGAAAGAAGCGAGCTGAGCTGAAGTGAACAGAGCCCAACCGAGTGGTGGCCGGAGCGAGCGGGGCCGGAGCGTGCAGGACCGGAGCGGGACCGGAGCGTGCGGGAGCGAGCCAGAGCCAGAGGCCGGAGCGAGCGGGGCCAGAGCGAGAAGGGGCCGGAGCGAGCAGAGCCAGGAGCAAGCGAGAGCCGGCCGGGCCGGAGCGAGCGGGGCCAGAACGAGCGGGCCGGAGCGAGCGGGGCCTGAGCTAGAAAGGGGGCCTAGCCGGGGCCAGAGCGAGCGGGGCCGGAGCGAGCGGGGCCGGAGCTAGAAAGGGGGCCTAGCCGGGCCGGAGCGAGCAGGGCCGGAGCGAGCGGGGCCTGAGCTAGAAAGGGGCCTAGCCGGGGCCAGAGCGAGCGGGGCCGGAGCGAGCGGGGCCGGAGCGAGCGGGGCCGGAGCGAGCCGGGCCGGAGCGAGCCGGGCCGGAGCTAGAAAGGGAGCCTAGCCGGGCCGGAGCGAGCAGGGCCGGAGCGAGCGGGACCAGAAAGAGAAAGGGGCAAAAAAAAAAAAAAAAAAAAAGATTGGAGCAAGATCAGCTAGCAGTCCTGACCAGCAGTTAGGCTAACATGCTAACATGTACATGGATGGCACAGTGTGTTTGTGTTTGTGTGTGTGTGTGCGCGTGTGTGTCTGAATATCACTTCAACTGTTTTGTCTGCACCAGCCTACTGCTCAAAATCCTATACGTTCTGCTTTAGTGGGTCAGTTAACCCACTGCTACCATTTCCCCTCACACCCAGTGGATCATCAGACTTCACTCTGCCGCATTTCTCTCTCTTCTTCCCTTGTTCTGCCTGAGGAAGCTCACCCAGCTCTCAGCTAGGCTTCTGCAGCTGTACCCACCTACCTAGCCTCTCTCCTGCCAAGCTCAAGTTGGCATTATAGAGGAGGAAAAGAAAGATGGTGTTATTTCCAGGCCCCTCCACCCTCAGGAATCCTTCCAGGGAGCACATAGGAAGGAGCTGTCCCCTGTCTCCACAGAAAAGAAACCATACACACACACAGGCAGTACCTCTGTCCCCCACACGCTCCTTCACCCACTGCGTGGCTGCAGCAATGCTCTCTGTGCTGGTGACATCCAGGACCACAGTCTCCAGCCTGCCTGACGTCTTGTTCCTCAGCTGCTCAGCCCCCTTCTCCGTCAGACACGCAGCCAGCACCCTCAAGCCTCGCATGTCCAGCTGCCTGGCCAGCAGGTTCCCGAAGCCCGAGTCACAGCCTGTGATGAAGACGTACTTGTCCTGGAGGTGGCTCACCACCTGCCTCTCTCGGCACCAGCGCAGCAGGCCCACGAGAGCCACCAGGCAGAGCCACGTAGCTTCTCAGAGGTGTAGACACAGAGGGGTAAAAGGAGCCTGTGTTCAGATGGGAACCAAGTAAGAACACAGGGGGGCGGGCAGGGCAGTCCTCACATTTCTCCTTGGCCTCTCTTTCTGGATTTATTTTTCTCCCTTGCCCTTCCTCCCTGCTCAAGACATCTGGACTTAGAACAAATTACAGATTTTTTTCCTTAGTGACTACAAATTGTTTCAACCTTGACTTCTCATGGACCATCCATGAAATAATAATGTTCACATCTGCTGCATACGACTTCCCAGAAAAAAACCTTTGGAGCCATCCTCCGAAGTTCCAGATACATAGAGAAGGAGCCTGGGTATGCTTTCCTCACTGGACCCACAGGGCAGAGGAGATCCTCAGAGGCACAGACTGGGTGGAGGAATTCTTGCATAAGATGTTCTGGTTGTGAAAAACTACTCCCTGTCAGCACCCTGGGGAAAGATTTCCCTTGTCTAGGTGCCAAGGCCATTCGCCACTCCTCCACTCTTTTCCCTTCCCTCCTCCCCCTCCCTCTCCTCCCCCTCCCTCTCCTCCCCCTCCCTCACTCCTTCCCCTCCCTCTCCTCCTCTTCCTCCTCCTCCTCCTCCTCTACCCCCTGGTAGTCTGGGGATTGAACTCACAGCTTTGTTGGGAAGGCAATCTTACTGCTTCCATTCCCTTTTGCTTTTATTTTTTAAAAAGGGTGTTTCATTTATGCCAAGCTCTGCTTGGAGTGCAACCCTTCTATTTATACCACCTGTATGGCTGAGATGACAGTATACCCCACCACTGCACCCAGCTATTGCTTGAGATGGGGGTCTCAAGAACTTCTTGCTCAGGAGAGGGTGCTTGAACCATAACCCTCCCACTCTCCACCACACTGGGCTCAGGGTTGCAGTTCTGAGCACCTGCACACTCCAAGCCTCTCATGTGCCCTGTGGCTCTGGTAGCATCTGGGCAAAGCCTCCTACTGGGATCAGAACCCCAGAGAAGCCCAAGTTAGCCAGCTAGTAAGCACTGTTTTCAGCATTAGGATGATCCCACTCATGCCCTCTGCTCCATGTAACGGTGGCTTCTGCAGAACCAAGAGATGGAAAGGATGGGGAGTTCACTGCACAGGCCTTCTTCTAGTCCTGCAGGCATGTAGCTTATGCTCAGTCAGGACTGGCTACATGAAAATTAAGGGACATCCATAACCTGAAGGGCCAAAGTTCTAGGTATTGTGGGCTTAAATTTGGGAGTCAGTGACCCTGTGCTCTGCAGGGATAAGGGAAGAAGTAAGGTGTCCTCTGTGAATTCTGTTGAGTTGGATTCCAGCCTTTCCACAGGTCTATCTGAGGCCCATCCCCATCCATGAAAGAAACCTGCAAGGAAGAGGAGCTCCCCAAGGGTCTGGATTGCTTTACAATGCACATCTTTAAAGCCATTGTTGCTCAGTCATGACCAAATTAGCATTGTTGAGCCACAGTCCATGTTTGGCACCATAGATCTGTCCCAGGTAGTCTTACACTCAGTGAAACCTGCATAGGGACAGGGATTTGTGGTGTGTGTGTGTGTGTGTGTGTGTGTGTGTGTGTGTGTGTGTGTGTGATGTGTATGGTTCTTGAGGAAGGGGGGTGCTGCTTCTAAGTGTGCACACAGAGAGGCTTATAAAGTCCAAGAGGCTTCAGAATGACTATCAAGCTCTTGCTCTGCTTCTGAGGGACAACCTGGATTGACCTTGAATGAGTTGGCACAGAAGTTGATTGAGGATTCTTCTTGATTATCCTTGTTTCCTCAGCCTTCAATGTGGGACCCAGCCACCACTACAAGTCCTAAAATGGATGACCTTTGAAACATCATATGATATCACAATTGATATACATGATTATAAAGGTATTTATCAGCTTAAAATTAACTAAGGCTAAGCACCAGTGGCTCATGCCTGTAATCCTAGCTACTCAGGAGGCTGAGATCAGAGGATCACGGTTTGAAACCAGTTTGGGCAGGAAAGTCTATGAAACTCTTATTTCTAATTAATCATGAAATGCCAGAAGTCATACACTTACACACACACACACACAGACAAATGGCTCTGCAACAATGGGTATCACTTTATTTTCACAATGAATAGGGTCATTGTTCAATGATGCAATGACGCCATGTTCCATAAAGTCTCCATATTTCTGGTGTGTGTGTGTGTGTGTGTGTGTGTGTGTGCACGCGTGCGCGCGCACGCACACACCCATGCACACATGCACACATGATACTGGGATTGAACTCAGGGGCATACTAGCTACAAGCACTCTCTCACTTGGGCCACAATCTCAGTCCTTTTGCTTTTTGGTCTGTTTTTCAGACAGAGTCTCATTAAAAACTTAATATAAAAATCATGAGTCACGATTCTGCTACCTCCACTTGTGAGGTCACTGGGATTACAGAAAGGAATTGCCATACCTGGTCCTATGTCTTCATTTTTAATTTGAGGGAAAAGAACTAATATAGCTAGGGAGATATCCCTTGACTCAAATTTGTACTTAGCTTAGGCATCTCAACCACTCTCTGCAAAGTGTTTGTATGCTTACCTTATGCAGAGACAGGTCTCAGGAAGCCAGGGACACCACAGGGCATTTCTGCAACTTGAGCAGAAAATGATATGTCTAGATATGAGTCTCACTCCGTGACACTAGAAGGGTATGGGAGGGGAACAGAGGTGAGGGAACACCTGAGGAATGGCCATGATAGAATCATATAACTTTAAAGGAGGGCCTGTCACTTGACAGCTTCAAGCAGGGTGCAGGGGAGGGGAGGAGAGCTTCAGTTCCCAGGGAAGTGCCAGGGTCTGCTAGTCCCTTCTGGATAGCTCCTTGCTTATTTATTCTTCTGCCTAATTCTCTAAGCCAGGCTATTTGGAAATCTTGGAAGAGAGAAAAAATTGCTCTTGACTTCTGTGAAATGATAGGCTGGGAGAGAGGGCAGGGATAATGTGACTTTCCCTTCCTAACCCCATCTTAGGTCAGTTCTCTCTTCCTGGCCTCCATGAAGTCACCAGCCTCCAGTGGGCCCCACCCCATTGCTCCTCTAGGGACTTACTGGGTATGGGTGAACTTCTGAACTTTAATTCTAAAACTAAAGTAATCCAAAAAAAGTCATGATTTTAAGACATTTTTAAAAATGGTTTTATTGAGGAAACTGAAACATGGTTAGCCAGCAGGCAGTGAGGATGGGGGGAGCGGCAGATAAATGATGAGAGAAAGTGTAGACAAATATAGTCATAACAATCAATGAATGAACATAGGTAAAAATGGCGCTAGGCAACTTGAGGAGATAAGTGGGGGTTGGGAGAGATGGGAGGGGGAGAACAATAAGGGTATCACACATTCATCAAGATGCATTGTACTTGTAAATTGGCATGAATTGAAACCTCCTTGTACAGCTACTTAAAGATTAAAACAAGAGTTTTAATGCCTCTTCCCCAAATTAATTTTAGTCTGCTATAACACCAGACTAGCAGGTATGAGGCCCTTAGTTCAAACCAGAGAGAAAGAGAGAGAGTGGGGGGGGATAGGGGAATTAGAGAGGAGGCAGGGAGGGAAGGAGAAAGAGAGAAAGAAGAAGGGAGAGAAAGAAAGAAAGAAAAAGAAAGAAGATGGGAAGAAAGAACTAGGGGAGAAATGGGTTTCTGCATCATCTAGAAGGATTGCTACCGGTAATACCACTTTCCAGCCAGTGCCTACTGATAGTAGTGCCCACTGATTTGGCACTCGAAGCCTAAGGCTGGTATAGATTGCTGGTAGTGCCAATTAAAATTTCAGAAGGGTGTCTCCAGGTCATTCCATGTTGTGGAAAGGTGTAAACTAGCCAGCGCCAATGCAAACCCAGAGAAGGAGGTCAGGATCAGAAGAGTGGGCAGAGTATCTGCCACAGCACTGTAAGTTGTGTGAGTTACTCATAATACGCCATGATGTTCAGAACCCTGGGGAGCCGCCTAAGTCAACTGGTCTCAGTGCAGTGAAATTCCTATTCCTTGGTTCCTTTTTCCCACACTTACCAGGATTTTTTTTTTTTTTTGTGCAGTACTAAGGCTTGTACTTGGGGCCTGGTCACTGTCCCTTAGCTTTTTTTGCACAAGATTAGCATTCTAGTGCTTGAGCCATAGTTCTCCTTCTGACTTTTTAGTGGTTAATTGGAGATAAGAGTCTCCTGGACTTTCCTGCCCGGGCTGGCTTCAACCTGTGATCCTCAGGTCTCAGCCTCCTGAGTAGCCAGAAGTATAGATAAGTTTGAGCCACTGGTACCTGGTTACCTCATCCATCTTAAAGAATAATGTTCTAATAGGATTCTTTGGAATGAAGAAGGTGGAATGGGAGCTTTCCCAAAATGACAGTGCTCTCTCTTCCCCTGAGGTGCTCCTCCCTCACGGTACCCAACCCCATTTCCCCAACTGTGTACCTAACGGTTGGCTTCGTAGGCTTTGGCTGGCTTTATGGAAGTCCATTCAACTATGGCATCCACTAGAGAGGTAGGCAAGTAGCTCAGGGGGATGTAGAAGAGCTTGGCATCCCAGCCAGCTGAGTAGCGAGTACGAGGGTGACAGGCGATCAGAGCATGCTCCATACAGTCTGTCACCATGAACAGGTCCTTTGAGCTCTTTTGGGGCACTGCTGTTAGAAATTTCAGATCTGGAGAGAATGAGAAACTGATTCAGATATCTGTCTCCCTCCCACCACTCCTACTCTGGGATCAGTGAGGAGAGGGAAGTGTCTCTTAAGACCTCATGCCTCCCACCCTAGGAAGCCAGGTCCTAATCCATCCAAATACTCTGAAAGTACCAGACCATCCACAAGGAGCAATTGTTCCACACTCTGCCTCAGTTCCTGGGCATTTGGGCAGGGCATTAAGCAAAGTTCTCTATCCTTAAAAGAAGGAAAGCTAGGGGCCGGGAGTTTGGCCTAGTGGTTAAAGTGCTTGCCTAGCATGCATGAAGACCCGGGTTCGATTCCTCGGTACCACATACATAGAAAAAAGCCAGAAGTGGTGCTGAGGCTCAAGTGGTAGAGCTCTAGCCTTGAGAAAGTCCAAGGACAGTGCTCAGGGCTCAGGCCCTGAGCTCAAGCCCAGGACTGGCAAAAAAAAAAAAAAAAAAAAAAAAAAAGAAGGAAAGCTAAGCAGATGGAAAGTAGGCGCTCCATCCAGCTCACCCGCATGTGCAGTCTTCCGTGCCTGGCTTCACTTTCCAGTTCCAGCTTCTGCTATGCTAGGGTCCTGTCTTAGGTCAATGATTGCCCGTACAATACTAAAGAATTCATCCATGGCAAACCATAGACTATCAGAGGCACTTATCATAGGCTAAGGATTCTGGATGAGGGTCCAAGTTTCCCCGCTGTCCTCAGTTCACTTACAGGATGCCAGAAATTCCTCGCCATAGGCCTCCTTGATCTCTGAGCTGGCCTGGTTCCATAGCTCCTTGGGGCTCATCAGAAATGAATCACTTTTGACTAAGTCAGTGTTGAAGAAACCAGGTTCAATAATAGCCACTTTCACCCCAAAATAGAGGAGTTCCCTCCTGCAAGACAAATGGGCAGAATGCAAGGGTTTCAGAGGGAGAAAAAAAAAAACAGAAATAAAACAATAACAATCCAATGAAAGACGGGGAGAAAAAAGTTCAAAAGCTTGAGATCTGAGACTAAAAGTCATAAAGAAGGCATTGCATCTGCACATTTGAATAGCACTACAAGTATTGTGCATAGATCTGCTCTAATCCTACCTAGCAATCAAAGAGTTCCCTTCTACCATTTTCTTCACATCTAATGGATAATCAGGCTTTGTCCACATCATCAGCTCCATACTCCTTGGGCCCTCCATCCCCACTCCTACCGCAGGGAGCTCTCAGTTGGGCTCCTGCAACTGTCCTCTAGGCAGCATCTCTTCCCTCATCTTCTCTCCTTGCCACTCAGAGCCATTATTCAAATGCCTCGTGGCCAGCATGGTACTTGGTTGCTGATTGGCCCAAGTGAGAAGTTGCCCTCCCAACAGTATGCTTTATACCTGCCCAGTTTCCTTTCTGCCAGGCCTGGCCTTAGCCTTTCCCAAGGAACCCCAGCAGCATGGACAGTAAAACTCCCACTGGTTCTGGGCCGATGACTTCTCACACTCGACATTTTCTTTCCATCCTTTTTACACAGCTACTAGGCTCAGCTCTTCCTCTCTTGGCTCAGACCCCTTCTGTAGGACCTTCCAGAAATCTGGTGGCTACCATGATCACCATAGCTGACACAATGGCAATGACAACTCTGTCTGTCTTGTCCCTTCCTTGCCCAGTTGCCAGCGATTTTAGGTCAAGGCCAGAATCTGATAGTGAGCTTAGGCACAGTTATTGTGTATTCAAACAAGAGTCTCACAGGGATCTGTTGAGTTACGCAGGATGCCCATCTCAAGGACTCTGAAGCTGAGTTCATGGGGCTAGGCTCTGGGCCCAAATTATCTCTGTTCTATTACTGTTCAGACACTCTTCAACTATGGATCCTTATCAGGACAGGGTAAGTGTAACTGAACATAGGCCTGGGATCCCCTCCCTGTAACCAGGACTTGGAAAGATGGTTTCCAACAAATGGTCACCTAAATCCAGAAAAAGGAAGGTACAGTCACAATGACCTGAGAAAGAAGGTCTCTCCAAATCAAGGTAGTTAAAGCTGTAATCAAACAAGACATCTTGCTGGGTGCCCGTGGCTCACGCCTTGTAATATTAGTTACTCAGAAGGCTGAGATCTGAGGATTGAGGTTCAAAGCCAGCACAGGCACAAAAGTCTGTGAGATTCTTATCTCCATTTAACCCACAGAAAACCAAAAGTGGTGCTGTGGCTCAAAGTGGTAGATACTAGTTTGAGCTGAAGAGCTCAGGGACAGTGCCCAGGCCCAGAGTTCAAGCCCCATGACCAATAAAACATAAGACATCTTGCCAAAGGTGCCCCCAGGGTATTTGATCTCTGTCCAGTACCTGAGAGAGTCCGAGAAGGCTTCTAGGCCATACTTGGAGACGCAATAACCACCACCAGGAAATGCAACCCGGCCCAGGATGCTGGAGAGATTGACTACTCGGCCCCTGGCCTTCTTCACTAAGGGAAGCATGCTCAGTGTGACCTCGATCACCCCCAACAGGTTCACATCCAGAATTTTTACAAAGTCCTGTTTGCTCAGCCACTCAATGGGGGCACAGGGAGAGGCGATGCCTGCATTGTTCACCAGGCCCCAGAGTCCTGGGGACAGTGGGAAGATAAGAGAGAGAATGACATTGTATTAGATTTGTGCAAGGTGGACCCCATTCTGGCTCTCATTCACGTTCAGCTAGGTGCAGAACATATTGACAGGTACTGGACTGGGAGCGAGTAGAATGAATATATAAGGCTTCAGGGCTATGGGTGCAGATTCAGGATGGTGGGATTGACAAATGTATACCTCCCTTCTTCTGTGTGTGTGTGTGTGTGTGTGTGTGTGTGTGTGTGTGTGTGTGTGTGTACTGTGGCTCAAACTCAGGACCTCACATTTTTACTTGGCTTTCTCACTCCAGGCTAGTACCCTACCATTTGATCCATGACTCCACTTCTGGCTTTTTGCTGGTTCATTGAATTGGAGATAAGAGCCTCTTAGATTTGTCTGCCCAGGCTGTCTTTGGATGGCAATCCTCAGATCTCTGCCTCCTGAGTTGCTAGGATTAAAGGTGTGAGCCAAAGCACCCTGTTCTTCCTGTTGTGTCTCTTCCTGGTCCAGCCCACTGCCTCATGGGAACAGGCAGTCACCTCAAAGCTGATAGATGTGGGGAAGATCATGTGCATTCATTAGTCTGGAAACATAAATGATGTGGGAGGTTTATGCACTAATGTCATCCTTCCAGACATTTTATTCTTTCACTTAAACTTCCAGATTTTAGTGGGTAGCATATACAGAGTGCTCCGCACTATCTATTGGGAGGGAAGAGGAGAGGAGAAAGGAAAAAGAACAATACATGAGGAAAAAGGGAAGAAAAGGCAAGATTTATATCTAGGTGGAATTTGGTTGGGGAATAGAGACTCAAAGACCCAGTTTGGGGAGAATTTGGAAAACAATGCTGTGTTTGTCTGAGAAAACTGGCCTTGAAACTTCCCCGGCAGAGATATTGAGCAGCTGTCCGGAAGAAGCACTTGTAAAATGCAAGAGCAGCTTCGGGGAGGAGGCAGGACTTCCTCTTCCCACACGTGGCACACAGGCTCTACCCCTTATTCCAGAAATGCTCCCTTCTTCCACAGTGCTGTTCTTCCATCTCTCTCCTGACCGCCCCTCCCCGTTCACTGATTTTTGTCTAGTCATTCTGGACATTGGTACGATGCATTTAAAGAGATGTAAGTAAACCGAAGTTTTCCGAGATGCCATTTATGACAATAAAAAGTAAGAAATAAACTGGGTATGTAATGCATGCCTACAATCCCAACATTGGAGAAGCTGAGGGATGAGGGTCTCAAGTTTAACTCCAGCCAGAGCTAAATAGCAAGACTTGTCTCGAAAACTTAAAAACAGTCAGGTGCTAGTGGCTCATGCCTGTAATCCTAGCTACTCAAGAGGTTGAGAGCTGAGGACCATGGTTCAAAGCCAGCTTGACTGAGCAGGAAAGTATGTGAGACTCTTATTTCCAACTAATCACCAAAAAGCCAGAAGTAGACCTGTGGCTAAAGTGGTAGAGTGCTAGCTTTGAGCAGCTCTGAGATCAAGGTCCTAGAACCAGTTCATGTATGTGCGCGTGCGCACACACACACACACACACACACACACACACACACACCCCACAAATAAAATAAAACAACTTGAAAACAAAATGTGCAAAGCAATTCCTGAATTCAAACTCTGGAGATATTTTTAAAAATTAAGAAGGGGCCAGGAGCGTGGCCTAGTGGTAGAGTGTTTGCCTAGCATGCACGAAGATCTGGGTTCAATTCCTCAGTACCACATACATAGAAAAAAGAATTATATGTCAAAGGCTGGAATTATTAAATACTATTATTTGAAGAAAATTTCACTAAGTGGCAAAATTGCTCATACTAGAGAGTGTGTGTGTGTGTGTATGTGTGTGTGTGTGATTAAATTAATTGGAGATAAGAGTTTCATGGACTTTCCTTCCTTGGCTGGCTTCAAAGCATAATTCTCAGATCTTAGCCTCTTGAGTAGTTAGGATACAGGCATTTGCTGCCAGAGATTGGCCTATTGTTTATTTTGTGTAATAATTTTCTTTTTTTTGCCAGTCCTGGGCTTGAGCTCAGGGCCTGAGCACTGTCCTTGGACTTTCTCAAGGCTAGAGCTCTACCACTTGAGCCTCAGCACTACTTCCGGCTTTTTTTTTCCTATGTATGTGGTACCGAGGAATCGAACCCGGGTCTTCATGCATGCTAGGCAAGCACTTTAACCACTAGGCCAAACTCCTCAGCCCTGTGTATTAATTTTCTTTGGTGGTAGTACTGGTGTTTGCACTTCATTTAAGCCACACTCCTAGCCTCTCCTTCCTCCCCTACACCTTTTTGTTTTTGTTTTTTGTTTTTGCAAGTCTTGGGGACTGACTCAGGGCCTGAGCACTGTCCTTGGGCTTTCCTGAAGGCTAGAGATCTATCACTTGGGCCACAGCACCAGTTCTAGCTTTTCAATATATGTGGTACTGAGGAATCGAACCTGGGTCTTCATGCATGCTAGGCAAGCACTCTACCACTAGGCCAAACTCCCGGCCCTCCCTACCCCCCTTTTAATGAAAAGAATAAGATGCAAACTATGAAGTAAATATATTCCCACCAGGTATCAGTGTCTCACATTTATAATCCTAGCTACTCAGGAGGAAGAGATCTGAGGACTGTTGTTTGAAGCCAGGCAAGGCTTCACTAAGCTAAACTCTCACCCTGATGTGCTTTCTTAACCCCCCAAAACACAGATAATACAGTGAAAGCAAGAAGAAAGAAAAGAAGGAAGTAAGGAAAGAGAAAAAATGATCCTCTTCCTAGTTTTGTCCTGTCCTGCTGAGAACCTGGGCCTGGCCTTGGCTCTGGTGTAAGTGGCTCCTGAGAGAAAGGTGGCCAGTATGAACAGGCATGAATCCCACTCCGGTAGCTGCAATGCCCACAAAGCCCACAGCTCCCTGCAGGGGATCACACAGAATCCTGCCAGGGAGCGCATAGGAAGGAGCTGTCCCCTGTCTCCACAGAAAAGAAACCATACACACACACAGGCAGTACCTCTGTCCCCCACACGCTCCTTCACCCACTGCGTGGCTGCAGCAATGCTCTCTGTGCTGGTGACATCCAGGACCACAGTCTCCAGCCTGCCTGACGTCTTGTTCCTCAGCTGCTCAGCCCCCTTCTCCGTCAGACACGCAGCCAGCACCCTCAAGCCTCGCATGTCCAGCTGCCTGGCCAGCAGGTTCCCGAAGCCCGAGTCACAGCCTGTGATGAAGACGTACTTGTCCTGGAGGTGGCTCACCACCTGCCTCTCTCGGTACCAGCGCAGCAGGTAGTACAGGCCCACGAGAGCCACCAGGCAAAGCCACATAGCTTCTCAGAGGACAGGTGAAGACACAATGAAGTAAAACAAGTCTAGCAAAATAAACCCAGAGAGCTGTGGCAGACGGGAGCCTACAGGTCTCTGGCGTGTAGTTCTCACGTCCCTCCCCGATCACTGACTCTCTGGAACTTTTTTTCTTCTTTAATTATTACTTTGCCCCACCTTTCTGCTCTTTGGACTGCTTTTGATTATATTGATTGGTTAATCACCCTTGAATATTCCAAGTTATGGCCACAAGCAAAGCACAACTACAAAATCCCACTTTCCTAATGCATTGATTCCTCTGTAATTTCTTATGCCCACACAGGAACCCACACACCACATATACTTCACGCTCTACTCTGTCCAAGTTCCAGGCTCAGACTGACTCCGTGTGCCTTGCATGCTAACACTCATCACGGGCTTTCTCTACACATTAGGTGTTACTGCTTGGAGCCAAAACACACAGTGAAACCTCCAGAATGTGGGGTTCCTCATCAGGTGTGGCACCCAGAATCACTCCTCAGAAAATGAAGTCCCTGTCATTCTATACCAAAAAAACCACAGGAAAAAGACAAAGGAGTGGATCAGAAGACTCAAGTGCCTTCCTTGGGTTGTAGTTGTCTGGAAAGATAGAGCCTTAAACAAGGAGACTGACCTGAGAGGTAAAGAAAGGGAAGTAAAAAGAGAATGGGAACTGGAATCAAACTCCAAGAGTTACTGGAAGGGAGAGTGTCTTCTGCCTCCTGAAGATAATCTTTTCTAAGCTGCATGGATCTCACGTTGCAATTGCCATTAATTACCCTAACCAGTTTCCCCACATACTTTCCCAGCAAACTATAGGTAAAACTTCCTTGTACTAGGACTTGAACCAAGAGCCTGGGCCCTGGCCTTAAGCTACTTCTGCTCAAGATCAGCATTCTACCATTTGGGCCACACCTCCTCTTCTGATTTTTTTTTCTTTTGCTGGTTAATAGGAGATAAGAATCTCACCGACTTTCCTGCTTGGGCTGGCTTCAAACTGCAATCCCCAGATCTTAAGTAGCCAGGAATGTATGCATGAGCCTCTAGCACCTGGCTTAGAAGAAACTTAGAGTGCTATGTGAAACTTTGCAACAGATCCATGGCTGTAGGGATATGCTGGATTCTTCAATGACAAGTTAAGATAAATCAGGGGTTTCCAGCCAGGATGGCAATAAAATTTTTCTTAACCCATATATACATAGATCTCTCTTTCTGATCTGAATGGATGCAAATTATTACCATCTAAGATCAAAGTTCTGGCCACAAGTTCCCAGTAAATTGGGCGTTGTGCAACCCTCTCTTTCTGCCCCTCCTGTTTCGATCTCACAGCATGTTGGCATCAGTTCTATCTCCATGAGGACTGAGTTGTGGAGCACCAGTCCTGGCTACTTGTCTCATGCTTTTTGTTCTTCTGTTCTTGGTCCTTTCTTTTTGGGTCACACATGGAGAATCTGTTCCCCTTCAGACACTGATGATCTAAAAGTAGTAAAGACTCATTAAACAAGGACCACAGGAACAGCCGGGTGTCTTGATCCTCAGCCAGGCATGGAGGGCTCTGTATGGGCACATAGGAGGGAGCTTCCTCTCTAGAGACCAAAGACTGTACAATATAACCTCCTTTTTCAGAGGGCAGGGTAAGGAGGGGTAGGGAGCTAAGCGAGTGAGAAGGAACAGAAAAGTAGTCCATATTTCCCTATTACCCAAAGTTCTGCCATTTAGTTAAAGGAAGATGAAGTAGACTAGAAAGGAGAGCCTTTTCCTGCTCTGGCTGGAGAAGCATCCTGTCCCCTGCTGGCTAGTTTGAGGTAATGCCATGTTGGCTCAGGTGTTGGCTTAGGATCTGCCATCTGGCAGGACTTGTCTATTCCTTTAATACCACTCTTTCTGCTGTTAGGGTGTTCTTCCTCTGGAGCCTATCAGAGCCCCCCAGAAACGAGGAAAACAGTTCTGGCTGGTAAGACATGAATTACTGATACAAACCTCTTTCTAGACCTCTGGGGCATGTAACACCATTCTAAACCAGACAGAGAAATTCAGACCTAAAAAGACACACTCCTTCCTGTCAGAAATGGGAGATCTGGGAGGAAAAAAGGGGGAGCCACTGAATCTCTGATCTTAGAAAGACCAGCATAGAGCCGGGAGTTTGGCCTAGTGGTAGAGTTCTTGTGTAGCATTCATGAAGACCTGGGTTCAGTTCCTCGGAATTACATACATAGAAAAGCCAGAAGTGGTGCTGTGGCTCTAGCCTTGAGAAAAGCCCAAGGACAGTGCTCAGGCCTTGAGTTCAAGCCTTAGGTCTGGCAAAAAAAAAAAAAGACAGGCATAGTGGTATAGTGGTAAGAGAAGTGTTTTTGTTTCTTGCTGCTGCTGCTTCTTCTTCTTCTTCTTCTTCTTCTTCTTCTTCTTCTTCTTCTTCTTCTCCTTCTCCTTCTCCTTCTCCTTCTCCTTCTCCTTCTCCTTCTTCTCCTTCTCCTTTCTTCTTGTGCCCACATACAATGACATGACTGAGCTCTAGTCCCTGCTCAGATCCACTAGACAGGACCTGGTCTCCTTCTCAGGAAATGAGTCCTGGGAAAGACAGAGAAGCCTGAGGGTCTGAAAAGACTTAGAAGTCTAAGTAAATCATAGGTCCGTGTTTGAAAGGCTTTCCTTCTACCAGGTCAGGCTGCTGGCTTCTAGGTGGAGCCTGGAACAGCACCTATAAATAATTTCTGTCCGTGGAGATAAGAGGTCACTTCTTGAATGTACCCAGAGAAGGGTCATAGAAATGAATTCACACCACTAACCACTTTCCTCCTCATATATTCACATTTTTCAGCAATCAGTGTCACTTTTCAGAGAAAAAATGATATGAATCTTGAAGCCTGGTTCAGCCTGAAACAATGCCTTCGTTTGAATATGGCAACATATTGTTCTCACTCACAGGTGAACTACTTTGACCCACACCCACAGGCCTTTTTGCTTTCGTTAATATTTACTAAGGTCAGGCGGTTTCTTGCTAGGGCTGGCTTGGACTTTGATCCTCTTATCTATGCCTCTCATCTAGTTGGAATTATAGGGTTATACCACCACATCCAGCCCTCATGTGTTGAATGAGTCAAACACAGAGCTTTTCTGGCTTCTGTGTTTCTGGCTTCTGGTCGTACCTCACATCTAGCAGAAGTGAATGTAGAGGTAGAAAATATAACACCGGGCTTCACTCCTCACTTCCATCTGTATTCCATACCCATCTTTATAATAAAGAATATCACTTTGAAGCTCTTCAAGGGCAACCATTATCTGTAACCTTGTGGGGCATCACAGACCCTTGAGAACCTAATGAAGGCCCTAAATCTGCATAAAAGTATACATTCACAATATAAAGTTTCCTATATGGTACTTTGCAGGGGGTTAACAGGAATGCGTTATTAGATACAAGGAATTCTGGTTTAAAATCCTTAGTAGAGATTTAGTTGAATTACTAACAGTGATCTGGGAAAGTTGTTTAGTTCTTTGTGCCTCAGTTTCCTCATGTGAGAGTAGCCACTTTATCATTGTCATGAGGCCTAAAGGTGGTAATTCATCTCCCTTATAACTGCGTCCAACACATGGTGGATGTCCAGTGACCGTTATTACATTTCTTCTGCGCTGACTCTTTGTGGCAGCTGAGAATGTTTCACCTGCCAAAGAGGAAGTGGGCACTGACCCAACTCAGAGAAAGATGGTGGGTGGCGGGACTCAAGTGTCTCAAGGTGAATTCCATTGAAGCGGTGGGAGAAAGGCATGCTCACGTGTGCACCCTTCGTGTGCATCTGTCATCAACGTCTTCACTTGGTATGCAAGCAGCCTGCGACTCTGAAAGGTGGAGTGCTGTACCCAAAGCCACACAGCCAACCGAGTAGTGGAACAAAATATCACAGTCAGGTCTGGTTTCCCACACTCGTTATTATTCACTCTGTCTGCTGAGGGGTGAGTGATCAGGAAAGAGCTTAGTACAACAAGCCACGGAGAGTAGTGCACCCTTCTTTGGAAAGCCCGAGAACCCCCCTTTCCAGGGTTGCTGCACAAATAGGCTGGCTTCCTCCTAGTAATAAGGCCACACTTGTCTTTTCACCCAGTGACCTTCTAGAAGCTGCTGCTGAAAGGAAGAGTGTAGTCATTGCCAAATTCTCTGGCCTCCACCTGCCCCTGTTACATAGGTGAGAAAAGTCAGGAGAGGTTTCTAGAACAGCCTAGTTAACCTTTTCTTCGGAGTCTCAGTTCCAGCCTTGGGAAGCCGCCAGCCGTCCTTCATGTGTCTGGTTATCACCTCCCGAGTACCTTCCTTCCTTTCCCATTGGTGATCACAATGTCTGGTCTATAGATATTGAAAACAAAGCATTGGGGTGTGGGGAAGGAGAAAGAGTAAATTTCCAGGAATTGTTTCAAGGCAGCTACAACTGCTGCTTCGAGAAAAATGGTGTGCCCTCCATAGCTGCCAAAGAGACTACCTCCATCCTGTCCTCTTCCCTGTCCTCACGCTCCCTCTCTTTTCAGCTGCCCCCCACTCCATAAAAGAAGGTCACGCTAAGATGGCAAAGTTCTCACTTACTGCTTCCCGAGGGAGTGCTGTCCCTTTGAGGCTCTGCCAGAAGGAGCCACCGCGACACAGGGTTGGTAAGCTGGGCACCGGCAGGGGCTACAGTGGGTAGAGGTGAGTTAGGTGAAAGGAAGGAGGATATCAAAGTAAGCCATACTTTACGCTGTTATTGTCATGGCTCATGATAAATGTCTTGATCTAGATGAAATCTTATAGATAAAAGCAGGGTTTAAGAAAATTGCAAAATTGGGCCGGGAGTTTGGCCTAGTGGTAGAGTGCTTGCTTAGCATGCATGATTCCTGGTACCACATACACAGAAAAAAGCTGAAGTGATGCTGTGGCTCAAGTGGTAAAGCTCCAGCCTTGTGCCCAGGCCCTAAGCCCAAGTCCAGGACTGGCAAAAAAAAAAAAAAAAAGAAAGAAAGAAAAGAAAATTGCAAAATGAAGTGGGTGTCCTGTGGCTCATATTGTAATCCTAGCTACTCCATAAGCTGAAATCTGAGGATTAACATGTGAAGCCAGTCTGGACAGGAAAGTCTATGAGACTCTTACCTCCAATTAACCACCACAAAGAGCCAGAAGTGATTGCTGGGTGCTGGTGGCTCATGCCTGTAAGCCTAGCTACTTAGAAAGCTGAGATCTGAGGACAGTGATTTGAAGCCAGCCTAGACAAGATAGTCTGTGAGAGACTCTCTCTCTCTCTCTCTCTCTCTCTCATGTACTTTATTGTTGTTTTAGAGGTGATGTACAGTGGGGTTAATAAGTACATTTCCTTTCACACAGTATCATCGGTCCCTCATTCTCTCCCATTCCCTTCCTCCCATCTCCACTCATGAATTGCATAGTTCAGTTCACTCTCTTCAACGTGTGAGGTTCTTATCTCCACTAAATTACTAGAAGAAGAAAAAAAAAGGCAGAAGTGAAGTTGTGTGACTCAAGTGGTATAGCACTAGCCTTGTGCAAAAAAAGTTCAAGAACAGTGCCCAGACCCTGAATTCAAGCCCTAACACACACACACACACACACACACACACACACACACACACACACACACACACACTACACTTTAAAAGACTTCCCTTCTACGGAGATGGATGATAGCGTTAGTGGTTTTATAACAATACGAATACACTTAATGCCACTGAATTGTACCCCATAAAATAGTTAAAATGGTAATATTTGCAAACTTTATCACAAAAAGGTTAAGCCAAATACCATTAGCTCATGCCAGCAATCTTGGCTACTTACAAGGCTACAAATGGAGGATAGTGGTTTGAGGCTATCTCTCATTTACAGTGTATAACTGGGTGCAGTGATATTAGCTTGACATCCCAGGCTATATGGGAGACAATTAGGAGGGCCACAGTTACAGACTAGTCTGAGTAGAAAAGTCCTTAAGACTCCATCTCAATGAAGGGAAGCTGAACACGGCAATATCCTCCTGTCATTCCAGTGACAGGAAGCCTAAAATGGGGAGATTTCAGTCTAGACAGAAACCTGTACAAGAAATCAAGAAGTGCAACCTTACCTCAAAAATAATCATCACCAAAAATAGGGCTAGAGATGCGGCTTAGTGGTAGAGTGCCTTTCTTGCAAGCCCATGGCCCTAGTTCAAACCCTAGTACTACAACAACAACAAAATTAGCAAACTTAAAACAAAACGTGATATGAACATTACTCTGCCACAGAAGAAAATGAAGCACAGATCCATGCTACAATGTGGATGAACCTCAGAGACATTAGATGCCCAGAGGCAATAATGCCATGGAAATGGAAGGTAGGCTGGTGGTTGCCAGCTCTCTCATTTTCCCTCAAGATCAGGCCCTGCGGGGTCACGGGCCCCTGGAAGGGTGTCACTGTGTGGCCCACTTGTGCAGGAAGTACCACAGGCCACCACATGCTGTGCGCCCTGCACTTACCCCAGCTGAGCTTCCATCAAGGGCACTGTGAAGGACAATTGGGTTAAGCAGGCTGGTATGAGCCAGGCATCAGTGTAATCCTAGCTACTCAAGGGCTGAGATCTGAAGATCAGGATGTAAAGCCAGCCCCGGCAGGAAAGTCCATGAGACTCTCATCTCCAATTAACCACAAAAAGCCAGAAATGGAGCTGTGGCTCAAATGGTACAGTGCTAGGCTTGAGTGAAAGAGCTCAGTGCTCAGGCCTGGTTCAACCCCCACAACCACCACCACTACCACCAACACTACTAACAACAACAACAAATAGTGGTTGCCAGGGGCTAGAAGAAAAGAAAAGAAATGGGTACAGGATTTTATTCTGAGTAATGAAAATATTTAGGGCTTAAGCCCTGAATAATATGACTGTACTAAATGATAAATGATATGACTATACTAAACACCATGGAATTACTTTGAGATGGCTTTGTTACAAGAATCCAGCTCAATTAAATCTATCAGCATACCCTCAGTCCAGCATCCCAGGTCCAAGTGACTCCACTGTGTTCAGTGGCTTGTGTGGGTCAGGTGAATCACTGAGTGCCAGAGTGTGAAGGAGCCCCCCTCCATCCCACAGAGGCAACTCCTGAAGGTTCATGGAGGTAACAGGTTCCTGAGAGTTTGGCAGTTCAGCTGACACAAGCCATGAAAGGATGGGAAAAGACTTGTCCCTTTTTTTCCAAGTTTCTATCCCAGCTAGGTACACACCATACCCTCCCATGGAGAAGCCAAAAGTCTCCTCTCTCTTTCTCCCCATCCTAGAGTCTCCCTGAAGCTGACACCTCTCCCCACCATATTCCTTCTCACATTCAGATTCTCCTCATGATTTCACCTCTGGTCACAAAATGAAGTGGAAGAGCCAGTAACCTTAGGGGAGGAGGAGACAAGGGGGATGGTAGGTGGTGAATGTGAACCAGGAAGGAGTCCAGAGTTATTGGGCTGAGCATGGTGTACAATCCCAGCTACTCAGGAGGTAGAGATCAGCCTGTGATCCTAGCTTTGCAGGAGACTGCATGAGAATTGGTGTCTGAGGAACAGCTTAGCTCAGGTCTCATAATCTCCAGACCCTACCTGAAAAATAACTAAAGCAAAAAGGGCTGGAGGTGTGACTCAAGTAGTAGAGTGCCTGCCCAGCAAGCCCAAGGCTAAGTTCAAACCCCAGTACTTCCTTTATACAATATAGTCTAATTTTCCAACCCAATATAGCCTAATTTTCCAGTCTACTACATAGACTCCTATGTAGTAGGAGCCTAGCTAAATAGGGGAGTAGGAAGAAAGTTACATCTGGATCAGATGTTGGCCATGGATGTCCCTGTGCTGAGCACTGACTGCTGAGCACTTTATTTTAATGGCTTGTTTAAATCTTACAGCCTCTCTCTTAGTAGATACTATACAGCAGAGGCTGTAAGAGGTCATTTGTGCAGCTGGCATGTGATGAACCTGGGCTTTAGTGCTTGCATCTTGCGCCAGCCCCCCTCTCTCCTGGGTCTTTTGCTGAGACATCCCCTTTAGCTGGATTGGGAGAATGCAGGAAAAATCCCAGCCCTCTCCTCTATCGCCTCAGCCAGTGACAGCTCCTTCTCTACTTCCCGGATGAAGGGCGGTTGGCCCCTGAAGCCAGCAGCAAAGCCAGTCTCCCCCTGAAAGCCACAACCCCTGAAGCCTCTTGGCAGCTAACAGCCCTGCTCTTACAGGACCTGGGGGAGGAGAAGTACTTCCAAGGGAGAGCCAGGTGAGTGTCACCCTCTCCTGGGAAAGATGGGAGAAGTCAGAATTTGGAGACACCTGGCTTTCTTGTGTAGAACCCTAAGATTTATTTCCCTGAGGGCAAAGTGGTGTGTGTGTGTGTGTGTGTGTGTGTGTGTGTGTGTGTGTGTGTGTGTGTGTGTGTGGTCTAAATAGGACAGCGCAGGAGCCCTTCATGAAACCCTGCTCCAAAAGCATGCCCAGGAGTGAGGCACTCACAAAAACTGCTTGGCAACACTTGGGCTGAAAAGCAGGGTTATGACTGGCTGGCACTGGTGCAAATAGTCCCAATCTCTGCGAGTGCTGAAGACACAGTGTGTCTGCACAGTGTGAATGTTAAACATACTTTTCCCATCTCTTTAGCTCCAGACTCTACACACACACACACACACACACACACACACACACACACACACACACACACACACACACACACCCCTAAGTTTTTCCTTCTCTTCCAACTCTCCCTTCTTCCCAGCAGGTGTTAGCTAGTCCCCATGTCACTCAACCCCAGCTCTGGGCCGGGCCCCTCAGAGAGCCCCACTGCAGGACCCCACCATGACTCCGGAGAAATCCACAACTGGACCGAGCTGCTGTATTTTCTCAATCACACTTTGTCCGAGTGCCACGTGGAGCTGGATGAGAACATCAAGAAGGTGACCCTCTTCGTCCTCTACCTGGCCCTCTTCGTGGTGGGGCTGGTGGAGAACGTCTTGGTGATCTGTGTCAACTGGCGCCACTCCGGCCGGCCTGGGCTGCCGAACCTCTACATCTTCAATATGGCGGTGGCTGACCTGTGCATCATTCTGTCCCTGCCCGTGTGGATGTTGGAGGTCACCCTGGACTACACCTGGCTCTGGGGCAGCTTTTTCTGCCGCTTCACTCATTACTTCTACCTTGCCAATATGTACAGCAGCATCTTCTTCCTGATGTGCCTCAGCGTGGACCGCTATGTCACTGCCACCAGTCGTTCTCCCATGTGGCAGCGTCATCAGCATCGGCTACGACGGGCTGTGTGCGCAGCTGTCTGGTTCCTGGCGATCGTCATGCCACTGCCGGAGGTGGTACACATCCAGCTGTTGGAGAGCTCGGAGCCCGTGTGCATCTTTATGGCGCCTCTGGAGACGTACAGCACCTGGACTCAGGTGGTAGCCCTGTCCACCACCATTCTGAGCTTCCTGCTGCCCTTCCCTCTCATCGCCATCTTCAATGTGCTTCTGGCCTGCCGGCTTCGGAGACAAGGCCAGTCCGAAGGCTCGCGCTACAGCCTGCTGGTGTGTGGCTACATCACCGTCTTTGTCGTCTGCTGGCTGCCCTACCACGTGACTCTGCTGGTGCTCACGGTGCAGGGGATCTATACCTCCCTCCCTTGCTACCTGGCCCACCTGCTCTACTTCTTCTATGACATCATCGATTGTTTCGCCATGCTGCACTGTGTCGCCAACCCCATCCTGTACAACTTTCTCAGCCCTGCCTTCCGAAGCCGGCTGAGGAGTGTGGTGGTCCATTATCTTCCCAAAGACCAGGCCAGGCCAGGTGCCCAGGCTTCCTCCTCCTCCTCCACACAGCACTCCATCATCATCACCAAGGACGGCAGTCCACCCAGCGCCACACATGCCCACCCCCGCCCCAGCCCAAACTCCCAGGTGTCCTCTGGGCCCCCAGCTCTGCACTCTGCCACCGCATAGCCAGCTGAGGTCGATTCCAGGCTGTTTGGATCCAGAAAGTAGAAGGACGGGGAGGTGAGAGATTTGCCAGGGAGGATTAGAGATGGAAAGTCTCAACTGAAACTTTAATTAAATAACTATCTGAATTTAGAATTATCTTTTAAAATACAGAAGTGGGGAGAGGGAGAGGGTGGAATGGAAAGAAAAACAAGCCCTTCCTTGGTGATGTACTACTTACTTGGGTTTTTGTGTGCGGGTGGGGTGGGAGGGGAAGTCAAATAAATAATAGAGATAGCCATGGCTCTGGATTTCTGAGACTTTTGCACAACCAGCTGGACTTGGGAAGGCGGCCTAAGCTGAAGGGATGCTCTGTACAGTGAACTAGATGTCCTCATTTCATAAATCACCCTAGCCGGAAAAAGAGAGTCCCGCAGGAACCTTGCAAAACTTTCCTTTTGTGTTTGTGTGCTTGTTGATTTTCCATCTCACTGTGCAGTTGTGGGGACAAGAGGCCAGAGGCCAAGGAACCCGGAGGCCTCAGAAGGCCACTCCCTGCCAGTGCATCCTCAGTGCAATGATAAGTAGAGGGGGTGGGACAAAGCGGGGGCTCAGACAGGCACCCTGGCAGCTGGGTCAGCAGGATGGTCTTTCCACCCTTGACATCCAGGAAACACGGTTCCATTTCCTTGCTGATACATCTCCCTCCCCCTTGTTCATCCTGCCCCTTCCCCTTCATGCAACCCCCCACCCCACCCACAGCCAGACTGTGTTCCTCACAGCTGACCTTCTCGCCTCCAAAACTAGGACACACTATTTTTTTTCTTTCTTTCTTTCTTTCTTTCTTTCTTTCTTTCTTTCTTTCTTTCTTTTTTTTTTGTCCATTGTGGGGCTTAAACTCTGGGCTAGAGCACTGTCTCTGAACTCTTCAGCTCAAGGCTACTGCCCTACCCATTTAGCCACAGCACCACTTCTGGATTTCTAGTAGTTAATTGGAAACTAAGAGTCTCATGGACATTAGTGCCCAGGCTGGTTTTGAACCGAGATCCTCAGTTCTCTTCCTCCTGAGTAGCTAGGATTACAAGCCTGAGCCACCTCACTCAGTTCAAAGTAGAATTTTCTGATTTCTGTCACGGGACATAGCTGTGGTACTAAGTCCTTTCTCTTTCACCAAGTATCTTCATGATTTTTCTGTCAGGTAACTTCTGATCATTAACATAAAACAGATGGGAAAGACAGGTTCCTTTTGTTGGTCTTCTAGAAAAGGTACACTTAACCAGTCGGGAAAACGAGCACCAGGCACATGAAGAGAAGACTCTGTCATGAAAACCTAAGAACAGGTGCTAGTTTCCAGCTCTACATCCTTGGCCTTTGTCACGCTGCTTGTGGAGAGCGAAGGGCTTGCAAGTGTGATCCCTGACCTCGCCACGGTCCCTGGTTCCCAGTCCCCTCAGTCCCACTCAAGAACACAGTGTGCCTGTGATGTTACACCAGAACAACCACTCACTTGCCAGGAAATATGCCTTTAGAAATTTCAGCCTGCGGGGCCAGGGAGTTTGGCCTAGTGGTAGAGTGCTTGCCTACTACAAATGAAATCCCGGGGTCCATTCCTTGGTACCACATACACAGAAAAAGCTGGAAGTACTCCTGTGGGCTCAAGTGGTAGAGCACTAGCCTTGAGTTGAAAAGTTTAGGGACTATGCCCTGACCCAGAGTTGAAGCTCCACTGCCGACAAAAAAAGGAGAAAGAAATTTCAGTCTGCAATTGGCAGGTACATGAAAAACTCATTGCAAACCCATGGTTTTGTCAGGGTTACAGGGGGAAACCCAATGTCTACTATCCCCTGCTATTGGGGCCCAAATGTGACAGCTGCTTCATTGCAGAGCTGAAGCTTCTTTTTATTGGGTCAGTTTTGGGGCCTTAACTCAGGGCCTGAGTACCATCCCTGAGCTTTTCTGCTCAAGGCTAGTGGCCCCGCCCCTGTACCACCACTTGAGCCACAGCTCCAGTTCTGGTTTCCTGGTAGTTCACTGGGGATGAGTCTGGTCTGTGAGACTTTCCTGTTTGGGCTGTCTTTGAAACAGGATTTTCAGATGTCAGCTTCCCGAGTTAGCTAGGATTACAGGCGGAGCCACCAGTGCCCAGCTGCAGTTGAGGCTTTCTGAGCCAGGGTACTGGGTTGTAGCAGCTTGGGGCTGCGGTGAGGGCTCAGCTCACAATACAGACACTGTACCAGAAAGACATTTATTCCTTGTCCTCATTTAGCAAACCAAACCCTTATGCCCCATCACCACATTCCCTGACTACAGCTCTGGGAGCTTTCTGAAGGAAACCTAAGTTTCCCTCGGTCACACCCCTGATCCCACAGAGACAATTTCCCTAGGCCCAGTTATCACCCTTAGAGTCTTTCTGCCCACAGAAGAAAGGGAAGAGAGGGAACTGGCTATGCTAACTGCAAGCCTTTCCCGAGCTGGGCCTGGACTCCATGCTCTGGGACAGACCAGAGGTCTGTCGCTTCTATGGGAATATCATATCAGCCTCACAAAAGCATGCAACCTTTGCCTCCTCCCTATCTGACTCCTTTCCCCTCTTTGTCTCCCCATCTGTCTCCTCCAAAGGCTCACAGTTCCCCATAACATAAATGATAGTAAGATGTATGGCTAAATCCCTCACACAGTGGCTTGGAGCGGAGTCGATGCTGCACAAGCCCTTGCTCCCTTCTCTGACAGAAGATCCCTCAGGAATGTCCTCCTGCAAAGGTGGAGTCTTTGACTTAATTTCCCATTAACATCCTGTCAACAAGTTAAGTGGGGGGGGAGGGGGGAGGGAAAGTCCAGCCACAGGAAGGGAGAATGAGCCTATGAAAGAATCCTGGCATCTACTAAAAGAAAGATGAGCCAGGTGTTCCTGGATTCAAGCTATGAATGTGTTCACAACTCACAGGAAGACAAATGCCATTTCAAATTTCTTCTTGTTTTTATTATTCTAAATAAAAAACACACTTTGTGCTGAACAATGGAATATAAAAGAATCAGATGTACAACGATTTTAGACATCTACTATTCAGGGGAAAAAGTTTACAAAATATACAAAACTTTACAGCAATAGATAGTAAACACTTAAATATTAGGAGGTCAGTACTTCTTAATTTAATGGAAGGAGTTGACAACTCTTCTGGGTTTCCTAAGAGACTTTAGCTATTAGGAGTGGGTAGACTGGACAAGGGAGGGTGTTAAAAAAAACAAAAAACATCAAAAACCAGTTTCTTTTTCATTCTGATGTGGCATTTAATAGTCACACTGAAACTGTTTCTTACCCTGCTTCCTGGCACAAAGCAGGATGCAGGGAAAGGACCTGGGAGCACACCCTGATGGGCTCCTCCTGCTCCACACAGCCCACATCCACACCAGTTCCTCAGTGTCCATCTAGAAAGGTTTAAATTCAATTTCCAAATTGAGTAATCTGGATTGGGGGGAGAGGGGAAGGACAGGGCACAGCAGGAAGCCAGAATAGGAAGAAAATTATCAGTAGCAAAAACCTGACTGGGGGAAAAAAAGATACTTAAGCCCAAATGTTTGTTCTGGAGGCAAAGGATTGTAGATAGAATGAACAAGAGAATGAAAAATAACTTTTATCCATGTCCTAGATCTTAGGGATTATCTGGTCCTTGCTCCCCTCCTTACTTCTTTTCTTCCTGTGGGGACTCAGTTACTAAGTCTTCAATTTTAGGACCAAATACTAAGGATCAGCGGAGCTTGCCAGCAGCAATGGGACATCAGGGCACCACATCCAGAGCCTTGAGCCCTTCTTCTAGCCAAAGAACTTGCATTTATTTTGTCTTGTTTTGTTAGTCATGGGGCTTGCTCTCAGGAGCTGAGAATTTTTGCTCAAGACTAGCTCTACCACCTTGAGCTACAGCTCCACTTCCAGTTTTCTGGTGGTTAATTAGAGATAAGAGTCTCAAGGTGGACTTTCCTGCCACGGCTGGCTCTGAACCACATTCCTCATATCTCAGTCTCCTGTAGCGAGTCACCAGCACCAGGCTCAAGAACCTGCTTTTTCTCTGAGTCTCAGACAAGTATTGCAGTTTCCCTTTAGATGGGAATGCCCCAAGTTTGCTTTAATGCTGTACAATTGCCATCTCGAAATTCCTGATAGCTGTGATTGAGAATGTCCTACAGTTACATAGCTGGTCCCGAGGATGAAACATGAAGAAAAACAGGCGAAGCAACACCATTCAAGGGTCAAACAACTCCCCAGTAGGACACTCCTCAACTGGCCCCCAAGAGAGAGGAGGGCAAAAGAATCAAACAGGCAATAGGTTGGCAAATGAAAAACAAAACAACCTTCCACCAGATGCCCTCCACAATATAGTGTTTCAAGTAAAACAACTCAGCAAAGACTAAGCTAGAGGCAGAGAAAACAAACAACCTCAAAAGGATGCAGAGGTCAGCTGTGAATATGGGGGTGCCTGGAGGGGCGGGGTTTGGCCAAGGAGCCTCAGGAACTATGGATCCTGTTTGCTACATGTCTGACTGGGACAAACTGGGCCTCCCTGGTCAACCACTTAGCCTCAGGTAGAATCAGGGAGTACAGTTTTTTCTTTTGTTTGTTTAGTGTTTCAAGGGCACAGATTTCGAGGATCTGCTTTTTGGTTTACTGATGACAAGGGCAAACTTCACAGTTTCAGTTAAGTATACGAACCACCTAGCATCCTTTATGTCTTACTAAGGAAAAGGGGTTCTCCAGCGTGATTATCCACTGGGGCTGAGTTCTCCTAAGTATCACTTCTCTCAAGCTGACCATTCAATAGCTGAGCCTCATCAACCCATCTGCGAGGCTCCCGTAGGCTTGAAAAGCATGCTACCTGCTCATTCCTTTCTTAAATTCTTGTGTGTGGGTGTGTGGGTGTGCACGTGCGCGCGCGCGCATGCGCACACACACACACACACACACACACACACACACACACACACACACACACACACACACACATGTGCCAGTACTGGGACTTGAACTAAGGACCTGGGTGCTGTCCTTTAGCTATTTTACTCAAGGCTAACACTACTACGTGAGCCACAGCTCCGCTTCCAGATCTTTTGGTGATTAGGGTAAGTCTCTCAGACTTTCCTGTAGGGGATGGCTTTGAGCAGTAATCCTCCTTTCTCAGACCAAGTAGCTGAGACTATAGACATGAGCCACCAGTGCCCAGCCTCCCTTCTTAAATTCTTACGGTCAGTGTGATGGGAAGGAGAAATCAGCAGTGATTTCCTGACAAGATTATCCCCAGTGACTTTAAATGGTGAAAAGCAGCCCCCACACAAGCCATGTTATTTGATAGGTGACTGAAGAGCCCACCAGAGAGGCCTGCACTCCGGCACCAAGTCATTCTCCATCCATACAAGGATGGGAAGAGAGGCAGCACGGACCACCAGAAATGGAACTTTGGTTTGCCTGTGTCTTAATTGAGGCAAAGACAGAAGGCTTCCCACATTTAGGATAAGAAACTAAAAGGTGCTTCCTGTGGCTTGATCCTCTCAATTCCCATCACAGGATGAAGAGAGGACAGGACCTCATATGGATGTGGAGTTCAGCTGTGAGTGTGGGGAACATCAGAGGGTGGGGGTTAGCCCTCGAGCCTCATGAGCAGTCTACACATTTAATAGGCCCCAGCTTTTTAAAACTTGTATGTGTTGCCTTAGGGGCCAATGGACTTATTCTGCTACAGACTAACTTGGAGAAAAAATGATTTTCTTGTTTAATAGGCTCGACACATTCTCCCCGTAGTCCCTTCCCTGTGACTCAAATCTGTGGTCAGGATCAGCCATGGACTATGACTACTTGCTGGAGAGAAACTCATTTTCCTAGTTTCTTATCTAAAAGAGATGCTGGGTGATAGGTATACACACATAAAAAATAAATTAATTAATAATCGAAAAGGCTTTATGAATTAATTAAAACCATATGCTTGTAACATAGCCCGGGGGTGCTGCAGTGAAGGAGCTGAGGCCAGAGACTTCCCAGAGCTCACCTGAGCAGGGTGAGGTAGTATGAGCTACTGAGGTGACACTTGTAAGTATGCAAGATTGAGGTCCTCTCCCTCCAGCCTTCTTTGGGTAAGATCAATCCCCCTCAAAGACCAAGTAAGGTTGGAGCCAAACAGCGACAGGGACTGGGCCATCTAGGGGAGGAAAGCCTGAACCAGCTGCCATCCAACAGCACCCCCTGGAGGCTAAGCAATGACAGACCAGGATGGATTCCAGCAGGTCAAAAGTGAGCTGCCAAAGTTCCCACTTATCACAAAGTAAACAAGAGGTTGCCAGCTTAGGATAGTCAGAAGCTGGGATGGTCAGAATGCATACCCTGCTTACACACTTGGGGTTCCTCAGGCCCTTTCATCCAAAAGGGCTCTCAGTCCACCACTCCACCCCCTCACAGGGTTTTGTCACCCATACTACAGGCCAAACCCTTCTGGGTGGGAGATTGGATGTAAATTAAGGCAAGGCTGCTATTTGTCAGAGACCTCCCCTCCCCCCACCCCTTCCATTAGGAAACTCAAGGTCAGTGGAGGTCAGAAATGACAGATGACTATCAAAGTGGCTCCCTGCCCTTCAGGGAAGGCCTGATGCTCTGGACCATGATGCCACAATATCGTTTCTTTGGAAATGAGAAAGAGAAAGCCTCTTCTGTCCATCCAGGCGATCCCGTCTGGTGGCACCACAGGACACCCCTTCTGCCAGCAAGGAGTGACCCAAAGCTTTCCATCCTAAACAGGAAGCTTGGTCCTTGGCTTGGCTCGAGCTGCCCAAAGACTTTCACAGTCCAAGTCAGCCCTAGAGCAAGCAGGTCTCCTCCATCCCTGATAACCTTTTCCCTGCTGAGTGAGAGAGCTGGCACTGGAACCCGGCACTGAGGTGAAGTGCCCTTCTGGCCAGTCCTTTTGGTGTGACCACAATCCCCAAATCTTTCTTATCATTGGTGGTCCCATCAGAGGTCTGGTGGCAACACCACAGCAAAAACCTCTTCGCCTCCTCTATCCAGTGAGGCTGTTGGTTAGATTCTTAGCAGCATAAAATCTATCCATAACTAACACTAGAGAGGCTAGGGAAGGGATCTAGTTGCTCTGCTCCACTAGATTCCCAAACCAGCCTTGAAAGAATCAAAAACACAGCCCCTTGGTAGGCAAGAACAGGTATGGAGGTAAACGTGATAGGGCCATTGCTGCAGAAACAGTAACAGCTTATGTGCTATATTTCTTCTTTCTTCTTCAAACACAACACAGAAGAGAATTCCTAGCAAGGCGCAACTGTCGCTTTAGCTGGGGAGGGGCCAACAGCCTCTAGAAAAATCACATCCTGGCTGCTGCCTGGGCGCCCACTGGCTCTCTGGGACTCAGTCAGGTGTCCGGGTTCTTTTCGGCCTCTTTGGAGTGGATGATGTACATGAAGGTCTGCTCAATGGTGAAATCGGGTGGCAGGCTGCCTTTATGCACCCCGACATGTTTGCTCATGAGGTTAAGGGTAGAGCTGTAGTGGCCACACACTGTGCAGCGGTACATGAGGGCCCCCGAGTGTGTCTTGAGGTGGCACTTGATGGTGGAGCGGCCTCGGAAGAATTTGTGGCATACCTTACACTGGTAGGGTTTCTCGCCCGTGTGGATCCGCCGGTGATAGTTGAACTCGCTGGTGTGGGCAAACCTTTTGCCACAGACTTTGCAGCTGTACTTGCTGTTCCCAGGCTGGCCCTGCAGAGCCAGTTCCTCACTCAGAAACTCCTCCACTGGCAGCTTCCGCTTCTGCAGGGCCGGATGCTGCAGCCCCAGACCAGGCCTCGAGTCCAGGCTACTGTTACACTTGTGCTGGCTGACGTGGTAGCGGTAGGCAGCCTCAGACCTGAAGCTCTGGCTGCACAGGTGGCAGCGGAAGAGGGCATCTTCGAGGCTTTGGTGCACAGCCACGTGCTTTTCCAGGAGGTGCCAGTCCACAAAGCTGCTGGCACAGACAGAGCAGGAGAAGACTGAGATGCCCAGATGGGACAGTGTGTGCCACATGAGGCTGCACAGATTGAGGTGGCGCTGGTCGCAGACGCTGCACGCCTGGCCTTTCAAGTTCAGATGGTCGAGGATGTGGCCCCGAACCACGTGGAAATCTTTGGCCAATGCTTTCCCACAGGCGGCACATTTCAACTCTGGCGAGGCTGCCCCTGAGAAGATACCTAGTTTCCCAGGCAGGGGCTCATTGGGGTGGACAATGATGTTGTTCTCGAATATTCCATCCCTTCGGTGAAGTGTTAGCTGCCACTGGGTAAAGAACTTCGTTTCACACATGTCGCAGGAGAAGAGGAAAATGCCAATGTGGGACAGGACATGTGTCACCCGGGAGTTTCGGTCCTGGAAGTGGGTCTCGCACACTTTGCAGTTGCCCGTCAGCAGATCTACGTGGTCCCGAGCGTGCTGGCGGATCAGCTGGATGTTGGGCTCTAGAACCTTCTTACACACCTGACAAGGCATGGCCTTATTCTCTCGGTTGTCATTCTCACCAAAAGTCAGCTCTTCTTCACTGTCATCACTCAGCTCAATCACCTCCTCGGCTGTCCCGATCTCCTCGGTAGGATCTTCAAACTGCAAATCGTCATCCCCCAAGTCCTCCAGCTGCAGCTCATCCATCTGCCCGAAGCCTGGCTCTCTGGAGTGCTCGCTACTGCTCAGGCAGGAGTTGGTCCCAGTGGTAACGTCTATTGCGTGGTCAGGAGTAAAGAAGCTGTTTTTATTGAAGTCTCCGTTGCTCTGAACTTTGTATGGCTGGCAAGAGCTGGTGCTGGTTTGGATGCCCGCGTTGACGGTGCCTAGGCCCGGCTGGGTCATCAGAGGCACAGACGTGAAGGGAGCAGGGGTGTCGTGGTCTTCTGTCTTTGGCGGCAGAGGCTGGCTAGGATGATTAGGATCGTTGGCAAGATTCCTCTCCTCTTCTTTGTAGCTTCCTCCAGGATCAGCAGACAACACATAGTGTCTGTCGGGACCAAGATGCTCTCCGCCACCCCGGAGTTCTCCAAGGGGATGGGTGGGATCTGAGGCGGGGCAAGTCAGACTACCGTACTGGTTGTCACTGGTGCTGCTCAAGGGTTTGGCCACAGCCGCGCTCTCCAGGTCAGGAAAGGTGGAGTGACAGGCCCGAAGCAGGTCTTCCATACCCAGCCGCTCAGCTACCTCGTAGATGACCCCCACATTGATAAGGTCTGTGAAGAGCTCTGACGTGTAGACGAAGCTGAGAATCTTCTCAAAGTTGGCAGGAGTAATGAAGTCTACCACATAGGTCCTGGCGGCATCAAGCCCAGTATTCAGGAAGAGGTTCTGGAAGTAGCCAGCCGCACAGGCCAGCACTGCCTTGTGCGCTGGGAAGGAGCGGCTCCCCACCACAATGGTGACATCACACATGGTCTCTGAGAGCCGGCACTTGTTGAGTTCCTTCAGCAGGTTGTTGGGGTGGTTGGTACTTTGCAATTTGATCCTCATGCCCATCTTAGCAGCTCCAGTGCAGTTGCCTCCTTATCAGCACAGTTAATCTACAGATAGCAAGAGCAAAAGATGGATGACCAAACACATCTCTGCAAGACAAGAGCACTGCAGGAGAATATGCTGTCACCTGGAAGGGAGCCAAGCTCCAGGGAGCCACACTGAACATGTTGCTGAGGCCAAAGACAATGACCTATCCCCAAATATAGTTAGTATGACAAGACCCAGAAGGAGGCCAGGCCTCCTGGTGGCTCACACCTGTAATCCTAGCTACTCAGGAGGCTGAAAAGTAAGGGAAGAGGTTTGAAGTCACCTCAGGTAGATAAATTTGTGAGACTTATATTTCCAATTAACCAGCTCCAGAAGTGGAGCTATGGCTCAAAGTAATAAAACATCAGCTTTGAGTAGAAAAAGCTAAGGGGCAATGCTTAGGCCCTGAGCTCAAGCCCTACTACCAGCACACATACCACACACCGGAAGGAGTGAACAAGACTCTGATTAGCTCGGTATGCCAGGAACATGGCCTAGTGGTAGAGTACTTGCCTAGTACCACATAAGCTGGAAGTGGCACTTTGGTCAAGTGGTAGAGTGCTAGCTTTGAGAAAGCTCAAGGACAGTGCCCAGACCTTGAGTTCAAGCCCTAGGACTGGCAAAAAAAAAAAAAAAAAGTTAAAAAGAGCTTGGGTGTGGTGGTACATTTCTATAATTCCAACAGGGAAGCAGGGGAAGGAGAATCTAGAGTCCAAAGGCAGCCTGGGCTATACAAAGGAGAATGTGTCTCAAGAGAGAAAGGTTATAGTCCTGAGCTAGTGTCCTAGAACTGGGCAGAAATCATCTTACCTAATACAATCTTTGATTTCATTACCAGGCAACGTTTTCTCTTACTAATTTTCTCTTAAATTCGTGCTTTCCTATCTCATCGAATCTATTCTTGCAATGCCATAAATATATTTGAATCCAATGATCAAACCTTCCATTGGCTACTAAAGAAGATGCATCAATCAAACGCTACTTTCCTGGTATACACTTGCACACAGCTCTGAACTTGTACATTTATAAATTAGTTCTAGCTTTCGAAAAGGCAGGGTGAGAGGTGAAGGGGAGAGAATCAATGAATAAAGAGAGGAGATGAGGAGAATACAGTAACAATGCATAGCCTGTGAAATTAAGACAATCAAGGAGAGGAGTGGGATGGGCAGGATAGGGGAGAATGATGAAAGAGTGACATGGATCAAGGCACATTGTACTTAAAAGCTGGTTTGTAAAATGGCAATTCCTTTGTGCAACTACTTAAAGGTGATAAAAAAAAATTGTTAAATGTAAAGAAGATGCATTACGGCTGTGTCCTAAACAACCTCACACCTTTGAATCCCCCCAGACACAGCCCTCTGTAACCTGGAGTCATTCCCCATGCTACATTGTCTCGGTCTTGTGGATGAAGTTAAGACCAAAGAAGAAAACAGAGTAAAGCACAGCTGTGCTATTTAATATTACTTGGATCTGCCTTTATCTCTTCCCAGGGTCTGTGCTTAAGGTTGATCTTATACCAACAAAAATCTGATCTCTTAAGAAAGCCAATCTAGCACTTAGGTAGACTCCCCGCTTCCCCCCGGGTTTTCGACGCTTGCCCATCCCAGGAAGAACGGCTAGCTGCGGGCTCGCTGGGTCTCACGCCTGGCCCAGCGCAGCCCAGCCCGTCTCTCCACTGCACCAGATCCTACCAACAAGTCCCAACTTTTTCTGGGGCCCAGCAAGCTTCTAAGTCTGGTGAATACCGGCCACGCATCTCCCTGGAGGCCAGTCCTCGTGGTGGAGGGGTCAGGGCTCTGGGCAGCTCCCAAAGGGGAGGAAGGGGGTGCATTCGGAACTTCCGAGGAGGAGTCCCCCGACCATCAAGGGGCACCCCTCCAAAGGGTCAGGTCCTCCAGAGGCACAGCGCTGGACCCGACCGTGCACTCCACCTGGGGAGAGGCGGAGGGGGTCCGGGAGCCTCGGATTCCCCCCTCCAAGGGCGCGGCGATCCCCTCGATGACCCGGGTGGGGGGCGGGGCGCGGCGCGGGGACCCCGGCGCGGCGGCGGGGCCGGCCGGCCGGCGCGCGGGGCGGGAGGACCCGGCGACACCCAGGGGGCGGGCGGGCCGGAGGGGCGCAGCGAGAGCGACCGAAAAGGCCGGCCCGGGGTCGTGCCCGGCCAGGGGCCGCCCACGGCCGGCCGCACTTACCCGGCTCCGCGGGGCCCGAGCACCATCGCCGCCGCCAGCTCCCACACAAAGGCCCCGGCCCGCCGTGCCCGGCCCGACGAGGAGGCGGCGCCGCTGGCCGCGGCCAGACTCTCCATCCGCCGCGCCGCTCGCCGCGCCGGCCCGGGCCGCCCCCGCCGCCCGGCCCGCAGCGCCCCCCGCCGTCCCGGAGGAGGCAGCGCCCCCCGCCGCATGGCCGCAGCGCCCCCCGCGGCCAGGGAGGAGGCAGCGCCCCCTCACGGCGGGGCCGTGCACAAGCCCCGAGCAGGCTGAGCTGGAGCTGATCCCCATCCGGGCCTCATCCCCGGGCCGCCTGGGATCTGCAAGGCCCTGTCCCAAATCAGCTCCCGCGTTCTACCTCTGTCAGGGCCCCAAAGTTACTTGGCTCACTTGTCTCCTCCACCAGGCCCTGGGGCTTCCTGGAGCGCAGGTATCCAAGCTTACCAATTCCTGGCACAGGTGCTACAAACGCTGAATAATGAATGAATGAGCAGTTGAGCGCTTGAGGGTTAAACCATCCTTTTTTTTAAAAAAAAAATTGTGATTCTAAAGGTGATGTACAGAGGGGTTACAGTTATCTAAGGCAGGTATAGAGTACTTCTTTATTTTTTTATTTTTTGCCAGTCCTGGGCTTGAGCTCAGGGCCTGAGCACTGTCTTTGGACTTTCTCAAGGCTAGAGCTCTACCACTTGAGCCTCAGCACCATTTCTGGCTTTTTCTATGTATGTGGTACTGAGGAATCGAACCCAGGTCTTCGTGTGTGCTAGGCAAGCACTCTACCACTAGGCCAAACTCCAGGCCCCTTTTTTATTTTTTATTTTTCTTTTTTTGAACTCAGGGGCCGGACACTGTCCCTGAACTTGTTTTGCTCAAGGCCAGCACTCTACCACTTGAGCCACAGCTGCACTTCTAGCTTGTTCTGTCCATGGGATATTGAGAAATCAAACCCAGGGCTTCATGCATGCTAGGCAAGCACTCTACCACTAGGCCACATTCCCAGCCCAAGAGCACATTTCTTTTCCTTTTTTTTCTTTTCTTTCCTTTCTTTTCTTTTCTTTTCATGGGGCTTGAAGCTTGAACTCAGCCTGGGCGCTGTCCCTGAGCTCTTCAGCCCCACTTCCCATTTGCTAGAGGTTAATTGGAAATAAGAGTCTCAGGACCTTTTGTGCCCGGGCTGGCTTTGAACCTTGATCCTCAAATCTCAGCCTGCTGAGTAACTAGAATTACAGGCGTGAGCCCATTGTGATGGGCTAAAACTACCTATCACATGGGTCTCTGTATCACTACCAGAAACATGGAAGGTCCTGGTCTCCCACATTCTGTCTCCTCAGTAAGAAAGAAACTCTCAGGTTCCAAACTCTCCCTTTCACCCCAGTTCCCCTCTTCCCTCTCTTCTCTTCACCCCTGCCCTCCCCTCTCATCCCATCCCATTCCTTCCCCTCCTCTCCCATTCTATTCTCTGCTTGAGGTTAGCCCTCTACCAGGCACAACACCTAGGACAGGCACATGTTAGGGTTTGATATTTCTTTGATGGATAAATGATGGGGAGAGGGCAGTAGGTGTTGTCAATGATCTAAGCTAGTGCTCGTTTCTTTGAAAGATCCTGTGTCTTCATTTCTACCCTCTCAGGGCTGGTGGTACATGATACCTAAAGCAAACACTGTAGCAAATGCTACTATGCCAAATATGCATCATTTATTCATAAGGAGTCACAGAAAAGGCTGAAGGACCTTTTCTTAAAATCTGGGGGTGGGGAGTTCCACTTTGTCCTGTTATTGAAAAGGTCACATGGGGGATGACACAATGTTCTGATGTCAGGCCCGGCCCTTAAGTCTGTGTGATGAGAATGTCATACCAGCATGACTTAATCGCAGGGTCCATGGCTATTCAGTCTTCCTCCCTCCCTCCCTTCCTCTTCTTTCTTTCTTTCCTTTTTGTATGTGCAGTTCTAGGACTTGAACACAAGACTTAGCTTTTTTGCATAAGGCTAGCACTTGCTACTTGAGCCACAGCTACACTTCCAGGTTTTCTTTCTTTCTTTCTTCCTTTCTTTCTTTCTTCCTTCCTTCCTTTCTTCCTTCCTTCCTTCCTTCTTTCCTTTCTTTTTTGCCAGTCCTGGGGCTTGAACTCAGGGCCTAAGTACTATCCTTGAGCTTTCTCAAGGCTAGAGCTCTACCACTTGAGCCATAGCACCACTTCTGGCTTTCCTGTGAATGTGGTACTGAGGAATCAAACCCAGGGCTTCATTCATGTGAGCAAGCCCTCTAACACTAGGTCACACTCCAGGTCCTACTCCAGATTTTTGTGGAGTGGGAGGGGTTGGGGTTCATTAAACATAAGAGCCTTATGTACTTTCCTGCCCTGGCTGATTTTGAACCACAAATCTTCAGATCTCAGCCTCCTGAATAAGATCACAGACACGAGCCATTAGTGCCTGGCTTATTCAAGCTTTCTTTCTCTTTTTTAAAAATATTTTTTATTGTAATTAATAAAAGGGTTACATGATATTTGCCAGATAGAAGGTGCATTAATTCACATACATTGATACCCTTTCACATGTCTTGGTACCCATTATTATTCAAGCTTTCTAATCCGCTGCATTAGCTGTCTTTGGAATGTTCACCACAGTGAACTTCACGAGCTAACAAACTACCTGAAGGGGATAGGTGAAAGTTTATACTGTTTACACTGAAGTCTTTCAAAGTAGAACAGTACGCAATCACAATGACAACTATGAACAAAGCTAGATAGGGAGCTGAGAACTAGGAATAGAGCGGAAATGTTGATCAGATTTTCTTAGGCATCAACTGCGTTACAATTGAGGATGAGGAGGGTCTGGATCCCTTCACATGACAAAGGCCAGAAATAGGAATCTGAGAAGCTAGACATGCTGGTGCACACAGAGAATCATAGTACTCTGGAAGTCCAAGCAGGGTATGGTAGTTCAAGGCTACGTAGCAAATTCATGACCAGCCTGGTCTATGTGGTGAGACCATGAAGAAGGAAGAAAGGAAGAAAGGCAGGGAGAGACAGAGAAAGAAGGAAAGAAGGAGGGAAAAGGGGAGGAGAGGACAGAGGGATGGAGGAGAGAGAAAAGGAAGGAGAAGAAAGAAGGAAGGAGAAGGAAAGGAGAGAGTGAGGAAGGGAGAGGAGAGAAAAGGAGGGAAAAGAAGGAAGGAAGGGGGAGGAAAAGATAGAGGGAAGAGAGAGAGAGAAGGAAGGAGATGAAATAAGCAAGGAAGAAGAAAGGAAGGAAGGAAGGAAGGAGAGAAAGAAAGAAAGTCTGATTTAAACTCTGTCTTTGTTTACCCTGGAATCCCTGGTATTGCAATTTTTGTCAGCCCCACCAGAGAGCAACCTTTCTGCATTTATACTCATTGTCTCACCCCCACATATATCCCTGACTCAACATCTAAGCAGACATTTTCATGACCCCAAGAAATTCTTTCAACTCTACAAAAGATTGTAGAAGTGTCTTCACACGTCTACATTCTAGATAGCTATTTTTGAAAAGTCAAAGGGATGCTTCGGAGAAGGCTCTAGCGTCTGGGGTGAGAGTGTACTTTGACCTCTGACTACAAAGGTGAGTTTTCCCTCCTTCCCCCACCCTGCACTGTCAGTCCAAAGCTCTTGGAAAATAGCACTTTCACTGGGGTGAAAGAACTTCCGGAAATGGCCTTTGGCTCAAGGTTTGCTCTAATGCTGTCTCAGAAGAGCTGAGTGTTGACTTTCTATCAGTGCAGTTTAAGGGCAAAATCAAGCCCTTGGTCCCAGGTTAAGATTAGGGAGCTTGAAGATTTCCCAGGCTGTTCTCTCGGGGCACAGAGCCCCTCCTTAGGGTCAGTGGTCTGTGACCATTGACACAGAATGAATAGAAGACATCCACTCGCATATTCATTAGTGATATACATTTACACATTACTGCCCTGCTGCTGCAGAAGCTGGCAACAGAAATAAAATGGAATTTAAACAGTTTTGCTTTAAAAATCCTATGTATTGGGGCCGGGAGTTTGGCCTAGTGATTAAAGTGCTTGCCTAGCATGCACGAAGACCTGGGTTCGATTCCCAGAAGTGGTGCTGAGGCTCAAGTGGTAGAGCTCTAGCCTTGAGAAAGTCCAAGGACAGTGCTCAGGCCCTGAGCTAAAGCCCAGGACTGGCAAAAAAAATAAAAAATTAAAAAATCCTATGTATTTATTATTACTATAAAGTTAATGTACAGAGAAGTTATAGTTATGTAAGTCAGGTACTGAACATATTTCTCTTTGGACAATGTTTCTCCCTTCCCTGACTCTCCCAGTATTTCCCTCCCGTCACTACCAGCAAATTGTATAGCTCTATTTTTTGCTCATGTGTGTGCCTAAACACTGTCCCTCAGCTTCTTTTGCACAAGGCTAGCACTCTACCACTGGAGCCACATCTCTACTTTCAGCTTTTTGGGGGTAGTCTATTGGATATGAAGTCTCACAGATTTTCCTGCCTGGGCTGGCTTCAAACCAGGATCCTCAGATCTCAGCCTTCTGAGTAGCTAGCAATACAGGTGTAATCTACAGGTGCCTGGCTACATTTTCTTTTTCTTTAGGCTAGTGCTCTACCACTTGAGTCACAGCTTCACTTCTGGCTTCTTGGGTCATTAATTGGAGATAGGAAAGACTTTCCTGCTGGGGTTGGCTTCAAACCATGATCATCAGATCTCAGCCTCCTGAGTAGCTAGGATTAAAGGCATGAGCCACCAGGACCCAGCTAGGTTTTTGAACTCTAGGTCTGGGCACTGTCCCTGAGCCTTCAGTTTAAGACTAGTACTCTACTACTTAAGCAACAGTGCCACTTCCAATTTTCTGGTGGTTAATTGGAGATATGAGCCTCATGGATAGTCATACCCAGGCTGGCTTTGAACTGTGATCCTCCGATCTCAGCCTGCTGAGTAGCTAGGATTACAGGTGTGAGGCACTGATGCCAGGCCTAGAAACTATTTTCTTTCTTTCTTTTTTTTATTGTCAGGATAATGTATAGAGAGGTTACAGTTACATTCATCAGGTAGTAGGTGCATTACTTCTCACACATTGATACATACGCCTTCTCGTGTTTTTGTCCCTGTTTCCTTTCCCAAACTCCTCCCAACTAGAAACTATTTCTAAATTCATATAGTCAATCTTGTAATTACTAAGGCAATCTGACACTAATTTTGCAAAGCACTCTCAGGGGCAATCAGTGGGTGTACAGATAAAGGTATTTCTAGTTAATGATCATATGTATATCACATATACATATGTGTGTATGCATTTGTGATGTAATTAGAAGAGTCACAGGAAAGAAAAACCCATTCTCCAATCACCAATCCCACAATATATCACATCACTCATATGTAAAAATCCTTTATTACTGGGGAATTGGGAGACATTGTATTTTTAATGTAGAACCCTATGGAAACTCTAGCCAGGCTCTAGAATGGACAGGCAGTATGCCTGGGAATTAGGAGATCTACCATGCAGTTTCTAACGAGGCTGGGGAAGAATGGGGAAGGAGTCTGAACATAATGTTATAAGCATGAGGAAACAGGAGAGCGTGCACCTGGGATCCAGACAGGGCACAGTGTCTTCATGACCAGGGGTCCACACGTGCAGTGCTGAAGACAGAACACACAGACACATACACACACACAAAATAACATCTTTGTCCTATAAATCCCTCACTTCCCACATCCTCTAGGGAAGTAGAGAAGCCAGGGAGGGCACCTGTGAGGAAAGACAGAGCAAGGACATGGTCACCCTCAGTCATTCCTGTGGCCTTCAGGCTTGAGGACTGTTATCCTAGCAGCAGGTACTTTCCACTTCCCACCACTATGTGTTCAGATTCATCACCCCCAGTATCGCAGTACACACACACACACACACACACACACACACACACACGCACGCACACACACACACACAGCCCATGCAGGGCACCTTAGTGCTAAATGCCTTCCCTGTTTATCTGATTCATTCTCTTTTCAGAACCTCTCCTCTCCGCCTCAGAGGAAGGACAGGCTCAGGATTCCTTCCATTTTCAACAGTTTCACATGAATGAAACAAGATGAGACAATGATCTGTTGTGATTCATCTCCTCTGATCTTTTTTAAATGCTAGCCTTTGGGGACCTTATGTCCCAATCCTGCCTGGCACCTCAAACAGGTTGAGAATGCTCCATAGTGTTAGTATTGTGAAGGCCGCAATTATGGCCTAGTCCCTCTGAAAGAGCTTGGATTCACCAGCAAACATTAAAAGTAGATTTCCACAATGCACTTGTTTTTGCCATTTGTATAAAATACTATGGCAAAATTGCACTGTAATTATCTTTATGGCTGGTGTACAACGCTGGAGGAGAGTATGTCATCCAGATATAACTGCTCATATAATTATCTGGCCATCGGCAGGACTGAAATAACCATCTAATGAGAGCAAAAATGATACGGTAAGTACCATGTAATCAGCGAGTTACAGTTATTACAGCCCTCTGTGCCCTCTCACCCAGCAGTAAATGGGAGGAGCCAAAGCCAGTGTCTGGTCCCAGGGAGTCATCATACACAGGAAGAATCAAGAGCCAGTTCCTTGAGTCTCAGATTCGCCACCTTGAGTTCAGTGAGTGTGGCTTCTTGGGACATGAGGAGAGAGATGATGTGTGTGATTATTGAGGTTTCCTGGACTCTCCCTCATTTTTATCATCCTCCCACTTTCTTTGGAAGTAAGTGAAAAGAAGGCCATCCATTGAGTTGTCAACACCATGTGTGTGTAGATGGTGTCAGGAAAAAAAAGAGTCTGTGTTTTGATGAGCTCATGCCTTGGGGGCCTGTCACACTGGTGGACAAGTGAAGAATATGTCAGCCAGCCCACTCAGGCCTGAGGCTCTCAGCAGACAGACCAGAGCCAACCAGCAGACACACTAGGGCATTCCCCAACTCCCAGGCTGGAAGAGCTATCATACCTCTGACTCACAGCTCTGCGCCTCAGGCATCCTTCTGAACTCCTCCCCTAGACTCCAAAATCCCAACACTGGGAGATCTATCATCACTCTCCTTTTTCAAATGAGGAAACTGAGGCCAAGGAGACACAGCGATCCAGGATTCAAAGTTAAGCTTGAATCCATTACATTTCACATAGAGACTACGATGCAGCTTCCAGCTAGTCCTGTTAGACTGTAAAGCCTCCTATCTTTTCTTAAATCACCCTGATCTAGCTGAAATCTGTGCCAGTAACATAGGACTCTAGGCAGAAAGGTTCCACCTGTCCAGAAAGCAAATGCTTCACCTGTGAACAGGATGTGGTACCAGTAATGTGGTGATAATTTCTCCATCTTTAGCCCAGATCATGCACATCTGGTAACTGCACCCCCCACCCCCGCATCTCACCCCAATGCACAGTCCCCTCTCTTCTCCCCAGCCAATGAGCTTACCTCATTCTGCACTGGGGGGATACTTAAGGGTACCAAAGCTGGGGATGTTCTCTTCATTCACATTGGTAGGAGAGTCTGGGATGAAATAGACAGCAGTTGGGAGAATTCTTCTGAATGAAAACTAAAACCTGGGCCCGGGAGTTTGGCCTAGCGGTTAAAGTGCTTGCCTAGCATGCACAAAGACCCAGGTTCGATTCCTCGGTATCCCACATACACAACCAAGCCGGAAGTGGCAGAGACGAGACACAACCAAACCGGAAAAGTGGCAGAGACAAGACTGCGACGGCGACAGAGAGCGAAAGCAAGCAAGCGGAGCCCAACCGAGCGGGGCTGGAGCGAGCGGGGCCGGAGCGTGCGGGAGCGAGCCGAGCCAGAGCCAGCGAGGCCGGAGCGAGCGGGGCCAGAGCGAGAAGGGGCCGGAGCGAGCGGGGCCGGAGCGAGCGGGGCCTGAGCTAGAAAGGGGGCCAGAGCGAGCGGGGCCGGAGCGAGCGGGCCGGAGCGAGCGGGGCCGGAGCGAGCGGGGCCAGAAAGACAGAAAGAGAAGGGGGCCAAAAAAAAAAAAAAAAAAAAGAAAACTAAAACCTGCTCCAATAGTGAAGGGCTAGCTATGAAAGGAGCCCTAGAAGGCAGAGCTGGAGGAATCAGAGCCTGCTTATTCCTCTCTCAGCTGTAGCCGGGCTATTATAGAAAAGTGCCCTTCTCTGAGTCCTACAAGGACTCAACTGAGGATCTAAACCGCCTGGGATGAAGAGATCAAGAAGCATTTGGTAAAACCACCAGCACCCCAAAACTGTCTGGGTACCCATACAAACTCCTACCTGGTCGGCTGTTCCTCTTGCCCATAAGCCCCACAAAGAAATCATGCATGTCACCTGCAGAAAAAGGTCAACAGTGTCAACAGGAGCGTATTATGAGTTCTGAGATGGTGTTCTTCCCTCTCTCTGTCTTCATCTCTGTCTTTGTCTATCTGTCTCTCGTAAGGCTTTTCCTAGGTAGTCCTGAGAACTTATGATTCTCCTGCTGCTGGATCTACAGTATACACCACCATTCCTATCTGGTCTCTGTATCTTGCCCTGGACTGATACATAATCCATAGTTATTAGGCATATACTCTTGTCCATTTCAAGAGTTCTCTACAGCAGGTGCCTTGGCTCTGAATTTCTAGTGCCATTGTAATCCTCTTGTTTTTCAATGACCTGCCAGGAGAAGACAATCTCCCACACCCCTCACACCTGCCTCCTTCCTGTGCCCTGGTGGCTTTTCCTACTCAGAAAAACTGGCTGGGCAGTTGCAGCTGGCATAATGCCTGCACCAGCTGAGACAGAGCCAGCCAAAACGGCTGGTGGACCCCATGCCATGGAGATCTGGACAAGTAGACAGCAGACATAGGCAGGGAGAAGAAGCTGCTACTCACGTTTTTGGGGAAGAGATGATTCCTTTGAATCTGGAAAAAAAAATTTAAATGAGACATGGATGGTGGGAAGCAATGATTTGATGATTCAGGGAGGTTCAGCTGACAACCCTGACTGATTCACCAAGTCATTCCTGGTGCCCCCTCCCCCCCCAGCCTGTGGAAGTCTCCAAGGTCTATCTCATCTGTAGAATCCTTCCCCTCATCCCTCTATCCCTCTCCCCAGGGCTGGTCCTACCCATGCTAGCCTTGCTCAATGCTTTCAGCAGTTCCTCCAGAGAGAATGAGCGGCTGTCGTAGAGTCTCCGCAGCAGGGGTGAAGGCAGCGGGTACAGATCTGAGTCCTTGCAGGGGAGAGGAGCAGAGCGGTAAGGCAAGAAACTAACATCCCTCCCTTTTGCTCTCTTCCCACAAAACTCCCTTCTGAACCCCTCACAGCTGCATCCAGGATTTTCTCAGTTCTGCTGGACAAGTGGGTATTCCAAGTATTGTTTTGCAGACCAGTACTGCAGGGAACTTGGTAGAAATGCAGATACTACCCAAGAAACTGCATTTGAACCCCCTCACAGGTAATTCACACCCACAGGGAGGATTGAGGGGATGGGGGAGGCAGGTTGGCCGACCATCCTGATTGCCCAGACCTATAAAGACTTCCGGTGATCCACAATTTTCCTAAACTGGGGCAGTTATTATTGCCTATCTCACAGGTCAAGGGCAGATGTCCCCTACGGTCCCATCCCAGCTTCTGTCATCGCTCTGTGATAAGGGCCATGGGTCCTTTTCTCCCTGGCATATCATGAACCAGTATGCTATGCATGAATGAGTCATGAATTTCCCCAATTCAAGAAAGGCCTGTCAAAGAGAGCAAGTTTCCTTTAGTCTGTATTCTGTGATGGAATCCAGCAGGATTCAGTCCCAGGGTCAGGTGACAGCAGAGAGCAGCGTTCAAACCTGAGACTCCCCTCCTCTTTCCTGCCTCTCATCTCTCATTCTCCTCTCCCTCCCTCCCCCACTCTTCTTTCTCTCCTGCCTCTGTCACTCTCTCTGTCTCTCTCAACCCCCATGGCCTTCGGCCTCTGGTTTTTACTCTTTCATTCCCCTTCCTGCCCTTGATCTAGAATTTCTTTCAAGGAAGTTACATGCTCAAAATGACATCTCTTCCCCCCCACAAGCAGCACCCCAGATTCTGGAGCTGCGCAACAGGGGGCTCCCAGTTGTCCTCATGATTTTTTTTCCTCACAATTTGTGGGCACAGCAGGGTGGTGTGTATGTGCCACGTGCACCTCAGCTCCACTGAGAGACAATGTTGGTGATTACGTTGGAGAATCTCATCTGCAATCTTGAGTGCCTCTTTCCAGGGCCCAGGGGCTCCATGGGCTGCTGTGCACACACCAGCAGCATTTACCCAAGCCATAGTCTCCTACTCCACAACCCAATTCCTAGGCATCCAGGCATTCACCTCTTCCTGCAAGGAGTTTCCTTGTTCTCATGGGAAACAGGCCTCTCTTTGAGGAACCACGAGGGCCAGAGGGGCCATCTCAGCGTTCAAGGTACCGCAGCAGGTTTGTCTCACACGTTCAGACTATCTTGGGCTGAAACTTTATGGCTCCATAGCAAGGTCCTGCCTATATTTGGCACACCCTATGCATTTCTGGATGGCTTCTGGTCACTTGCATCTGTTGCAACTGCTGCCACCTGCAAGACTGCCCTGGTGATCTCTCTTAGCCAAGCAGTTTCTGGCAGCCACTTTCCCCAAATTATTTGAATGCTCTGCCCACCTCCTGTAATGAGATGCTAAACAGATTGGCACTGGAGAAGCAGTTAGACTTCACACACTGAATTTGTAATAAGTCCCACCTGAATTATCTTAAAAGCATTTGTACCAGTGTAATTGCTGTCATCTCAAACCCCTGAAAAGACTTCCTTCCTGCATTCCTCCTGCACCAACCCTGACAATTCCTATTCTTTTTCTTAGAGGGACTTTGAAAATCAAGGTTCAACCTGATTTCTTCTTCTTTTTTTTTTTTTTCATTTTCCTTTTTGTCTTGCCATTCTGAATAAGCAAGGCTGACAGTCAGGTAGAAGAGAAGAAGGATTGAGAATCATAGATGTACCTGAGGTATTCGCAGTAGATAAGTAGATGATAAGGGAATTTATTTGCATCTTGAAAATGCAAGAACCCAGCTAGGAGTTTGGCCTAGTGGTAGAGTGCTTGCCTAGCATGCATGAAGACCCAGGTTCCATTCCTCGGTACCACATACATAGAGAAAAAGCCAGAAGTGGTACTGAGGCTCAAGTGGTAGAGCTCTAGCTTTGAGAAAGTCCAAGGACAGTGCTCAGGCCCTGAGCTCAAGCCCAGAAATAGCAAAAAACAAACAAACGAACAAACAAGAACCCACATACCTGATAGGTGAAATAACATGCAAATGACCACTTGGGAAAGAACATTTTTACTATTTTTTTAATTACCCAGGGAGTAGAGGGGATTTGCTTCCTGACAAAGGACAGAACCTGACTGTAGAAAACCTCAGAGCACCCTACCTTACCTCTTTCACTGCACCACCCAATAACCAAGTCACCCAACAATCCACCGCCCCAACAATATATGTAGGGTATCTTTTATGTACAAGAACACACTGAGAGCCGGCGATATGTCAGACACACCCTGGAGAGGAGGGAAATGTGAGACGACCAAGGAGGAAGAGACATCCGAAGGAAGACGAAATGCCCAAGTTAGACCACCCACCCGGCCCCAACCATATCCACCCTCCTCTTCCCCACAGTTGCCTAGACCGGCAGAATCCCAGGTGCCTGTGATGTTCCAGGACTCCACCAGTGGGTGCCTTACCTTGCTGTGACTCCCGCTGGGTACCACCTGCTCCTGTGATTCCTCACATACAGCTCCAAAGCTTGGAGCCAGGCCAAGAGCCAGGATGGCTGCAAACAGCAGAGAAGTCCTCATGGCGCCTGGAAGGCAAAGGCCAGGGGAGGTGGAAATCCAGCCTTTCTTAGCCAGCAGCGAGGCTTCACCTTGCTTTCCCAGCCCTATGCTCTCCTAGGTAAGCCCTCTTCTACAGAGGTTGGAATGGATCTCTGAGAACTGGGGTCCATTCTTGGAGCCCAATTTCCTTTCTCCCCCATTAGATAGCTCCCAGGATGTGCTCTTGGCAATAAGCAATGATGCTTGGGACTGTAGCTCATAAGAAGATGACAGATTAATAACATACACACTGTTGGATGCTGCTTTCCAGAACTAAATAACCCCAAGACTTAAGGAAAACTTTCTGGTGAGGAAAAATCAACCTGCACCTACAGTCTGCACTTACCCAGGAAGCTAGCTGCTTGTCTATCAAGGGCTGCATCTCCTCTGTTCTTCCCGACCAGAGACCCCTGAGCCCTGGTGCCAGCTTCAGTTCACCCAACACTGCGCCTCACCCCCCTGAGCCTACCTGCAGAGCTGCTCGGAGCTTGGCCTGGCAGGAGCTGGGAGCTGCCTGGGAGCGCTCCCCACTCTCCACACGCTGAAGCTGCTGTGACGAGAGAAACCGAGTGGAGAGGATCTGGAAGGTGGCAGGAACTCAGTCCCAGCTCCCTGATAAAGACTCTGGGAGGGTATGGGGAGCTGAGGGGAGGGGCTGAGAGTCACCAATCCCAAGGTGGCTGGAGGGGAGGGGGGAAGTCTGAGTTGAAAGAAGGGGGAGGCTGCAACTATGTACCTAGAATTCGCAGATTCATGTACACACACACACACACACACACACAGGCGCATGTGCGCGCGCTCTCTCTCTCTATCTCTATCTCTCTCTCTCTCTCTCTCTCTCTCTCTCTCTCTCTCTCTCTCTCTCTCTCTCTCTCTCTCTCTCTCTCTCTCTCTCTCTCTCTCTCTCTCTCTCTCTCTCTCTCTCTCTCAACCCAGCAGTGCACCAGAGTTGTCCAACAGCCTACTTTCCATTCTGTTATTGTGTATGGTGTGTCACAAAATTACCATACCAGGTCTAGCTCCATAGGTGTGTCCTCTGGGCCTTTCCTTCCATAGTCACACATCAACTCCCTACCCTTTAAACCTTCAGGTTTGGCTGGCAACCACGGGGTCACACCAGTAATCCTAGCTATTCCGGAGGCTGAGATCTAAGGACCATAGTCACCCCACCCCCCACCATACATCCCTTTCAGGAAAGTCCAAAATACTCTTATCTTCAATTAACTATCAAAAAGCTGGAAGTGGAGATGTGACTCAACTGGTGGAGCACTAACCTTGAGCATAAACAGTCAGGGACAGCACCCAGGCCTTGAATTCAAGCCCCAGGATCAGTAAATAACAACAACAACAACAATAAACCATCTTCAAGCTTGACTTCCAGGTTGGAACAGCTCAGGCAGGGGCCTCTTTACCACTGTCAGGAGTCCTGGCTAAAGTTCTCCTCCAAAAAAGGATTGTAGGTGAAGACTGAGATATATATAGCTCAGTGGCAAAACACTTGCCTAGCAAGAGCATCATCCTGCGTTTGATTGCCAGTACCAAAACAAGAAAAAGAAAACAGTTTAAAAAATCAGGCTCCTGGGGCCGGGAGTTTGGCCTAGTGGTTAAAGTGCTTGCCTAGCATGCATGAAGACCCGGGTTCGATTCCTCGGTGCCACATACATAGAAAAAAGCCGGAAGTGGTGCTGAGGCTCAAGTGGTAGAGCTCTAGCCTTGAGAAAGTCCAAGGACAGTGCTCAGGCCCTGAGCTCAAGCCCAGGACTGGCCAAAAAAAAAAAAAAAAAAAAAAATCAGGCTCCTGTGGCACAGGCCTATAATCCTACCTATTCAAGAGTTTGGAATCTGAGGGTCCCAGTTTGAAGCCAGGTTGGGCAAGAAAACAGGGAATGTGTGGCTAAAGTGGTAGAGTGCTAGCTTCGAATAAAAAGAAGCTCAGGGACAATGCTTTGGTCCTGAGTTCAAGCCCCAGGATTGGTGTGCGCGCATCACACACACACACACACACACACACACACACACAGACAAACAAAAAATCCCAAACCAGGAAGGATTTCAGATGAGTCTGGAGTCTCCCTTCCCCACTAAGTCCTTCTCCCAATCCTGGTCTGGAGCCGCCCTACCACTCTTGTCTTCACTCCTAGTGTCAGTGCTTCTCCACTGCTGAGAGCAGAGAACTGGGCCAGCTTCCCTCCTCCCCTACCGATGCTAAGGCCTCTCCCCTAGGCCTGCCTCCTGTCCTTCTCTTTCCTGACCCTCAGTGAGCCTGACCACGTCTCATCCTTCTAGACTTGTACTTTCCACGCCTCCTCAGCAGAGGAGGACCACACAGGATGGCTGAGCTGCTCCCCATCCTTCCCCTTCAGCACTGCTTTCTTAAACGCTTCCCTTTTTCTTCCTGGTTACATTTCCCCTGTCTCTGGGAAAGAGCCCAAGGGTAAAGCAGAGGCAAGATCAGATCAGAGACCCAGAGAGAGGTGAGAGACAGAGACAAGGTGCTGAAGAGACAGGGGAGATGGAGAGTGAAAACCAGCTTCTTACAGGGGTCCCTCCCACCCCAGTGTTGGGACTGGGCTTGGTCTGAATGTTCTCAAGATGCCCTTTCATAGCGTGATCTGTTTGGCTTTCGTATCTCCACAGTGTACATAGAAAATGTCTTTTTTTTTTTAATTTTTTGACGAGGACACACGGAAGCTTAGGAGCCTCAGCCACTTGCTCCAGTACACACAGTTTCTAATCAGTGAAGAAGAGCCCAAATTTCAGGTTCACCTCATTCTAAATCTCCCATTCCTTTTACTGCTTGTTGTGAGTGCTGATCTGAGAGGGAACAGTTAGCTCTCCCCAAGGGAGCAGCTGGCCCACCTGAGACTTTAGATTTGGGACTCTCCATTCTTGGAATGAAAAACAGTGTTTCTCTTATTTGCTACAGACAGTGCTCAGCAAGGTTTTTCTGATCAATCTATTTAAGTCAAGCACTGATGGCTCATGCCTGTAATCCTAGCTACTCAGGAGGCTGAGATCTGAGGATATGGTTTGAAATCAGTCCAGGGAGGAAAACCCATGAGACTCTTATCTTCCATTGACTACCCCAAAAAAATAAGAAAAATAAGTAAAGCCTCAAAGGAAGCTGTGGCTCAAGTAGCAGATTTAGCAGAAAAGCTCAGAGACAACACTCAGGCCCTGAGTTCAAGCCCCAGGACTAGCAATAACGAATTAAAAAAGTAAGAATTACCACCCCAATATTCCATATCCCCTCCAGGTTTTCTCCTGCATGCATTCATTATTCTAACATGAGGGTATTTTACTTATTGTCTCTCTGCCACACATCCCATCTCCACCAGGATGTGGGTGCCACAGGGTAAAATTTGTCTGCTGTTAATATCCCTCAACTTTTAGCATTTGGTATATAATACATGTTCAACAGAAATATTTGTAAGATGAGAAGAGAAGCCAGAGTTTCTGTTTTATTCCAACCTCTCAAGTGTTGTTAGGGTCCTAAAACACCACCTCCCATGCCACCCACCAAGGGACTTGGGCCACACAGATAGAAGTTGCCCTAATTGCACAGGGCCCTGTGGTCACCCCAGAGTGAGGGCAGCAGCTGGGTATGAAGACCTCTTTATTATGTGAGAGGCTAATGAGGCCTCATTCAAAGCTTCTCATTTCCCAGCTAATTGTAGGGATGTGTGGACAAAAGAACATGGGCCAGGACCCAGGACTGGGAACGTTTGGTGGAATGAAGAATAGAAAGTGAAAGCTGTTTCCACCCAAATGGCCTGACAGGTCCATTCTTTTGAGAAGCCCAGGTGCAGTGCCTAATGGCATTTAGCTCTCTCCTTCCTCTTCCTTCTCTTCTCCTCCCACTGATCTGGGAAATGGAAACCTAAGCTAGGCAGGCAGAGGAAGTTAGGAATTCAGGAGGTGCACCAACTACCCCCTACCCTCAGCCAACCTATCGATCCCTACTTCCAAGCCTTGACACCAGGGAAGCAGGGCTTCAGCAAAGGTTCACCATGAATAATGTCCTTTGATAATCCAGCAGCTCACAGAGGATGGCAGGAGCCAAGACTCTGGAGAGCAAAGGGATGGCCAGGAGAACGGGCTTTCCTCTTGATCTCTGGGATTAGCAAAGACTTGAAAGAGCCAATGCTAACCTAAGTTAGAGAGGTGATCAAGGAGGAAGCCTTGAAGAGTTGAGCAGGCAGCATCCTTTTGCCCACAAATCATATGCAAATAACATGTAAAGTGCAATTGCAGCTATGGAAACATTTAAGGTGTTTTTGTTTTTTTTTCCTTTGAGCCACATCCCAGATGCTAAGAAGAGAAGGCACTTGAAATCCAGAGACTCTCACAGCTCCTCTTATGGCCTCTTGAGGCCAGAAAAGTAGTTTTAGTGGCTGAGAGACAGGTTAGGAAGCTATTTTCTGGGGGCTATTGGTGGAAGCTGACCCAGCACCTGCTGTATACACTGATTACCTGTACACATCCATCCCATGTTTGACTCAATCTCCTAGGCAGGCCGCAGCCGTCTAGGACACTGGGTGGAGAAATACCAGTGATGAACGAAGGATGACAGTTTCTGGATCCTATGTCCTGTAACCAGAAAAAGCTGAGAACAACTCACAGAGCAAGGAATGGGGAGCGTCCCTCTGAGCCTGGGAAAGAGATGGACTGAGGCAGGAGGACTACATCAAAGCTAGATTTGTCTGTGTGGTGCTGGGAATGGCTCCTTGTGGAGCTCCAGGCCAGCCCCTCAAAGCCTGGGGGCGAGAAAGCTTATTCCAGCCTTATTATGTGCCCAGAAACTGAATCCTTAGACTCCAGGGGTGTAAAAAAAAAAAAAAGGAGGGGGGACAGTCAGGAAAAAGAAGGGAGAGATGGAAGGGTGAAGGAGGAAGGGAGCCCGCCTGCCCCTGGACAAGCAAGCATCTTTCCACATGGCCAAGGTAGGGAGGCCAAAGACTTGATCCTCTCCCCACTCCTACCCCCACCCTGGGAACTGGCAGCTCCCTCAGCCCTGGAGAAAGAAAAGCAGGATAGGGAGCAGCAGCTGCATTTTCTTCTGAAATTGCTTCTGAAAATGACCAGACACTTCAGTGGGAAAGTGACGACAATTTGGGCCCTGGGAGCAGGAGATGAGGCAGAGAGCGGGGGCGATTGGACTCAGGTCACCACCCGCCTCCCAGCCAGACGGGATCTTCACGGCCTAATTCTGAGAAGTCAAGGAAGGGGGGAGGGGGCAACGGCACATGGGGTGGCAGGTGGTGTTGGGGTGGAAGGGGGCTAGCCAGAATCTGAGTGACCCTCCCTCAAGGTATGGCCCCACCTCGGGACAGCTCTAGTCTCTCACCCCACCTAGAAAGAGCTGATGTCTGGGTCCCATCTCAGCTCTGAGCAGGGTATGCTGAAGCAGGGGTCTTGTGATCAGAGAGCAAGATTAATCTGCAGGCAGGAGGGAAGTTTAATCAGGTCTTCCAGCCAGTGTGATTACCTGGGGCTGTGAGCTGCCTGCCGATGGAAGCTGGAAGTGAGGTGAGGGAGACCCCAGCCTCATGACACAGTGAGCTCAGAGCTCAGCAGAGGAGGCAGGGAAGAGGCAGTGATTGAAGAAAGAGGAAGGGATTTCCAGAACCACTAACAATGGCAGCCCTTTGTAAGTCCTCACAGATAGCTCATCTAAATTTCTCTGTGGATTGTAGAAGCAGTATGTTCCCCCTCAAAGTAGAGGGAGAAAGGGAGGGGAGAGGACAGTGTCTATAGGGAAATCACTATGGAGAATAAAAAATAATATTACATATTAATATTAATCAGAGCCCACACAAATAGGGACAGTGTGAGATAGAGACAGAATCAGAAAATGACAGTGACAGAAGCAACGGGTTGAGTCATGGGGAATGGGAGAGCCTGGGTGGAGCCGTCTGTTGCCTGCCACCAGCTGCAGGCCCCAGGTGGGGAGCGGTGATTAGCCAGATAACTGTTGGCAGCAGCTTAGCATGTTGGGTATATGGAAAGGAAGGGACTGCAGCCGACAGCTTTGGCCTGGAGGGGTGATGGAGCTCCTGGTCTAGTGGACCCTGCATTCCCCAGCTTACCTCGGCTTGCATGAGCCCTCCAGTCTTGGGCCTTTTTTTCAAGTTAAATCTGCAAAGAATCCCAGTCTCCACCATTGCAGGGAGCCTCACTTCTTCCCTCCAGGGACACGCTTAATGAATCAGCCCATTGGCCACCTGCGACCTGAGCCCTATCCCCGACTCCCGCTCTCCTATCCTCCATCCCAGTCTCTCAAAACCCAGTCAGAGCTCAGCCGGTCAAGGAGCCCAGAGACAATTTCCTTTCTTTTCCCTTATTATCTGTACTAGCTGGCCCCCAGGAGCCTGAGGGACAGAAAAGGGCACGGGGAAGAAGGAACTAAATGCAAGTGGGTGAAGAGACAGGGGAATATGGACCCACCCACACTGATCAGACCGTTCCAATTTTTATTAGTAGACAAACAGACTGAGGCTGAGAGACTCACTGCATTTGAAGGAGAGTTCTGGAAGGGTTAGGGAGCAACAAGGCATTTTTTTCAAGTATTCTTATGTCTCTTTATTTCACCTTACCATCAGCGGGGCTAGACATGAGGGTTCCTCCCCTCCCATCCTAAAGGCAGGCAGAGGGAGTGCAGGCCGGTCCGGGAGAAAAATGCTGCGCCTCTGTGGGGACAGCTCTCAGCTCCTCACTGCACAGTGATCTCCAAGTGACTCCCCTTCTTCTTACAAATTAGCTTTTTCTTCCCACCACCCACAGGACCCTGAATGACCTTGACAGCCACACTTTTGTCCTTGAACTTCACTGAAAACCTAGAGGGAGAACAGATAGAAGGACTGAAGCTGGCATCTGCACCTTCTCACTCCTATTCCCAAATTTCTACAGTGGCTCCCCATACCTCACTGAAACAAGTACATGGTACATCCTTCCCCACACCTTCCCATTCTCCACCCCTCCACACCCGTCAGATGACTCAAGGCCCCAGAGAACTCGGGTGGGGACCAAGAAACACCTCCAAGCCCTGCCCTGACACAGTATGCTTCACTTCCTGATCGCCTGAGTTCCCCGGTCACAATGACCATGAGCCCGGTCATCTGTCCCTCACCACCAGCTCATGGCCTTACTTCTCAGTCACCGTGACAGAAAGCTGCCTCTGTGTGGCATCCAGCACAGCCCGGTACATTTTTGTCAGTAATTCCACCACATGGTCACTGATCAACAGGATGTCTCCCTTGGAGCCCACTGATGTTATCTTAGGAAGCAAAGGAAAACAGTAGGAAAGAGATTCGTGTTTTTCTCCTTAGAAGCACCCAGAGAGACATGAAAGGCCCAGAGTAAGAGGTCTGATCCCAGCTGTTTCAGCCTGCCCCAGCTCTGGGATACCCCATGCCCTTCTCCAGTGGAGACCCCATTGCACCCCATTCGGCTACCTCATTCAGATGCAAGCTAAAGACCCCATCCTGGAGGCTGCTGACTGACACCTCAGCCACACTGTCCAGCCCAATGACATTTTGGGCCTGGAACTTCTTGGTGTCTGTGATAATCACATGTCCCTTGGTCAGAAGAAGAATCCGAGCAGAAGTCTGGGAGAAGAAAGAATGGCGGGAAGAAGAAGAAGAAAGAATGAGGACAGTCAGGGTGAACCCTCACCCATGCATCCTGAATGCACTCGTACACACACACACACACACACACACACACACACACACACACACACACACACGCACACGCACTGCTATCCATCCAGGCCCCAAACCCGTCGTGGGAAGGAGCTAAGCTGTAACCCTTCACCTTGCCGTTGCGGTTGATCTTCTTCACAGTCTCTGCCATCAGAACAGGCCCCTCCTCCCTGCCCTTCAGCTTCTGCAACTTGGGGTTTCCCTGAAGCCCAACGTAGTCACCACGGAATGGAATGGGGACGCTGAGGACATGTAGGAAGTGTGCAGTGAGGGACAAGGCCCTATTCCTCCCATCCCAGGTGTCCATCCTAGTTTCTGCCCCTTCCTGTCTCAGGGAATCACAGTTGCGGGAGCAATAGCAGCCATCCCACCCAGGATGCCCGCCCCCTGAGGGGTCTACAATCCTGCCAGGCAATTTTCTAATGCAGGCACAAGCTGGAGAACTACCGTTTGGTGGAACTGGCTCTGTGGGTAGTAGTCTAGGGGCCTTTACCTCTGGGGATAGGAAGCCTTCTTCCCTTTGAACAGCTCACTGGCACAGAGCTTTTCCCTCAGTGCCTGCACCTGCTTTGGAGACAGCTGATCTCGGAACTTCTTGCACTGTGAGTAACAAAGTACAGGAGCTAAGATCATGGTGGAAGAGGGCAGGATCAGGGAGGGCAATGAAGATAAGAACCAGAGGACAAAGTAGAGTAGAAAGACAGCAACGCACTCAACACTTCAGGAGAGGGCAGGGACCAGCCGGAGGATGAGTGAGTAGGACTGAGAGAACGGAGGGGTACTGTGGAATGAATTGAAACTAGCAACTGCAGGTACCCTGAGGACATATGCCCAGCCCACAGAAGGGTTCACAAGTATTTCCTGAATGTGATGGAACACTGTGAGTGATATAAGCCAGGCACAATAAGGCAAGTATTGTGTAATTTGCACTTAGGGTAGTTGAAATCTAAATTAGTCAAATACATAGACGCAAAAAATAGATCTGTGCTTATGGGGGGGCATGGGAAGTCATGGCAGAGTAGTACATGGAAGTACATTCAGTTTTGAGGTAGAAGAAAATAAAGTACAGAGACGGATAGTGGTGATGGCCATGCAACAACCTGAGAGTACTAAATGCTACTAACTGTACACTTAAAAATGGTTAAGATGGTAAATGCTATGGATAGTTCATCACAGTAAAAGAGAAAAGTAGGGTGGGGGGGAGAAGAAGGAGGAAAGTAAGAGGGAGGGGGAAAGTCAGAAGGGAGGGGAGAGACGTGAGGCCTCACCTTCCACTGGTAGAAGATCTGCTGCAGCTCCCGGTTAGCTGTGTTGAAGTATCTGTAAGGAGCAGCTGGCCACCTGTTGTCCAAGACATTGGTGGATGGCAAATTGTTCCTCAGGCCAAGCAGGAATTTCTGTACCTAGTTGGATGAGGGGGATTGGAAGGGGAATGATGAGAAGACCCATTTCCTGGTAGGCAGACTCACAACCAGATCCTGTCACTACCAAGAGGCAAGGCCACGCTCGTCAGAAAGAAGCCAGGGCAAGGCTAGAGGGATGGAAGGGAGTCACCTCTGGCTCCCTGTCAATGTGCAGTACAGGTCTGAGGCTGGGAAGTAAGACAGGAATGGGAGAGTGAAAGGAGAGGATTGTGTCCAACTAGAGGCCAGCCATGCAGGACAGTGAGGTGGAATGAGCCATTATAAAAGTAAGTCTCATGTCAAGCACTGGTGCTCACGCCTGTAATCCTAGCTACTCAGGAGGCTTAGATCTGAGGATCAAGGTTCAAAGCCAGCCCTGTTAGGAAAGTCGTGAGATTTTTTATCTCCTATTTACCAGCAGAAAATCAGAAATGGATCTGTGACTCAAAGTGGTAGAGCACTTGCCTTGAAAAAAATAGCTCAGGGACAGTACCCAGGCCCTGAATTCAAGCCCCATGATCATCCATCCATCCATCCATACATACATACATACATACACACATACATACATATTAACAAAAGTAAGTTTCAACGAATTGTTCCTGTAGCTTCCTATCCTCTCAGCTCACAAGTACTTATAGGTAGCAGGTACTGTGTTGGCTTCCTTACCAAATCTGCCCACAGGTTACAGGGTTTCCTGAACTCTCTAGACACTAATCACACAGGCTCCATGCCATGTCCTCCACACAGCCCATGCCTGCTCATGCTGTGCCTTAGCACAGCTCCACCAACCCAGACACTGATCATTCTTGAAGTTGCAGCTCAAAGCCTTCTCTGGATGCCTAGGCCAATAAAACAAATATTCCTAAGCTTCTCCCATAATATCCTTTGTTGCCACCAGTGTGGAGTACAGGTCTTCCTTAGGGTTCTCATTTTGTTTGTCTTTTCCTCGATCTACAGAGATCTTCCATCCTTAGGCAACCTTCTTCATGCTGAGGGCAAAGAGTTGCCCAGACCCCTATTAGATGGTATAGTCTTAAGCAGTGGATAAAAGCTCTGGAGGCCAATACTTTATATTCCAGTTCTACCATTTACCAGCTGTGGAAACCTTGGCAAGCTACTTAACCTATAAAATGAGGAAAGCAAAAGGTCTATGCCACAGGGTTATTGATAGACTTAAGAGTTAAACATGCAAAGTCAGATACTGGTGGCTCATGCCTGTAATCTTAGATACACATGAAGCTGAGATCTGAAGATCATGGTTCAAAGTCAGCCTGGGCAGGAAAGTCATTGAGACTTGTTTCTTCAGTACCCTACTAAAAAGCCAAAGTGGAACCGTGGCTCAACTGGTAGAGCTCTAGCCTTGAACAAAAGCTCAGAGATAGTGTCCAAAAAAAGAAAAGCGGGCCAGGAGCATAGCCCAGTGGTACAGTGCTCGCCTAGCTTGCATGAAGCCCTGGGTTTGATTCCTCGGTACCACATACACAGAAAAAGTTGGAAGTGGTGCTGTGGTTCAAGTGGCAGAGTGCTAGCCTTGAACAAAATGTGTCCAAGGACGGTGCTCAGGCCCTGACCTGAGTTCAAGCGCCAGGACTGGCCCCCAAAAAAGCATTAAGCATGTAAACAGCTTAGGACACAGAAAGTTTTGAAAAATAATTGCCCTAGCCTTAGATATAGTCAAGGTTTTGGCAGAAGTACTAGTCAGAAGTACTGGAGGAAGAAATCTGTGCCCAGCCTGCTGCATGTTCCTGTGAGGATCCTGGGTTGACATTCAGCATCTCCTTGATAAAATTCAGGTGCTTGTCAGGAGACAAGCACAAAATCAGATTAGAGGTCTTAGGTATGTAGCAAGAGAGCATGTATTCTGCAATTACAGACACAGCGGAGCCAGTGGGACAGGAGGCCACTAAGAGGAGGTTTTGATGGAAGAAACTTGCCTTGGGGAATGGAGGCATAAACTGGGGAGCAATGAGGTCCCCCATTCATCAACCCAGCTGCAAGACCAAGTATTCATTCATTCATTCGTCAGAAAGACCAAATATTTCTAATGACCACTAAGGATTCCAGTGAAAGTGTCTCAGGATGTACTGAACTCATAAACTGACACGTTGAGCTGAAATCCCTTTATACAACTGCTTTAAGAAACTTTAAAAAAAATTCAGGGCTGGGCCAGGAGTATGCCTAAAGATAGAATGCACGAAGCTCTGGGTTTGATTCCTTGGTACCATACACACAGAAGTGTATGGTGGCAGAGTGCTAGCTTTGAGCAAAATGTGTCCCAGGACAGTGCCCAGGCCCTGAGTTCAAGCCCCAGGACTGGCAAAACAAAAACAAAGAATTGCAGGGCTCTGGTGGCTCACATCTGTAATCCTAGCTACTCAGGAAGCTGAGATCTGAGGATCACAGTTCAAAGTCGGCCAGGACAGAGAAGTCCTTCAGTTCACACACACACACACACACACACACACACACACACACACACACACACACACATACACACACCAGGAGAGAAGCTGTGGCTTAAGTGATAGAGTGCTTAAGTAATAAAAGCTCAGGGATAGTGCACAGGCCCTGAGTTCAAGCCCCAGAACCAACTGAAAAAAAAAAAAAAGAAAAAGAAAAAGAACATGGATTCTTCATGGTGGCCCACGTATATGGTGGGTCCTCTTTGAAATGCCATCAGCAGCAGTTAGTTATAGCTTATTGCAGTCCTCTGACCAGACCTCTGCTCCCCACTCTGTTCCCTTGCCTTTCCTAAGGCCTCAGTGGAGCTGTGCCTCAGGAAGCAGCATTTCTGGTTGATAGATGTCTCCAGAAATCACCCTTCTCTAACTCTCTTTTCCTCCGCTGAAAGCTGCCCCTAGTCTGAATGTGCAGGCCCAGCCTTAGCTTCTTCCTTTCCACTTTAAGCCCTCTAGAATCAGGAGAAGTGTGGCGTGATTTACCTTCTCTTTTGGCCTGCTGTGGGTTCAGAGGGAATAGAGGGAAGATATGATTCTTCCACACTCATCCCAACGTGGATCTTGGAGGGTTAGACAGTTATCCCTCTGCATGTGGTTGTTAAGTGCCCAGCCTCAGACTCTCCTCCAGCCTATCTGCCCATGGCCAAGATGGTGGCTATGCCGACTCCCTCCTGCTGAAGGATGCCACTAGCAGTATCCACTCAAGTCAAAATGCTTTCTCTGTCTGCCCTGGGCCCCAGGAACACTAGGGTATGCTCTGCTCCCCCAAACTGCTGCATCACATCCTCTTCTCCTAGGCTTGGAGAAATTCTTGGGGGAGAGTTTCAAGTTACCACTTCCGCTCCCAAACCAACCTCCTCAATCTCTCCATTTTCCATCCTAACCTCAGTACTTACCATACTCTTGTAGATGAAATTTGCCAAGGTGTGGGCAGCTCCTGACCGGAAATATTTTCGATAATTCTTACGGGCCTGGTAGGAACAAAAAGAAAAGACAAATTCTAGATGAGGTTCTGCTACTTCTTCAACCATACCTAGGACTGAGACTGGGAAGGTGGATGTGAAGTCAGACAAGACAGCAAAGGAGGGCAGCAACAGCAGAGGCACATTCACCGCCTGTGCACATGTTCAAGTCTTCTCAACCCACACCCCCACACAGGCCATCCTCAAGGAAGGGTGTTGGCAGGTCTTAGCACCCACCACTAGTAGCAAGCACAACCCATGAGGGGTCATATGTGGACAGGAAACCCTTCTGCCATTCCCCATTACCTTCCACCCTCTCACGAAAGCTTGGATCAGCAATGCTGAGGCTTTCATCTTCTCATAGTGTTTCTTTTGCTGTAGGAAAAGAAAAACCCATATCCTAAACCACTTCTTTCACTGTAATAAGCTTGAACAGAATGGGACTTGGGGTGCAACTGTACCCTGTTGCCCCGAAACCAAGCAGAGATGAGAATCTGACTCTTCCGCATCAGCTGGTAATGGGTCCGACAGCTCCAGCCTCGGTAAATCTTCTGGATGAGAGTGGCCAGTTGCTGGAGTCTCCGGTGCCTCTCCTCCTCCAGGTAGAAAAGCTGTGGCGGGAGGAAGTGTGGGGAGGAGCAGCTAGTTTTCCTCCTCCCGTAGTCCACAGACTGCAGGTTCACCAGCCAGCATCTTAGATGATGTCCTCTGCCCAAAGAAGGCAGACTGGAAACAAGCCTTCAGTTCTCAGGGACAGAAATTTCCCATCCATTTTCTAGTCCAGATTATGAGGGATCTCTTTTCCTCCAGCCTCTGCCTCATGTGGGCTCTGGATTCCTCCCATCCCCACACATGTGCTCTCCCCAACTCACAGTCTTGGGACTTCTGATGAAGAGCTTTGTCTTCCCATAGGCCAGCTCCTCTGAAGACAAGCTCAGTTCCTGCAGGACCTTCTCGACACCCTCCCTACAAGCAGATGGGAGAAAGCTGCTGACAAGAATCTTCTTCCACATTTCCCCTATGGCCTTCCAGCCCTGGAAACACAATTCTGTTCCCTAGGTGTCTATCCATTGGCTTCAGCCCATGGAGTCTTACCTGTCACCCCCATTCCAGTGAGGCCAGGTGCTCCGGCTCAGCAGTCGGTACCTTTCCAGGAAGGGCTTGTAGGCCTGGCGGTAGACATAGCCAGCTCGGCGCACCCGAACATTCTCCAGCAGCCCCAGGTACCGTGTCTGGACTGCTACCAGCTCTGAAGAAAACTGACCTCGCTGTTGATTCTCATTGGGCTTTATGCACCTAGGCAGAGGGTGGGGAGAAGCGTTCAGGAGTGGTTACCTTGCTGGCAGACCTTATACTAATCTCCACACCCCAATCTGCACACCGTTGTTCCCTTACTAGAAATTTTCAGTCAAAGCAGAATCTCACCTCTTGGCCTTCCCAATTCTATTTACTACCCTAATGCTTCTTCTCCCAGCCTTAAGTATGGGCCTCCAGTACCCTGTTCCAGAGTTACTCCTCTGGACATGTTCTACAGTGCATAGACCTTACACATGCCATCAGACATGAAGCATGTTCCCTGGGTGCCCTGCTTGTCACCTGATATAGTTCGGGTTCTTGGAATACAAGTTCTTCATGAGTATGGCCACAGAACTCTTGAACTGGGCCCCAGCAGTTTGGGGGCGTTTGAGAGATGCTTCCTTGGGATTGCCCTCAGGGAACAAGGAATGAAGGAGAGGGTGTCGAGCCTTCCACATGACCTGGGACAGGTCTCGGAAGAGCAGGTCGTTGTTCTTGTCAATGAAGCCATTCACATTGTATGTCACCTGTGGAGGAACATCTGTGGGTTTGGAGACCCCGTGATCCTGTTCCACATGCATTCTAAAGTTGCATTCTAAAGTTCCACATGCATTCCCAGTTGCATTCTAAAGTAACCTCAGTCTCACCTCCCCCACCGCCCTCAGTTTATGTCCTGGCCCTAGTCTTTGCCCGGAACCCTGCTAGATTACCTTGCCTGCATAATGGCGGATCCGGAAGCAGCTGAGGCCCATGGTGTGGTCGTACTGGTGCTGGGCATTCTGGGTAACTTTGCTCTCATAGTGACTATGCTTGGAGAAGAGCTGGTTCAGCTTTGCTAGGAAAGTGGAGTCACTGACCACCCCAGGCCGCAGGCACTCTTCATCCAGCATAGCCAACATGCCTCGCTGATTCTAGGCCCAGAGAACAAGATGAGTGCCACATACGACTGGTCTTTCAAGATGTTCACATTCTCACTGCTGCTTCAGCAACCCGCTCTCGCCCTTTGCCCTCCTTTACCATCCTTATCAAGTGGGGCAGAGAGGAGAGAGACAGAGGATGTTTGGGTAGTCTGGAAAGGGAGATTCCCAGAGGTGAGAGAAAGATCACTCACATGCTCAATGAGGTTACAGATGATGCCATTATCAAAATAGTCCACCTTTGTCCATGCTATGCCCTGGTAAGGGGAGACATCAGTTGTGAGGGCTGATCCAAGTCAAGTCTCCAAAGACTTCATCAGACCCAGCCTTCCTTTGAGCCACTCTTACTACAAAGAACCACCAGAAAATCCCATAGTTCAGATGGTCCTTGTTTGGGTTCTATGAACAACCCATCCCTCCCAAATTGGTAGAAAATTTGTGAAATGGGCAAACAGACATATGTGGGGTAACTAGCTAATTTGATGTGCCTCCAGAGCTCTACACCAGTGATTCTCAAGCTTAAGAGTGCATGACAAGGCATTCACTCTAACCCACATTGCTGGGGCTCCTCTTCCCTGCTTGTCCTGCTGGTTGTCTTCCTTCCCAACTCAGTCTCCAAATTCAGCAGGTCTATGATGGTACTGGGGGAAATTACATTTGTCACATGTTCTCAAATGGTGTTGACATTACTGGCACAGGGCCACATTTTAAGAACCATTGATTCACATCATAGTTTGGAATTATAAGAAAAAAAAAAGCATTAATGCACCTTCTATCTGGCAAATATCATGTAACCCTTTTACCAATTACAATTAAAAAAAAAAAGCTTTGTACAAGTTGGGTTCCCTGGTGGCTCACACCTGTAATCCTAGCTACTCAGGAGGCTGAGATCTGAGGATCATACTTCAAAGCCAGCCCAGGCGTGGAAGTCTATGAGATTCTTATCTCCAATTAACCGCCAGAAAACCAGAAGTGGCCCTGTGGCTCAAGTGGTAGAGTGGTATCCTTGAACTGAAGAGCTCAGGGACAGCACCTAGGACCAGAGTTCAAGCCCCATGACTGACCAAAATAAATAAATAAATAAACAAATAAAACTTTGTACAAAAGCTGAAGACCCAGCGACAATTGCTCTTTGCTCTGAGAACTTGCTGAACACAAGGTCACAGGCAGGATAGCTTCTCATCCCTTCCAGAGTTTCAGATGGCCCAGGCTGGGCTATTCCCAAATGTGACTGGGATGTATAAGCTTTGCTTTTCTTTCTCCTTCACCGACCCTTAAAGAAAATATAGTTTCCCTTCCATTTCATCCCCATAATATATCTTCCCTAACCAGTTAAATAAATTATGATATCTTACAATCCTATGTAGCTATGAAAAGGATCTTTACGGGCTGGGAGTTTGGCCTAGTGGTTAAAGTGCTTGCCTAGCATGCATGAAGACCCGGGTTCGATTCCTTGGTACCACATACATAGAAAAAAGCCGGAAGTGGTGCTGAGGTTCAAGTGGTAGAGCTCTAGCCTTGAGAAAGTCCAAGGACAGTGCTCAGGCCCTGAGCCCAAACCCAGGACTGGCAAAAAAAAAAAAAAGGATCTTTACATACTGATATGTGATATGGGAGAGCGCTTATTAAGTGATGATAGATAACCAGGAACTTTATAGAAAAATGTATTTGCGGGCCGGGAGTTTGGCCTAGTGGTAGAGTGCTTGCCTAGCATGCACAAAGACCCAGATTTGATTCCTTGGTACCACATACTTAGAAAAAGCCAGAAGTGGTGCTGAGGCTCAAGTGGTAGAGTTCTATCCTTGAAAGAAAAAAATCCAAGGACAGTGCTCAGGCCCTGAGCTTATGCCCAGGACTGGCAAAAAAAAAAAAAAGAAAAATGTATTTGCACATTTGCTTGTGTACATGCAAGAGACCATGGGAAGAAGGCCCATCCTAGTTGCTTTGGAAGGGGAGGGGAACTGGGAGGCCGAAGACAAAGGTAGGAAGGAGATCTCAATCCATGTACTTCCGTAAGTTCTCTGAATTCTTGAAACATGGAAATGTATTATCTACTTGAGAATCTAAATTGTGAAAATAGGGTGGCCATATTGCCATAACAGATTCTTGAGAGTTCACGAGAGAACATCCCTGGAAGGGTTTTAATGAGTAAGACTCTCTGGCACTAACACTTCCAGTTGGATTAGCTTAATCAGTGAGCTTTTCTAAGTAACACCTAGCCATAGACAACTGGGGTTTGCATGGTAATCAGGGAAAGAAGGTGGAAATTTGGAGCCATGGGGCATTTCCAGTGAGGAAATCTGGGTTCAGGGTGCTATAAAAGGGGATGGCAACATCAGCCAGCACCCAGAAGAGACAAATGATTCTGAGATATGGGAGAAGAGCACAGAGATGTGGTAGGGTGCCAAGCCCAGAAGAAATGTCCCTTCTAAATTTGGCTCACAGTCTGCTGTAGGACAAGTACAGCTGTCACTTCACTCTCGTCAGGACTCTCCTCACACACACCCTTCCATCAATCTGTCATCTGCTTGGCCTGGCCTAAAGTGGGAGGCTGGGACACAGGATGGGAAGCAGAATGTCCCGGCTACTTTGTAATGCAGAATGCTCAGCTGTTGGAGAGAAACTTTGTCCTTTGTGTTCCATCTGGGGTCAGTTTAGGGAAGTTGTGGTGTACGTCTGGGGAACTTTAAAAAGGCATGGTTTACCTCTCGCTTGTATTCCTCTTGCTCTTCTTTTAGGGTTAGTTCTATGAATACCTGCTGCAACTTCTCATTGCAGTAGTTGATCACAAACTGCTCAAAGCTGTTATCCTGAGGATTAAAGAGAGAGACCAACTCACCTAAAGCCCCCCCCCCCAATACACACAGCCCCTCTCTTACTTCCACCTGTGAGCCTGTATCCTCTGAATCTAGGGAAGCAGGCTGGTAAGTTTGGCAAGACTCTCTTACCTCCAAGATTTCAAAGCCATAGATATCAAGGACTCCCATAACCTTCTTTTTCTCTCCAGTGTCCACCTAAGGAAGATGGAAGGATAAGTCTTAGACCAGGCTCCCAGCAAGGCCTTTCTTAGGGAGATGCTGTGGGAAGAGGCCACACAAAGCTAAAGTGAGCTTGACAGAGCTGGAAGAAGCCATGGTGTCTGCTCTTCTTCCTTTTCCAGAACAGGCAGCATGGAAGAAGGAGGAAAGGAGAGATGCAGATAGATTCCAGGATGGTGTTCCCATGGTATAAGGTTAGAAAACATTGAAATTCTCTCAGTATAATAACCACCTGATAGCCAGGCACAGTGGCTCATGTCTGTAATTCTAGCCACGCAGGAGATCGAGATCTGAGGACTGAAGTTTAAAGACAGCTTGGGCAAGAAAGTTCATGAGACCTATCTCCAGTAAACCAGCAAAAGCAGGAAATGGAGCTGTGGCTCAAGTAGGAGAGTGCCAGCCTTGATTGAAAAGACCAAGAGATAGCATGAAGCTCAGAGTTCAAATTACGGTACCCAGGGGAGGGTGGGGGTGAAGAAAAGATTACAACCATTCCTAATACTTGTAGCATTAAAAAAAAAATCCCACCAGGCACTGGTGCTTCATGCCTGTAATCCTTGCTACTCAAGAGACTGAGATCTGAGGATCGTGGTTCAATGCCAGCCCAGGCCCAGAAGTCTATGAGACTCTTATCTCCAATTTACCACTAGAAAACTGTAAGTGACAGTGTGGCTCAAGTGGTAGAGTGCTAGCCTGGAACCAAAGAGCTCAGGGACAATACCCAAGCCCAGAGTTTAAGCTTGTTATGACTTTATAAGGTATTAATTCCCATTTTACAGATGAAAAGAAAAGGCATTTATCTTATCCTAGATTCAGACCCTAATCTTTTTTTTGCATTTTTTTATTGTAATTAGTAAAAGGGTTACATGATATTTGCCAGATAGAAGGTGCATTAATTCACATACATTGATACCCTTTCACATGTCTTGGTACCCATTTCCCTCCCACCCCCACACCCCCCATCAGACCCTAATCTTATCTGGAAAACTTTCAGTTTTCAGTGATACCTTCTAACTAGGTGCCACTTTCATGTAGATATGGCTTATTAGCAGCTTTATTGGAACTAGGGATATGTCTCAGTTGCACACTATATGCTTTAAATGCATGAGGCCCTGGAGTTAGATTCCACAAGATGTAAATAAATAAATAACAGTTTTATTGAATATAACTTATATAACAGGTATAATTCAGTGGATTTTTGTTTGTTTATTTTTAGTTATTCCAATTTATATAAAGAGAGGAAGGAGGGGGAGAATGCAGTCATAATACTCAATGCATACCCTATAAAGCTAGAAAAACTTGACAGGAGTGCAAGAAGAGATGGGGGAGAATAATGAAGGGATGACACTGACCCAGAAGTTTATATATGGGGAAGGGAGTTTGACCTAGTGGTAGAGTGCTTGCTTAGCATGCACAAAGACCCAGGTTCAATTTCTCAGTACCACGTACATAGAAAAGCCGGAAGTGGTACTGTGGCTCAAGCGGCAGAGCCCTAGCCTTGGCGAAAAAGCCCAAGGACAGTGCTCAGGCCTTGAGTTCAAGCCCCGTGACTGGCAAAAAATGCTTCAGGGGACCACTCACCTTGATGCTTTCATTGATTCGATTCACTATCCAGTTGAAGAGGCGGTTATAGATATTCTTGGCAAGAGCATCCCGTGCATACTGAGCCTGGGTGAGGGCCACAGTTGGAGGATGAGGGAGATGTGTTAGTTACTCTGACAGACACAAAACAGACAAGATCGCCCCTTCAGGAGGTCTCTTACCTGGATGACATTCAATGCGGTGATCACCTTTTCTTTGGCTGTTTCCATGGTCCTTGAGCACAAGGCTCTCTCTAATTCCTCAGAATTCAAACCCATCAACTCCCCAATCTCTTGAATACCTGGGGTGATGAGGAAATATAACAATGGCTCAAGATAGGGCCTTATTTTGGTAGGAGAGAAAGGCTGATAATGAGCTGCTCCGGTCCTGTGGGGGAAGTCACTACAGTAGACTAGTGCTACATTGACCGCCCTGGAGGAACACGGGCTGAAAGTGTGTTGGAGAGGAGGTAGTATGCACCGTCTAATGTCAGAATCTCCTGATAAGGGTGTTTCTCCCCCGCCTCAAAAGAGTCAACTGAGATGCTGAGCAGTCCCAGACCCTACTTCCATCAAATTTGAAAACCTTGGGCTGGGAATATGGCTTAGTGGTAGAGTGCTTGCCCAGCATGCATAAAGTCCTGGGTTCAATTCCTCAGTACCACATAAACAGAAAAAGCCAGAAATGGTTCTGTGGCTCAAGTGGTAGAATGCTAGCCTTGAGGAAAAGAAACTCAGAGACAGTGCCCAGGCCCTGAGTTCAAGTCCCAGGACTGGCAAAAAAAAAAAAAATTGAAAACCTCATCCCCAAACCCAAAATGCTTCACATGGAATGCTTCTCAAGTGAAGACCTGAGGAGCAGGCCACATGAGAACAATGTGAGAGTGAGGCTGGTTACACTGGAGATGGCACAAGAAGTCAAAATAGGAGACTCAGGGTGGAGCTTCAGCAGTGTGTCACAGACCTCTCCCGTCACGGATGCCACTTGCTGGTATCCCATTTGCTTGGAACTCATTAATCATCTCCACATTCCCCAGCTTCAGCACCAGAGCAGTCACTTCCAACACTTGTCGAATTTCCTCCTCTGAGAACCCAATCACGGTCATTGCATTCTTAGTGAAGAAAGCAAATATCAAGATGAGCTGGTGGTACCAGTCCAATGATGAAAGCCAGAGTTTGGACTTGGGAAATACCCTTAGAACACAAGCCTTCCCTGCACTGAGCACCCACCTGAACAATCCTGAAGTTGCAGCCATCATCCATACCATCTATTCTGGACACCTTAGAGTTCAGATAGGTATAGAAACTTATGTCCTGCTTGAGCTTCAGGGCCTCTGGGAAGGTCAAAGTGGAGGAAGATGGTTAGTACTTGCTCCCCTGTCCCCCAGCCATCACACTTCAATACTCTTACCCTGTGTGTCTTCATTCTTTTATTCAAAGGAACCATTTTGGGATTAGTTCCTTCCCCTAATTTAAAGTAGTTTTTAGGGTTTGGGTACTCACACTTGTTATGGGTTTCTCCACAACAGCTATGAAAGAATAGCCTTACTGAACCCCTTCAGGGTCCAATTGGAGAAAAGAGAGAACCCCTAGGTTCTAAAAAATGGAAATGGTTAAAAACCTCTTCATCCTGCTCAGGTCTCAGTGATTCCAGGAGGACAAAAATGTAGAAAGAAAGGTAAATACCAATCTCCCACCCATCTCAGCCTCAGCTCCTTACTCACTGCCAACCTAGGTTGATTTATTGTTTTTTCATCAGGTGCCAACAAAGTAAGAAGTAGCTTGTTTCCTGGTCCTGACACCTCTTGTGGAATGCTTCCTCTGAAGGAACTAAATCAATGGGCTTGTATTCCCCTGTGTAGTAAGTCTCTATCCTAGCCCCTATCCTATGAGCTAGGGTTTGGTTTTTCTGTCTCTCCCATAAACGAGCAAGTTGTATGTTGGAACTATGTTTCTCATCTCCATATTCCTGGCTACAAGCAGGTTCTTATATTTTAATAAATGTTCAGATGTGTTTATTTACGAGCGCTACCTTTAGCCAGTCTAGCTTCCAATCTGGCCTGGCCTCTTCTCCCGAATAAGATATGGGTCTCTAAATCTTCTGCTCATTTGCCACCTGCAAGGCCTACTGGCACTAATCATACTTGCATTGAAATGCCAGCCCTGAAGTCTGAATTCCATACCTTACTCAACTCTGTACCAACAGAGTAGCATAATGATTGGTCAGAGTAGATGTTCAAGAGATGCATATGAATGAATGAGAGTTATCCAAGAAGAGAAAGCCAGGGACATAGTCCTCAGCGAGGCAGATACAGGTCCAGGATAGTTTCAACTAGAATTCTTAGGAAGTTCATTAACACTTTTATAACATCCTGTCTGCTTCTTTGCTGAACTCTCAATATAGCCACTTAAACTGGAAGTAGGAAGGAAGATAGATGATTGATCTCATCATATTTGAAATCAACAGACAAAAGAGAAATCCAGACAGGACAGGGACAGAAGAGCAGTGATGAGACAAAAAAGGCATAGCCACAGCCACAGCTGTGGTTAAGGATATAATCCTAGAAACTCAGGAGGATGAGAGCTTAGAATGGAGATTTGAAGTTAGCCTGGGCAGGAAAAATCCACGAGATGCTTATCTCCAATTCACCATCCAAAAAGTCAGGAGTGGAGCTGTGACTCAAGGAGTAGAAAGCTAACCTGAGTAAAAAAGCGAAGGAACAGTGCCCATGCCCTGAGTTCAAGGCTCAGTACAAGCACAAAACAAACAAACTAAATAAAACAAGAAAGGTATGTTCCTGGATGTTAGTCCCATCAGAGGACAAGAACAGAATAGATGAGAGATTTGTTCCAAGGATGGGTGGTGAGGTCCTGATGGGAAATATAAGCACAAAGAAGTCTGGGTGACCCCAAGGAAAGAGGTCTTCAGGGGCTCAGAGTGGTCTGGGTTTCTGTGGGTGAAATGGAGTTTGGGGATACTTTGTCATATGTCCAGGGGAGGCACGTACTCAGCAACTGTGCGTCTGCTCCAGCCAACAGCTGATAGAAGATGTGGAAGTTCCTTTCTCCTGGGAGCTGCTTTACTACTCGGGATTTCTCAAGCAGATCTGACAGAGAAGGAGAAAATAACTTCCCTGGGACATGATGCAAATCCTTTACTTCTATCTCTGCCCTGGTGTTTCCAGTATGGAACACACACACACACACACACACACACACACACACACACACACACACACACACACACACACACACTAGATGAGCCAAAAGGGACATCATGAATCAGGTAAGAAGAAGCAAAAGTTGGTGAGCCATGTGCAGGAGTCACGTACAATTTGTGATGACGCCTCCGAGGGGGGATCCCTTGAAGTCAAACTCGATATCCATATATTTTCCCTTCAGAGAGACCAGAGAAGGGATTTACTTCCTCCTTTTCTCATCCCCCTGTCTGAAGTGATTGGTGCTACGCCCTATCTCCCCTGACTCCACCCCAGTCCCCATCCCTCCCCTCTGGGCTGGGTTGTGTTCACTCACAAATCGAGAAGAGTTGTTATTGCGGATGGTCTTGGCATTGCCAAAAGCTGCAGAGATGAGGAAGGGGATGTGAGGTGGCTGAGGAGATGGTGAGACTCGGGGGTGGGGGGGAGCTCTCCAGGAGGGATGTCCTTCCAGTCCTCACACCAACCTCATGTGATGCAGGCTGAATGGGAGCAGTGATTTTGGAGGAGAGTCTAGCACTGAGAGGCTCTGGGAACCAGGGGCAGGAAGTGTGGAGAGGGCAGAGGGCAGAATGCTCACCCTCTAGCACAGGGTTTGATTGGAGCAGCTGTTCCTTCACCAAATTCACCTGTTCCCCTTTCCCACAGACAGCAGCCACGTAGGACATCACCAGCTTGCTAGCCTCTGTGCACAAGAAACTCAAGGGATTGCCAATCAAGCCTGACAACCATCCACCTCCCTCCTCCAGTCCCTGTACCCCAGCAGCTCAGCCCACACCCTCAGGACTCAGAAAAACTAAGGGAGGAAGTGCTGGTGCTTGGGACAAGGGTTTAGGCCTGGTTTGGAACAGATACAAGCCGGTGGTTTCCAGAAGTGACTTCATGGCTGCCCCAGTCAGGTGCCTCACCAGTCTTGCCAGAGCCACTCTCGCCTGTGATGAGGAGACACTGGTCTCGATCCTGATCCCTCAGTGACTGGTATGCCATATTTGCCAAGGCATAGCTTGAAAGGAGGAAGTGACTAATGTGAGCCAGTCCCAAGTACCACCTTTCACTCCACCCTCAGTACTAGGTACATCTACCCTCCACATGTGGGCAGACTAGGCCTCTTGAGGGGCCTTCAGAGGGTCAGGGAATTGGGGGGGGGGGTGCCACAGCTGGAGAGCTCTTTAGGGAAAGGGATAAGGGAAACAGGAGTCCTTCATTGTTACAAAGCTGGGACCTTCTCGGCCTTCCCTGGGTTTCTCTACTCACATATGAGGTTTCAGTTCATAGAAGGTATAGTCCTGGTATTTGGCAATGAATTCTGGCCCATAGATGGGTAGCTGTTGATAGGGGTTCACTGAGATGATCACGTTCCCAATGTAGGTCTGGAATAGGGAAAAGGGCGAAGGAAACGAGAGAAGTAGAGATGAATGGTGAGGAGAGAGATGTGAACTTCTAGCATCCCCAGAGCCAGCTAACTCATACCACACTCACATAAATTTCCTTGTGTTCATAGCGAAGCTGAAGATTCTTAAGCAGAGATTTCTCCTCCAAAGGTTCCAGGAGCACAAGGTCTTCCATCCCCACTGAATCCTCTAGGAGTGCCATGGCCAGAGGAGCTGGAGTTCCTAGGAAAGAAAAGAAGAAGACTGCTGATGTGTTCTCTGCACAATCGAGGGAGGATGGGGGCAGAAAGACCTAGGGGAACGCCCTACCGACAAGAGCCTCTGGACCAGCCAGGCCAATGGGGAGATGAGGAGACTTCTGCTCCCTAGCATGGGATGGAATGGGACAGGACCATCTGCCTTCACCTATCCGGGGAAGGACTGCACCAGTAGGCAGCAGGGAAATGGGCTGGAAGGAGAGTGAGCTTGGGAGGGATGTGTGAGCCACACTTTAGGCAGCAGCCAGGTATTGAAAGATTCCTTCCTCCTGTTCAGAGGCTCTGGCCAGCTTCCAGACTCCCTGAATGAGCTCATGCTCCTGTTCAGCCCTTCACCTCTTACAGCCTCTATTTCACTCCCCGAATCCCTACTCCCCCATACCCACGTCAGGAGCTCTTTCAGAGGTCTTTTCTTCCTCTGAGTTCCAGCTTTGTTTTTTCTTTATTATTAATAATATTATTTTTATGAAGTAGTTATACAAAGTGGTTACAATTGCACAAATCAGATTATGAGTACAACACTTCCTGTCAATGTCACACCTTCTTTTCTCCCTCATTTCCCCCTCCTATCCTTATTCTTAAGTTACATGGTTCATTTGCAAGTTTCTTTTTTTTTTTAAATGGAGACTGATGGGCCAGGAGTTTAGCCTAGTGGTAGAGTGCTTGCCTAGCATTCACGAAGACAGGGGTTCAATTCCACGGTACCACATCCATAGAAAAAGCCAGAAATGGCGTTGTGGCTCAAGTGGCAGAGTGCTAGCCTTGAGCAAAAAAGCCCAGTGCTCAGGCCCTGAGTTCAAGCCCCAGGACTGGCAAAAAAAAAATGGAGACTGAACAAGGCAATGAATTTGAAAACAGAAGCAACAGTGATCCATAAAAGATTAGAACAGCCAGGCACTAATGGCTCATACTTGTGATCCTCGCTACTCAGAGGTTGAGATCTGAGGATCACAGTTCACAGCCAACCCAAGGCAGGAAAGTCTGTGAGACTCTTGTCTCCAGTTAACCATCTAAAAACTGGAAGTTGAGCTGTGGCTCAAAGTAGTAGAGCACTAGCCTTGAGCAAAAGAGCTCAGGGACAGCACCCAGGCCCTGAGTTCACAATGATTCAAAAAAAAAAAAAAAAGATTAGAACTGGAATGTGTGGAGAATTAGAAGCCTCTTTCATCAGTAGAGTTACACAAAAAACGTATGAACTATATGAGACTTGAACTCTAGGCCTGGGTGCTGCCCCTGGGCAGCCTTGAGTGCCCCTTTGGCTCAAGGCTAGCACTCTGCCATTTGTGTCACAGCACCACTTCTGGTTTCCTGGTGTTTAATTGGAGATAAGAGTGCCATGGGCTTTCCTGACCAGGCTGGCTTCAAAGTGAGATCCTGAGATCTCAGCCTCCGGAGTAGCTAGGATTATAGGCATGGGCCACCAGCACCAGGTTTATATGATATACCTTAATACAATACATTTTATACTTAGTTTTCAATCTTCTGAGATCTTTTTTTTTTTTTTTGCCAGTCCTGGGCTTGAGCTCAGGGCCTGAGCACCGTCCTTGGACTTTCTCAAGGCTAGAGCTCTACCACTTGAGCCTGAGCACCACTTCTGGCTTTTTGCTATGTATGTGGGGTACCAAGGAATCGAACCCAGGTCTTCATGCATGCTAGGCAAGCACTCTACCACTAGGCCAAACTCCCGGCCCCTTTTTTTTTTTTTTTGCCAGTCCTGGGCTTAGGGCTCAGGGCCTGAGCACTGTCTTTGGACTTTCTCAAGGCTAGAGCTCTATCACTTGAGCCTCAGCACCACTTCTGGTTTTTTGCTATGTATGTGGGATACCAAGGAATCGAACCCGGGTCTTCATGCATGCTAGGCAAGCACTCTACCACTAGGCCAAACTCCTGGTCCCTCTTATGAGATCTTAAAGGCTGCTTCACAGGTATTTCAAGAGTCTTATAACAGTGGTACAAAAGCAAAAAAATAGAAAAAAAAATTCCTCTTGCACCTGGAAGGCCATCTCTTTCTCAAGCTTGACCCAGTGGGAGAGGAGAGAGCAGAAAGAGAAGTTAAAGGGGCTGTGAATATGATATATATATATTCATATATATATATAAATATAGAACAATGAAGTTTATTTAAATTGTAAAAAGTAGGGTGCTGGTGAGAAAGAATAGAGGAGGTGAATTTAATCAAAGAACATTATATACATGTGTGGAACTCATAGCAAACTCCTCTGTGCTATACATGCATGCTAATAAAAACACTTTTTGAAAAAGGAAATGAAAGTGTGGTTTGTTTGCCCAACTGTCAGGGCCTCTGGATGCTAGCCATCTCTGCCCTTGTTTTTCTACCTCCACGTCTTACACCGATTCCCATAAGCTTCAGTCATGGACTTTGCCCAGAGGTACACACCCAGGTTTTTAGTGGTTGGGGGAATGGGTCTGAAGGAGAGCTGCAGGAGGGCATGAAAGGCTGGGTCCCACGCAGGACACACATGGCAAGTGTTCCCTCAGCAGGAAGTCCAGCCCCCCTGTCTTTCTAGTGGATCTGAGTAAGCAGGGTGGCTGGGTTTCAGGGCAGCCTTAGTACAATGGTCAATGCCACTCCCAAGCAGGAATAAAAGAGGCTCACATTCTCTCTCTCCTCCATCTTTAAACCTCTGTGGGGGAGGGGAGGGGAGGAAACAGAAATGGAAGATGAGACAAGAAGGTGGGCACAGGTTGCTTACCTCCCTTAGCCTCCTTTGCCCAAGCTCCAATGACTTTATGCAAGGAAGCAATGAGAATATTGATAATGACAATCTCTAGAAACCATGCAGCAACTAGTCAGGGCTATAACCCTGTGCAAATACGAATTCGTTTGATGCTTACAGTATTCCCATGAAATAGCTACTACTATTCTCTCCCATTTTCCAGAATTATTTTTTAATGGCCAAGTCTGTGAAGCAGCTTGACAAGGAAGGGAGAGAAGCCGAAGGGGTCTGGGAGAAGGCATGTTCTTTGGAGTTTGGATTCCAGAGGAAGGGGAATGGAATTAGTTGGAAGAGGAGAACTGGAAATAGAAACAGACCCCTACATGGAACACCCTAAAATATGAAAGAGTAGTGATAGGTCAAAGCAGGACTTACCAAACACTGGATGTACCTTCAGCGTCCCTTGGAGAATGGGAGATGAAATTCCAATTCCACAGGAAGGGGACACCAAGATGAAGGGTCTTAGTTAACAGGCGCTGTCCATGGTATTGGGAAAGCCAGGAAAGAGGCCGCCCTCCTCTTGCCAGTGTCCACTCCTCTGACCCTCCTCTGTGCTGCCTCCTCCAGCCCAGGCTGCCTGTGCCAGTCAGGCCAGGAGACCAGAGAGATGGCTGCTCAGCACAAAGTCCAGGGTTCCTGCCGAGGGTGTGGCTCACTTAACCCTTCACACATCTGAGACGCTCAGTCTCCCTCCAGGTATGACCAAGGGTATTCGGCGGGCTCTTAATTGTTCCAAAAATTTGGATATGAGAGCAAGAGGAATGGAATTTATCACCAAGGAAGAGATTTTTCTAAGGTCAGGAATTCTGCCAAGGAGGAAGACGGTCTAAGGTGTCTTTCTAGGAAAGAGAGCACCTCACTCAGATCCACCTTTCCTAGCTTACTGGGCATCTGAGGGTATTGAGATTACTTGGAGAGCTAAGCAAAACTTCCAAATCCTGTCCGCTGCTCTTCCCCTGTCAATCAGTGCTCATCACAAGGACTCAACGACTAGACTTGTTGGTGACAATACCTCACATTTGTATGGGTGTCCCAGTTTCTTTGAGCTTCTACCTGTACCGTCTCATGAGTGGCCCCTCTCTATGAGCAAGTAATGCATACACTCCAGCTAGAGGGAAAATTAGAGGCAAACATCGGGTCAGCTGTTACAGATGTTACATGTCCTTATTTCCGTGGTCAGCATGTCAGAACTAGGAACAGAATATAGCTTCCTGACCCTAAGTCTGCCATAGATTGTAGCCCAAGTCTGAGATTTCTAATTTGAGCCCTTCAGTATTAGGATACTGAATAAGAACCTGAGATTCTGTTTGCTAGGCATTAGCCCAGCAGAGGAAAAAAGCTCTCTTTTATAAGACAAATAGCTTATGAAATCCATTTTCTCTAACACCCCTCATCAAGACAGGAAAATTCCTGAACAGCGGGTCCCTTCTGCCCACCATCCTCTCTCCCAGTCATGCACAAAGAGCAAATTAGGTAATTTACCGACACTTAACTAAGATAGAGATTCGATTTTCCAGCTCTCAGCCGCTGCTGCTTAGTTCAAGGTCCATGCTCTATTGCTCTCACACAAGTACTCGGCATAAACCTGGTCCATCAGCAATTCCATTATCAACCTGCCCTTACATAATTTATTATATGTATTTGAAGGGAGGAAAGCAAGGAAAAGAGAAAGAGAAAGCTGAGTGCAAGTGACATCAAAACATAATGTCATACATTTGGTGGTGTGGCTCTAGTGGTAGAGCACTGGCCATGACCAAAAGAAATCCCAGCAAGCCGGGTGCCAGTGGCTCACACCTGTAATCCTGGCTATTCAGGAAGCTGAGATTTAAGGATCGTGGTTCAAAGCCAGCGCAGACCAAAAACTCTGTGGGACTCTTTATTTCCAATAAACTACTTAGAAAAAGCCAGAAGTGGGGCTGGGACTGGGGCCTAGTGGTAGAGTGCTTGCCTAGCACGCATGGAGACCTGGGTTCAATTCCTTGGTACCACATACACAGAAAAAGCCAGAAGTGGTGCTGTGGCTCAAAGGGGTAGAGCTCTAGCCTTGAGAAAGCCAGGGAAGTGGTTCTGTGGCTCAAGGGGTAGGGTGGTAGCCTTGAGCTGAAGAGCTCAGGGACAGCGCCCAGGTCCAGAGTTCAAGTCCCACAACTGACAAAAAAAGCATCTAACCATGGGCCAGGAGTTTGGCCTGGTGGTAGAGTGCTTTCCTAGAAAGCCAAGGACAGGCTCTAAGTTCAAGCCCCAGACTGGCAAAAAAAAAAAAAAAATCCAGAAGTGGCACTGTGGTTCAAATGTTAGCTCAGCTAGGATTAATTAGGAGTCAGGCACAGTGCCCTGGCCCTAAATTCAAGACCCAGGACCAGCAAAAAGAAAAAGGAAAAAAGAAATCCCAGCAAAAGCACAAGGATCTGAGTTCAACATTGTCTCAGATGCAGAGTGGAGGAAATAGGCCTAAAATGAGAAAAGTAAACTTACCTGTGGTCATACCACAGCAAATATGGCAGAAACTAGATCTCATGTCCTCTTGTCCAGGAATCTATAGCCACTTAAGCTTTATCTCTGCCTACCAATTCATTCGTGGGATTGCTTCCTATTCACTCATAGAAGGCCCAAAGCCAGCTGGGTGCGGTGGCTCATGCTTATAATCCTAACTACTCAGGATACTGAGATCTGAGCCAGCCTAGGCACTAAAGTCATGAGACTCTTATCTCCAATTAACCACCAGAAAACTGGAAGTGGCACTATAGTTCAAGAGGTAGGGCAGTAGCCTTGAGCCGAATAGCTCAGGGACTAGACCCAGGCCCAGAGTTCAAGTCCCACAACCGGGGGAAAAAAAAGAAGTCTCTAAACCAAAATGGTAACCTTAGGCCATAAAACAAGCCCCTGAATATCACAGCTCTAGCTACAAATTGTAGCAGTCTGCTTCAGGGCTCAGAGTGGGTTCCCATCCACTTCTGAGTGTGAATTTGAGTGCTGAAACTAGCGGAAGTCCTAGGGGAAAAAATTGAATGAGTGTGTTTTTCCAAATTAACAATGTATGAAATGCATATCCAAGTCAACTGGGATTTCAACTTGTGTCAAAGCCTCTCTGAGACTAGAGGCACGGCTCAGCTGTAGAGCATCTGCACAGCAAGCTCCCAGTCCAGAGTTCAAACCTCAGTACCACGTGACAAAAAAAAAATCTTTAGGTAGGGAGGAGGAGGCACGAGGGGAGGGGGGGGCACGGCATTGCAATATGCTTTCCACATAAAACTAGAGTAATTGGAGCTTATTAACTTATTCCTCTACTGACCAACTTCTGAATCACCTTTTTGGTCCCCAATTAAAATGTCTAGTTCAGGGCTGAGGGAGTAGTCAGTGGTAGTGTGTTTGTCCTACCATGTGCAAGGCCCTGGTGTGATCCCCAAAATCAGGGGTGTCAGGGAGAGGCTTAGTCCACACAGTGAGGATAGGGAACTCTAGGATGAGGAAAATGTTTATCAAAATTGTTGCAGTGTGGGAATAGGGGGGAGGGAAATGGGGACCAAGATATGTGAAAGGGTATCAATGTATGGGAATTAATGCACCATCTATCTGGCAAATATCATGTAACCCTTCTATTAATTACAATAAAAATATATGAAAAAATTGTTGCAGTGGTTTTATAACTGGCTTTACTTGCTAAAATTCAGCATAACTGCAAACTTAAATTGGTTAAATTCTATTATATAAACTACACTTCAATACTTCTGCATGGCACCTTCATGTTCCTCCCCTAAAAGTAATCTCCTTTGGTTTCACTGTATGTGAATGCCTAGAGTTGTTAGAAGCTACATTTTAACAAATTCCCCAGATAATTCCTGTGTCTGTTAAAATGAGGGAGTGGCTTTACACATTCTAATTTTTTTCTATCCTAAAATCCTGCTATGTGGCACATCTAATACTTTCTATGTATGTTAATGTTATGCTAATACAATGTTATTTTATTAATTCTTAAAGATTTTTAAAAATTTAATTTTATTGCCAAAATGATGTACATTTCTTGTCAAACATTGTTACCCATCCCATGTTTTCATTTTGTTTTGTTTTGGGGGGTCATGGGGCTTGAACTCAACCTGGGCGCTGTCCCCGTTCCCGTTTTCTAGAGGTTAATTGTAGATAGATATGAGGCTCAGGTCTTTTTGTGCCCAGGCTGGCTTTGAACCTTGATCCTCAGATCTCAACTTCCTGAGTAGCTAGGATTACAGGCGTGAGCCACTGTTCATGGCTCCATTCCATGTTTTTCTCCCATTTTCCTTCCCCTGTCCACCCTGAGCTGTAAAGTTCATTTCCAACATATCAGCTTGTATCACTGTTGCATTGCCCATTATCCTTTGTCTCACCATTTTGTTGTTTCTTTTCCCTTTCCTAAGTCAGATAAACTATATACAATATACCAGGTATCAAAATTAAATACAGTGAGGACAGGGGATAAAACATAGTAGGAAAAAAATGACAGAAAAAAGAAATAACTTCACATAGCACATTAAAAACAACAACAACAAAGAAAAATCTCTTGTTTCCAAATCTTGGAGTTCATTTTTTTTTTTTTTTTGCCAGTTTCGGCTTGAGCTCAGGGCCTAAGCACTGTCCTTGGACTTTCTCAAGGCTAGAGCTCTACCACTTGAGCCTCAGCACCACTTTCAGCTTTTTTTCTCTACGTGTATGGTACCGAGGAGTTGAACCCGGGCCTTCATGCATGCTAGGCAAACACTCTACCACTAGGCCAAACTCCCGGTCTCTCTTGGAGTTCATTTTGATTAATATTTTATATGACCATGTGTACATACCTATTGAGCTATTGTGATCCTCTGCTAGGACAATCCTAGACATATACTAATTATTGCAAATGAGGGAAACCATGGAATTGTTACTTTGGTTCTTACTTCACTTAATGATTCTTTCCAAGTCTTTCAATTTCCTTACAAATAGAGTGATGTCATTCTTTCTGATGGCAGCATAGAATTCCATTGTGTATATATACATTTTCTTGATCCATTCATGTATTGAAAGGCATCTGGGTTGGTTCCAGCACATCTAATTCTAAGTTTTAATTCAACTATTAAAAATCATCTATGTCTATGTCTACTAGTAGTTATAAAAAGGAGAAAAGATCTTATTGATGTGCCTTAACTACATAAATTTACATGTGATCCACATAGGTTAATGTTAATTTTTCCTTTAAAAACAGGGACAATACCTGGGAGTTTTGCCTAGTGGTAGAGTCCTTGCCTAGCGGTGTTGTCCTTGTGTAGCATGCACGAAGACCTGGGTACTGTACCACATACATAAAAAAAAAAAAGCTGGAAGTGGTACTGTGGCTCAAGTGGCAGAGCTCTAGCCTTGAGAAAGCTCAAGGACAGTGCTCAGGCCCTGAGTTCAAGCTCCAGGACTGGCAAACCAACAAAAAACATGGACAATAAAACCAGGCACTGGTGGCTCCTGCCAGTAATCCTGGCTACTCAGGAGACTGAGGGCTGAGGACCATGGTTTGGAGCCAGCCCAGGCAGGAAAGTCCATGTTGTGTTGTTGTTTTGGTGTGGGGCTTGAACTTGGGGCCTGGTTGCTGTTATTTCAACATTAATTCTATGAACATGGAAAACTTGGCAACTACAGGTGTGAGAGTCCACATTTTGGAGCTGGCTCAGTGGCTCATGCCTGTAATCCTAGCTATGCAGGAGGCTGAGATCTGAGGATTGAGGTTCACAGCCAGCCTGGGCACTAAATACTGTGAGATTCCTATCTCCAATTAATCACTAGAAAATGGGAAGTGGTGCTGTGGCTCAAGGGGTAAGGGCAGTAGCCTTGAGCTGAAGAGCTCAGGGACACCGCCCAAGCCCAGAGTTCAAGCCCCATGACCCACCAAAAAAAAGGGGGGGAGGGGGAAAGGAAATAAATGTTATTGTTACCTGGTAAATTATATAATATATACATTTGTTTATTTGAAATAGGGAAGGGAAGCGGGGTAAACAAGATGATGGAGAGAGGGTGGGAGGAGGGAAACGAGGACAAAAACATGAGAAGGGGTACCAATGTGTGAGAAGTAATGCACCTACTACCTGATGAATATAACTGTAACTCCTCTATACATTATCCTGACAATAAAATGAAAAAAGAAAAAAATGATTAAAAATAAATTTTGGGGGCTGGGAGTTTGGCCTAGTGGTAAGAGTGTTTGCCTAGCATGCATGAAGACCCAGGTTCGATTCCTCAGCACCCCACATACATAGAAAAAGCCAGAAGTGGTACTGTGGCTCAAGTGGTAGAGTGCTAGCCTTGAGAAAGTCCAAGGACAATGCTCAGGCCCTGAGCTCAAGCCACAGGACTGGCAAAAAAAATAAAAAATAGATAATTTTTTTAAAAAGGAAAGAGAAAGAAATTTAGAAGTAAAGCTGTAGCTCAGGTAGTAGAGCATTGGCCTTAAGCAAAAAAAAAGCCAGGGATAATTTCCAGGCCAGCAACACACACACACACACACACACACACACACACACACACACACACACTGGATTTCTGTGTCATCTAAAAACTAGGAGAGACAGTAGATCTGTATCTTAGAAGGAATTTTATAGTAATTCCCAGAGCAAATAGCCAATACCAAAAAAGGTGTGACTCCTACTGCAGAAAACCAGGCCTGATATAATAGAAGTTTTTGTTCCATGGTCTGTAATGCTCATTAAAGCTCCTCTTCTCTGCTATATTACACAAAGCTCTTGGCAGATATCTCATAGCTCAATCCATAGGTTCTCCCCATTGGAGAAACAAGATAAATAAAGAACTAAAGCATAAGTCCCTCCCTGGACCAGGTATATCCTATACTGAGACAGCAAAGTGGTGAAACCTGAAACTCTTTCAACAATGCCCCCCTCTGAGCCCAAGGTGGTAGCCCCACATGTAATCTCAGCTGTTCAAGAGGCGAAAGAGAGAACTGCAGTTGAGGCCAGACCTGGCAAAGTAAAGACCCTATCTGTATCTGAAAAACAATCTAAAAGCAGGGCTGGGCATGGATCAAGTGATAGAGTACTTGTGGTAAGCCCTGGGCTCAATCTCCAGTACACTGAAAGAGAATGAAAGGAAAGAAGAGAGGGAAAGGGGGAGAAGGGAGGGGAGGGGCAGGTAGAGGAGGGGAAGGAAGGGCAGGGGAAGGGGAGACCTTTCTGAGATTTGGCCTTGGGAGAAATCCAACCCAAGGATAGAATAGAAAAATATAGATTTGTGATAGGAAGAGAGGAGCTGCTTAGGAAAAAGGGAAATCAACAGCATAAAATTGAGTTCATCGCTGATTACATGAAGCATGAGATTTACCCGTGTTCACTTATTAAGAGACCATTATTTAGTCCATAAAACTTTATTTGAACTGTATAATAAAAATAGAAAAATACGTAAGACTTTTTTTACAGAAATGAGAACCCAAGGCAAAGACCCATCCCTGATAATTTTGTTCCTTTTTTTTTTTTAACATTTATGAACACTTATTTTCACATAGTGACAAATCTTTTATTTACATAACACTAAGGCATTGCCCACAGGCTGAAACTTAACCAGTAATTTCTTAGCCCTGGCCCAATTTCAACATTAATTCCATGAACATGGAAAACTTGGCAACTACAGGCTGCAATGGTTCTAAAATTCACATTCTGAGTTGTCTGTTAATGTAAGGATGCTGTTCATACTGTAAGCAAGTTCAAAGTGACAGACAGACTCCACATTTTGGGAGTCTGATCACTGTTCCTGCTAACACTGCAGGTTGATATTGGTATGAATCTTCTTATTCCCAGCAGTCTGCAGCTCATTGTTAAGGCACCAAATAATCAACCAGTCTCTACTCCCTTCTCCCTATCCCCCTCCAATCACTCTGCTTATAGCTTCTTCCATCCCTCTCTCTCAGATGAGGTCTTGCTTTGTTGCCTGGATTTGTTTCAAGCTCCCAAATCCAAGTGATTTTTCCATCTTAGCTCCCAGTTCTGGAATTACAGACACAAGCTACCATGCCTTGCTTCCAAACACAATTCTCAAGGTAGTAGCCATCTGTAACCCAATTCAACAGTAACCTGACGCCATTAGTTAGGTCACTAAGACACTGAAGGGTTATCCTAATTGTAAAGACACACCCTTTCACAAATAATAATTTCTGTAATATGGAAACCAAAGCAAATGGCTTACGTGCACTTACCTGTGTGTTGCCTATTTCATATATGTTAGTTGGTTTCTGGGTCCATATAATGTGAGGCACAATAAATCTGTCCAAATGCCCTTTCCTTGGTTTGGATAAGTCTTAGCTAGTCAGTGTAGGTGATCTCATATGTCAGATCTGAATCCAAAAGAATACTAGAGGGACATTTAATTTCCTTTCTTTCTTTTTCAACTTTCACCACTCAGTTCAGAAAAGTTACAGGTACATAGCCAGGAATCATTTTTATGTAGGTATTTTCTAAGCTCATCTTTTTTGGGGGGGGGACAAAAAGAGCAATTACATAATTCATTCCCAAGTCTTTTAATGGACATCCAGGCCTGGGGGAACTCTAATCCATTTGGGTCCCTTCATTCATCAAGCCTCCATCTTACATGCCAAGTGGGGACTGGGCTACCGAGAAGAGTGCTGGACTCTAGAATGGAATGCATTATCTTAAATGGGGCAGTAGGACCCAAACAGTCATCATCAGCAAAAGTTTCTTTGTAACAAACATAAAACATCTTAAAGAGGGAGAAATAAGCTAGTTTTTATGTGACAAAGTGGCGACAGGAATTTTCATATGAGGTGTTTCTAAGTTGCTACGTTTTCCTTGCTTTTAGTCATCATAATTCTGTTGTTTTCCTAAAAACTCTATGAGTGAGAAAGGGGGAAGTTTTAGGTCCATTGTCTTTTTGCCTTCCCGTTAATGGGGGTCATGCTCTATACAGCTTGGGTCAGACCAATTAAGGCAATAGATTTTCCAATACTGATGAGACCCTGAACTCTGGAGTCAATTTACGGATTGATATTTGCCAAGCAAGACGCTGACGTGGCAGCAAACATGGCTCCAATGTCCAGCTCACTCCACAGTTATCCCTTCAATCCTTCTTGATGAGATCGGTAGGAGAGATGAGACTGTGCTGAAATTGCATGAGCTGTAACTGCCAGGGAAAATTAAATAGGGGCTTCAAGTAGTGGCTGAGCCAGCAGACTAAGTGGCCAAGAGGGAAACAAGAACAGCAACTAAGGAAGTACAGAGTCAAAGCAATCTGAGGCAGGCAGGGCAAAGACATGCAGCACAACAGAGAAGCTGTTTTTCACTGCCTAAGAGCTCCTCACCACTGCCATCTCCACTACCGCCACTCAGCTCAACTACCAGACAGGGAGTCAGAAAATCAATTTAATTTTATTCAACCCAAACTTAAACTGGAAAAAAAGACCAAACAGATCTTGAGATGAAAACTCTATTTCACAAGAAATTTACCATGCAGGAGGTGAATCTTTTGGGATTTCGAGATGCCTTCTTCTTGAAATAGTGCCATGGATGGAAAAGTCACTCTGGAGCAAGCCACCACCCCTATAAGGAACCTGAGATAGATACCAGCATGTCCAGAGAATCCTGAAACCACCTGTATAGCTGAGTCATTCACATCAACTTATGCTTGAATACACTAGATATTTACCTATACATAAGGAAGAAGACAAAAAACTTTAGAATGATTTTGCTTTCATGCTGAAGTTTAAACCCAGAGCCTCATGCATGGTAGGTAAGTACTTTACCGCTGAGCTACATCTCTAGCCCCTCTTAGAAGCCTCAATATTTCTTTATAGAGGGACAAAACATTGTGTACCTAATCACAAAGGCACACCAATTTCCTGAGATTAAGTTCCTAGTACTATAACTTTAACCCAGAGCACCTTCCTCACTTTCCTGTGTGCATCTCTTTCTGGCAATTGAGGTAGTTGTCACATTAGAACAGTCTAAGACAATGCATGGAAGGAAATCTCAGAGCTGATATTTTGGATACTAGCAATGAAATGAACCCAGGGCTTTTCAAAATAACACACCAAACAGCTAGTCTGAAGGAGTCACAACAAGTTGTTTAAAAACCATCTTCCTTCTTAATGATTATAAGACAGTAAATCTGACACTGAACACCTGCCTTCAAGTGTCTACCTTCCTGGCTAAAGGTATGAAAGAACCCAGAAAATGGCAGGTCCTAAGGAATTTACTCCCTCATAAATGACACTGCTGGCTTACAAAGGCTCTTTTCAATGATAAAAGATTCTGAAACTAATGTCATTATAATAAAGGGCAGCATGAATCTCTGGTCAGAAATAGAATTTCAAGTTAGTATAGTGTTTAGGGAAAAATGTGTCTGATTCTGATGGTTGAATGAGCATTCAGATACATGAAGATAACTAAGAGGTCTATTTTACTAGCAATGAAAATAACGAAAACTATCTAGCACAAAATGTGTATTAAGAAACATCAAGGTATGATAGTATTCGCCAGTAATCCCAGCACTAGGGAAACTGAGGCAGAGGGTATCTCAAATTCAAGACCAGCCTAGACCACATGAGACATTGTTTCAGAAAAGAGACACAATGAAAAAACAGAAAATAAGAAAAACTTGGCATTTCAAGGCTTACACATAAGCTATATGTGGGAGAATATAAATGGTAAGGGAAGGAATGACTAGAATAAGAATACAAAAGAGAAAGGGAATAGTTTCTTGAATTCATAGCAACTCAAAGATGTGACCTGGTAATGAAAAAAAATGCGGTAAGCAAGCTTATTTCTCTTAGCTACCAGGAATAATACTAAAAGCCAATGATAAGGAAGGTAAGAAATAAGATAAGGAACTACCATGATGGCCGATGGCTATAATCACAGTACTAAGGAGGGTGAACCAAGAGGATCTTCAGTTTGAAGCTACCCTAGGCCACACAGGATACTACCCTGTCAGAGAAAGAGAGAGAGAGAGAGAGAGAGAGAGAGAGAGAGAGAGAGAGAGAAAGAGAGAGGGGCTATGAATCATATTCCACAGGTGAGGGAACAGACCCTCCCTGAATGAGAAAACAGGGACAAGGAATGAGCAGAGGAAAAAAAATGTTTTTAATTAAATGTTGAATATAATAAAAAGTCCAAGAGAGCTGAAGTATATTCCTAAAATCAAACAGGACTCAGAATATCATATGTGAAAATGAATTCAAAGCTCAACGCAACAGGCTCCATATTGGATCCATATTAATAAATACCTAGTGGCCAACAGGGCTTATCACTCGGGGCTACTTGCTGGTTTTGGAACATGAGTTTGTTACACTTCAAAAAATATATTTCATATATTTAAAAAACAAGGCAGACAAAAATCCACCTGTCAAAATAATTAAATTGGGGACTATTCTAAAGCCACTGAACAAGTGGAAGTGAAGGAAGCTCAGATGAGAGAATTTCTCTCTAGAAGATGCAGCTGACGATTTGAAAGCATTATTGCACTTACAATTCTCACTCCAGAGGGCCAGGCACAGTGAAAGAAATGCCATGATTCAATCAGCTTTCAAAGTCAAACTAGAATGTCATGCTGGCTAAGGCTATCCAATTTCTTTAGGAACAGAAAAGTGGGATAATAGCTTCACTTGTAGGAAGCAAACTGCCACAGCACTCACTACTTTATCCCACTCTTTTTCAGGGATCCCACGGAGACCACGAAGACCACTCCCTGAAGAATGTTACTCAGGCCTCTCATTTCAATAGGTGAATTTCTGCACCATCTTCTGTCTGCTAGAAAGGCATGGAAGAATTTCATGGCACTTGCAACATGGACCACATTGGGGCACCAAGCCAGTCTATATGAAAATAACTGAGCACCACTTAAGTGTGAAAATTGTTTGGTGTGACAGTAGGGCATAGAAAGCCTGAGTCTTCCTCCTCCTCCCCCTCCTCCTCCTCAGAGGACAGTTCATCATCCTGGGCAATAATGCTCCCTAATCCATACTCCTGCTCATGGACAGAAACTTCATTTGGTGTTAGATGGAAAGAGCCTTCTATGAAGTCAGCAAACCTGGAAAGGAGAAGGAAACACTCATTAGGAATTTGTCTTCTATCCTTTACCATTGTCTTTCAAAACTGAAATGAACATGTAATATGATCATGGAAATCTTCTTATCTCAAAGCTGTAATCAAGGTTAGAGTAGGAGTTCCTTGAAGAAGCAGGAAATGGGCTACAAATTAATACATGAGAATACAGAAACCTTTCTCTGGATTACAAGTAGATTAACAATTTTATCAAAGGGCACAAATACAACAAATTGAAATGGTTGATAGGCTCAAAGCACAGATTGTACTACCTATTATAGCTAAAATCCTGTTCTCCACTCTGGCAGATAAGTACAGTAGAGCAAGAAATAAAGAGAAAAGGAAGAGTGATATTAGAATGAATCTCCCAAAACCTTCTCCTGTTTGATTAACACTAGCCAGTCCTTTTAGAGTACAGAAGAGCTAAGGTTCCCTGAGTCACTACATTCCATTCTTGATAAGATAAGATTAAGGGCATTACATAGTAATCTGCCTTTATGGCCCTATAAACTTTATGTTATAGGATTCTACATTGGAGCTTCAGTCAATAGTCACTATAGTCAATATAGTCTCTAGTACAATTGTTCCCTATCTAAAAAGGCAGGCAGGCAGGCAGGCAGGAAGGCAGGCAGGCAGGCAGGCAGGCAGGCAGGCAGGCAGGCAGGAAGGCAGGAAGGCAGGAAGGCAAGAAGGCAGGAAGGCAGGAAGGAAGGAAGGAAGGAAAGAGGAAGGAAAGTTAACTTGAAGAGTAGTGCATAACTTTCAGGGGGAAAACTTAATATAATAATGGTATCATCTCATCTCAAAGTTATGATCAAGGCTAGAGTAGGTAGTTCTTTAGGAAGTAAGAAACAGATGGACTTCATAATAATACAGAAACCTTTCTCTGACTCTCCTAGTTTTCAAAGGGCACAATTACAACATAGTCATCTAGAAGTATGATCTCGGTTGAACTCAAGGGCACAATTACTCTGATAGATACTCAGCTCATCTGGCTAAAAGTTTACCTTTTTGGAGACTGGATTCGAGAGATAGTCTTCCATGGAGAGCAGTTTGGACTATTACAAAATTCTCGGAGCTCCTCTAAAGCCCTTCGGGTCTCCACCTCTCCTTGTATCCGATACTCTTCTTCTGTCAGGAGACGAGGGGGGACAGGCTTTTCTGTTGCCTTACACACCTTTCTGTGCTCACCAAAATAACATCATGAATCATTAATCAGTAATCTATATCTACCCTTACCTCTAGCTCCCTTCAGTGGACCAAGTGACGACAAACAGCCTGAACATTCAGAGTCATCATTTCCCACCTTTCTTCCACAGACATCTTTCATTAAAATAGACTCCTAATTCACCAGACTACAAGTGAAAAATCAGAGTAGTTAAAATTATTCACTAATGTGAATAAATTAACTTATTTCCAATAAATGATAAACAACATTTATTTCCAAAAAATGGAAAACAACAAGGAAATGATGCTGTAATACTGTGACCCACTAATTTGGCTCCTCAAACTAAAGGTATTACTTTACTATCTGAACAGAACAACCACTGAAAACCTCAGAATCCATGACCACTCCATATTCCTGCACAAGATGATAACATGCTGTATTTCTAGAGCAGTCTGAGAGACAACTGTGGAAAAAATCTGAAACCAGGTGATCAGGAACCTGGAGTACAAAAACGATATAATTTGCACCACCTTGTGGCAATAAGAACACATGACACTTTACTGGATGTTTTTATATAAAGTGACTAAAATGAGGGAAAAAATTTAAACCTATAGAGTCTAAAAAAAAGTTTGGAAGTAACAAAGGCAGAAGTATTAACAGTAATTTTTCATTAACAGTAAGGTTCCAGGGCGACACCTCTGTATCCTTTTGCTGCAATCTGCATCCCACATTGCATGTGTCAATACAAAGTTATATTGCCTTCAGTCACCTGTAGGTGATGTACAGCCACTGAATAGGGTACTCCAGGTTCTTAGTACACAGTGCAATGACGATAAGAGCAAGGGCAATGTGAGGTATCTGGATGCCAGAATACATGAAACTGAGGCCCATTAACTGCAAGGTCCAGGTCAGCAGGTTGATACTTCTTTCGTTCTCCAAGGGCCCATACTTGTAACATACTGCAAAACTCATGAATCCAACTGTGAGAACATAGCCTAGGAGAGGAGTTAGCAGAAGACATTATTTTCATCTATACATGATAAAAAAAATTGTGTGGTGAACAGTAGTAAATTCACTATATCTATTAAATTAGAAAACTGAACAAGATCTTTCCTCAATTATTCACACTTCATCATTAGGAAACACACATGTATAACACACACATGCTTACATCACTTCTATCCTTTCTGTTGTCACAATTTTATTTGGTTCAAATGAAACATTAAAGCTATATGTTGAACAATTCTGACAGTATTTCAGACTAAAATTTCTAAAGTGATAGATCAAAGGTTTCTATCTGTACAAGCAAAGTATTTGTACATTAGAAAAGATTCCTGGTATCATTTTTTTAATTTCCTAAGATCACTGAGACATTTAAAATAGGATTACATTAATAAAGTTAATTTACAGATTTTCAGAAAGATTTATGGTAAAGAGAAGTGCTAACAAATTAAAAGTCTTCTCCTTAGTGGCATTTTCATTTTAAAGAGGGTAATCATGTGGGCTGGGAATGTGGCTTAGTGGTAGAGTGCTAGCCTAGGACTGGCAAAAAAAAAAAAAAGGCAATAATGACAGAAGTATAGAAGTCACAGAAAACCATGACTCTTTCTTACAAGTCAGTCCAATGACAAACTATTGACTCCTTGTAAGCAGGCAATGTCTTGTCACAATCAAATTAACTACAACAGCCTATAAACATACAAAAGGGAAAGCAAAACCAACACTTACTTAAAAGATACTGCCAGTAACTCCTCCAGATTTCTTGCAAATTCTTAAAAACTAGCTGAATGAGGTACAGAGAAAAGGACCAGCCTCCCACCAGGATGATGTAAATGGGACTTTTCTAAGACAGAGTAGAAATGAAAGCAAAGTTACAACAGACTTTCCAAGCATAAAAAAGTAAAACAGAACTATGACTTTTAAAATTTTTAATCTACTCAAAATGCACAAAAATCACATCTCTTAAAAAGAATAGCTTTATATTTAAGAAGGTACAGTCTGTAAGGAACACTGGAAAGATGAAATGCTAAGTAACTTAAAGCTTAGCAATGTAATTAGGAAACAGAAAGGTGACTTTAATCTCTCACTGGGTACATGATTTTAAATAAAGAGTTTAAAGAATATAATCAGACTCCAAGTCTCATCAAAAATAGTACTTTACAGAATCAATGAGAGTAGGATAGACATTGACTCATCAACCATATTTTTCAGTGTTTCAAGATTACCCCCCACCCACACAAACCCAGTAGTTCCAGGCACCACTGGCTCACATCTGTAATCCTAGCCACTCAAAAGGGTGAGATCTAAGAACTGTTGTTTAAAGTTAGCCTGGGCAGGAAAATTCTGTGAGTCTCATCTTCAATTAATAACCAAAAAGTAGGAAGTGATGCTGTGGCTCAAGCAGTAGAGCAATAGCCTTGAGCACAAAAGCTCAGGGACAGCACTCAAGGCCTGAGTTCAATTTCTAGGAACGAACAAACACACACACAACCACCATCACTACCACCACCACCACCACCACTACCACCACCAACAACAACAAATGAAGCTGTATGCTCATGGCCCATGCCTAGAATCCTAGCTACTCAGAAGACTGAAATCTGAGGATCACTGTTCAAAGCCAACACAGAACAGGAAAGACTCTGATTTCCAATTAACCACTAAAAAACTAGAAGTGGTACTGTGGCTCAAAGTGGCAGAGTGCTAGCCTTGAGCCAAAGATCTCAGGAATTCAAGCCCAACAATTGAGGGGTAGAAAAGGGATATTTTAGTTATCCAAGCCTAACTGCAGATGAGGAGTCTGTTACTTACCTTAGGCACAAACTTGGATAGTATAAAAATGATGATTAGTAAAGAAGCTACAATTCCCACACTCATTCCAGTGGAATAGTAGAAAATTTGACTCCTGAGGGAGACAAAATGTATTTATTTCATGACTGTGACTAAAGGGATACACATAGTATAGTATTGTTGAAATTAAGACAATGAAACTGCAAAAGGGTTTTTAATGGGTACAACATTAAAGAAAGAATTTGCCTCGAACTTAAGGCTAGTGGACTGATAGATTGAAAGAATCTAGTTGTTGCCAGTCTATGGAGATCAGTACTAATGAAGTCTAATATACTCTCTAATATGCTCCAACTTAACTTCTATTTAATCTTCTACTTCCTTCTTCCATCCTAATTTCTTCTCCAAAGTATTTTTTTTTTCCAGTATGAGGGTTTGAACTCAGGGTCTTTCACTCAACTTTTTCTGCTCACAGCTAGTTGAGATATGCATTCACTTTCAATTTTTGCTGGTTAACTGGAGATAAGAGACCCTTAGATTTGTCTGCCTAGGCTGGCTCTGAACCTCAATTCCCAGATCTCAGCTTTCTGAATAGTTAGGATTATAGGTTTTAGCTACTAATGTCCAGCTTCAACCCAGTTTTTAGTAAGAATTCTTTCTTCTTGAGGATCTGAACAGCTTTTCTGAGGTAAAAAGGAATAAGCCCACACACAGACTAAAAACATAGACTGATCTGATTACCAAGAAGTATAAATAAATGATTCAGAGGGCTCTAACAGAAAGGTTCTACTCCATTCCAGGCTCTTTCACCATTATTATTCTTTTACTCTTTCTTATCTCCCAACTCCATTTCAGCCCAACCTAAAATTCCAATTGTTCATCTTTCTTTCATTAGTCCATAAATATTTTTCAATCTGTACAAACTTAATATTGACAGTACCTTTGTTGAACATTTGGGGTTTTGTTTTTGTTTTTGGTCAATCCTGGGGCTTGAACTCAGGCCTGGGCACTGCCTCTGAGCCTTTCTATGCTAGCACTCTACCATTTGAGCCACAGCACCACTTCTGGACTTTTCTGTTTATGTGGTACTGAGGAATTGAACCTAGGGCTTCATGCATGTTAGGAAAGCACTCTACCACTAAGCCACATTCCTAGTCCCAAACATTTGCTTATTTATATTGTTTTTAATTTGTACATGTCAATTTCACTTATTTTAGCTAGTACTTCCTAAGGGAAGGAAAATGAATGTATAGTTGTTTTTTGTTTTGTTTTTCACAAAACTCACCAGCAAATAATCTGGCACTATCTGTACTGTGTCAGTTACTATAGTAACACACTACTCCAACAGTGGGAAGGGTAGTGATGCTCAATTTAAAATACTAACTATGTGCTGACTAGCTAGCTACTCAGGAGGCTGAGATTTGAGAAGCATGATTTAAAGAAGCCAACCCAGGCAGAAGAAGCCCTATAAGACTCTCATCTCCAATTAACCACTCAAAAACTAGAAATAGAGCTGTGGCTCAAAGTGGCAGAACACTAGCTTTGAGTAAAAGGGCTCATGGACAGTACCCAGGCCCTGAGTTCAAGACACACAAATGACCAAAAAATGTTTTTAAACTATTTTATAATATAAAAACCAGGGCTGGGAGTTTGGCCTAGTGGCAGAGTGCTTGCCTAACATGCATGAAGACCTGGGTTTGATTCCTTGATCCCACATACATAGAAAAAAAAAGCCATAAGTGGTGCTATGGCTCAAGTAGTAGAGCACTTGCCTTGAAGAAAGCCCAAGGACAAGGCTCAACCCCTGAGTTCAGTCCCCAGGACTAGAAAAAAATAAAATAAATAAATACCAATGTAGGGGTTGGAGGTATGCCTTCAGTGGTACAATGATAGCCAATGAGCAAAAGCCAGCATCAGATACTAAGTTCAAGTCACAGCCTCAAACAAAAAGAAAAATACTGGGCTGGGAGCATGGCCTAGTGGTAGTCTGCTTGCCTAGCATGCATGAAGTCCTGGATTCGATTTCCTGAAACCACATACACAGAAAAAGCTAGAACTGTGGTTCAAGTGACAGAGTACTAGCCTTGAGCAAAGTGTCTAAGGACAGTGCCCAGGCCCTGAGTTCAAGCCCTAGGTCTAGAAAACAAAAAAAGAAAGAAAGAAAAGTAAATTATCAAAGCAGCAATATGCAAGCTACACAGGTAATGGAGAAAGGAATAACAGTTCTAACTGTTCCTATGGTTTTTGTAACAGAAGTCAAACAGTGTAGAGATGAACCCCATTGCAATGCCTTGAAACTTACCTGCTCAGCAAGTCTCCACAAAAAAATAGCAGAAGTCCAAAGAGGAAGATGAGGAAAAGTTTTGGGTCAAATCCTGAAATAAAGATTTTAACTTAAGAAAATGTTTTTTTCTTTTAGCAGGGCACAGGTTTTGCTTTGAAGTATTATAGGATAAAAGGTAACACTAGTATTATTGGTCAACTACAGTTTTTTAAAATAGAAATAGCCCACCCAAATGGCACTGGAGTTTCTTTAAAAGCCTAGGCACCCTCCCAAAGAGAAGCCATAATTAAGTCTCTTTCTGTACTTTCTTCAAGAAATTGTTTTTATATAATTTTAGTGTTATTAAGGAATTACGGTTTCATAATTCAGAAAATGGGTACGTTTCTCTTTGGGGCAATTTTTATTTTGACTACCTAGACAAAGGTTAAAAGAAATTGGCTTCATTTTGAACCAAGTTAAATATTAGCACTTCACACTATTGTCCACAAGGGGTCTCCACTATTGTGGCTTTCAAGCTTTAAATTATAAGAGCAGACAGAATGTGGCAGATTTGCCTACAACTTTTCATCAGAACCTCCCATTGTGCAACCACACCATCTACTTTCCTTCACTCTTCAGCACTGCTGGAAAAAAACTACTAACTAAATACATCTCATCCAGGACCAGGAGTCCTAAGCATAGACTCCTTAAAGGACACACTACTCCTCCACATTTTACATTTAAGAACTCTAGGTATAGGAAATGCCCACGGAGAGAGGAAGCACTAAATGTCTTAGGGATACAAAAATAGAACAACCTTATACAACTGTAAAGCCCTAGGATAATTATCAGGGCATTTTTAGTTTGTTTTGTCCTGGTCCTAGGGCTTCAACTCAGGGCTTGATCACTGTCCCTGAGCTTTTTGTTCCAGGTTAGCACTCTGCCACTTGAGCTGCAGCTCCACTTCCGGCTTTTTGGTGGTTAAACTGGAGTTAAGAGTCTCATGGACTTTCCTACCTGGGAGTGGCTTTGAATCACAGTCCTCAAATCTTGGCCACCTGAGTAGCTAGGATTACAAGTGTGAGTCACCAGTATTCTAAAGAAGAGCATTTTTTTGTAGCAAAACTTAGAAACACATCTACTACTCACAATATCCCAGGACACTGATTAAAACCAGGAAGAAACCAAATCTCTGAGAATTCAACAGAATTCACCCCTCTAAAACTTTGTGAGACACCTGCTGAGAAGGATAAACTGGGTTCTATAGAATAGTCTTACCCAGCAATGGTCTTTACTAAAGTTCCACAAATTCTTACTCAGGGTTCCATAAATACTAACAAGTTATTAGAAGCCAATTTTAGCCTTTCCTCGGTTTTTATTTAATCGTTCAAGTTCTTTGCAGCATTTACTAGAGAGTACTAGGTATGTCAGCTCAGTGCTACTGGCCTTATTAGAAAGCATGCCTTCACAACTCTAGGAAAGGGGGTGTTTAGAATAGTCCTGGGTAGGCCTGATTCAGAACGTAAGAAGTCTCATTTGTCTGGAGTGAAGACTCTATGAGCTATTACAATGCTCATAGAGAACCCAAATGGATCTGCTTGGTTGGGTTCTCAGTGCCACTAATACCTTCTAAAGCTCAGTCCTTCTCACTACAGAATCCATCAGAAAAACAAAAGGTGAATGAGACTTACTCCGGGTCACAATGACATTGTATTTGGTGTTCTTCTCTATAATCTCAACTTTGAGGCAGGTTTTTGTGCTATATAAACCCACATTAACATAGGTGTCATTCAACTTCTCTTTTAAAAAGGAGGAAAAGAAGTTCCAGATACTAAACTGCTCCAGCTCCTTCAGTTTGTCCTCATTGTCCACCTGGATGACTCGGACCAATTCAGAACTATTTACCCGGATCTATAATGCAAAGAAAATAGCTAAATAAATAATGATGCCCGTCTCCATGAGGTTTACAAGAAATATACAGCTGCAACAGCTCAACATAATTGAGCAAACAACACCATACATGGTACAGAGATGAATGTCTTCTTATTAACACGATATGCATCTATTTGGCCAGAATGTAGATGGGGAAAGACTCTCAAGCTGGCTGAGTTATCAATACAATTATTTATAAGATCATACAAAGCAAGGGTCTGAATATTAAGAAAATTGCCAGTCCTAACAGCCCCAGGAAACAAAAATGTTTCCCATAATGACAGACTGAAAAGTTCAGCCCGTTGTCATGAAACACTGATTATGGATAAATGTTGCTTATAATGTGCCCTAGATAGAGTATTATTCTTACATCAGATAATAAAAAAAGAAAAATTAAAAAACCCACAGACCCACCCATATGTTTTTGATGTGAATAACAAGTACCCTTTTATCAATATCTTTACAGCAGCAACATTTCCAAAAGGGCTCATTTTGTTCAATCACTATTACAGCGTACCAGGTGATTTAACAATGTTATGAAATAAATAAAACCAGTTATTCTACCAAGGGGAAAATGCAGCTCAAGGGGTTTATGAAACATCTTATGTAGAACCAAACCAGAAAAGGAGCAGCAAGGCAAGAATTTACATCCTGACAGACACACAGTTTCCTGCCCAAAGAAGGCAGGTGTTTAAAAAGAGTGTGCATGCACACTACAAAAGGAAGCAAAGACAAAGAAGAAACTTCTTTCAGAAAGGCAGCGAGGAGAAAGTAAGTATACCTCTTGGTTATAGTGTAAGCTATTTAAAGAAGCCAAGATGCCCCTGTAAAGGGCTTCTAAATTACCTGTATCCGGGTCCATATATCATGCCACTTCGGAGTAAGCACATTTTTATAACAGAATTGATGGCTGGTAGTCATATCATAAACTTGGGATTCCTGAAGCATGACCACATTTACATCAAGTTCAGCTTTATGCAAAGAAAGAAAACAAGAATTGAGTATAGTAGGACCAAGAGTATGGCCTAGTGGTAGAGTATTTGCCTAGCATGCATGAAACCCTGGGTTCCATTCCTCAGTACCATATATTACAGAAAAGGTTGGACGTGGAGCTGTGGCTTAAGTAGTAGAGTGTTAGCCTTGAGCAAAAAGAAATTCAGGGACAGCCCCCAGGCCATGAGTTCAAGCCCCAGGACTGGCAAAAAAAAAAAAAAAGAGAGAGAGAGAGAGAGAGAGAGAGAGAGAGAGAGAGAGAGAATGTAACAGAATAAGCTAGCAACTCTTACTCATTTAATAAAAAGAATTAAAATGGTCACTTTCTTAAACTTGGGGTAAGAGTTATCTCTGCCCAGTTTAATCTTGTGCTCAGGTATGCTAAACAAGTTCTCTACCTCTAGCTATTCCCTCAGTCCCAAATGTAATTTTTTAAGTATTAAAAACAGTCATTAACTCAGTGAGTAATAATAAAAGCTATTATTAAGTATTTATTAACATAGACAATATGCTGTCTCATTTAACTCTTCTAACAATGCTAGAAGGTGAGAATTTTCATAACCCCTATTTTACAAATGAGGGAATTAATGTCTAAAAATGATTAAATACTTGTCCAAAATTACCCATCTAGTAAATACCCTAATGTGAGATTCACACTTAAGTCTGACTTTGACCCTTACCATAAGATATCCTGCATTATGCTCACTTCCACAGCACATATACTAAAATTGGCCCACATACAATTATGCTCACTTTGGCAGCACATATACAGGGCACATATACGATTAGCATGGTCCTTGAGAAAGGATGACTTGTATATTCATGAAACATTCCATTTTAAAAAAAGATATCCTGTCTCTCTTATAACAGGATAATTAAAATAACCTAAATTACCCCCATCTGTCCCTTTTCCCCACTCATTTTCTGGAGTAGGATAAACAAAACTGGCAGTGGTTTGGCCAAGTTTGTTAGTAGTTTTGTACATGTGTTTATGTACCTGTACTGGGGCTTGAATTCAGGCTTCCTCTGGTTTTTTTCATTCCCACTTGGCTTTTTACTCAAAATTGGTGCTGTATCAGCTGAGCCATGCCTCCACTTCCGGTTTTGTGGTCCTTAGTTGACGGTAAGAGTTTCACTAATTTGTCTGCTCGGGGATGGCTATGAGATGCAATCTGCAATCCTCAGATCTGAGCCACTGTGTGTGTGTGTGTGTGTGTGTGTGTGTGTGTGTGTGTGTGTGTGTGTGTGTGTGTGTGTGTACAAGTGCTAGTCTTAGGGCTTGAACTCAGGGTCTGACAGCTTTCCTTGAGCTTTTTCCCTCAAAGCTAGTATTCTACCACTTGAGCCATCGCTCCACTTCCAGCATTTTTTTTCATATTTTTTTATTCTAATTAATAGAAGGGTTACATGATATTTGCCAGATAGATGGTGCATTAATTCCCAAACATTGAGACCCTTTCACATGTCTTGGTCCCCATTTCCCTCCCCCCCTACCCCACCCTACTTCTAGCATTTTTGGCATTTAATTGGAGATAAGAGTTTCATGTACTTTTCTGCCAGGGCTGGGGTTGAGCCAGGATCCTCAAGTCTCAGCCTCCTGAGTAGCTAAGATTATAGGCATGAGCCACTGGCACTTAGCTTGTCAGCCTTCTGAGTATGAGGATTATAGGTATGAGTCACCTATAACAGCACTATACTAGTAGTTTAAAAGGATGTAAAGTTGCTGCTTGTTCCAGCTATTTCCAGTTTTACAGTAGCTGATGGTGACATGCAGTCCTCTGATTGACCAAACTGAACACTCTCCCCTCAATGTGCATTCATTCTTAGTTAATTCACGCTTCAATAGTGGTCACTAAAAATATCTCCCCATTCAACTTTGTTGAAGATACCTTCTTTAACATAGCTAAATATGACCCTCTCCTTCTCCCCCCACCCCCACTTTTTTTTTTTTTTGCAGTGCAGGGGAGTAAAGCCAGAGCTTCAAGCATGCTAGACAATCACTAAACCTACCACTAAGTCACACTTCTAAACTTCTTCCTTGAGTTCTACATCATGCATATAACTTATCAACTGCTACTGAGTGTAAAATTATACTTGAGCTTTAGTATAAAGGTAAGTAGATTTAAATAAACTAAACCAGATAAAACCAATGTACCATAGCTATAAACACAAAAATGCATTATGTCCACTTGCCCAAAATGATTCTGGGTGAAACTGTGGTGATTACCCATAGCCTTGAGCATGATAACAAAGAATTCCACAGCCAAGCTACATCCTCAGCCCTAAGCTAAGACTCAATTTGAAGTTAAATTGAGTCTCAAACCTAAATGTAAGAGCAAACCCTATAATACCTAGAAGAAAAAATACAAGTGTAAAATATTCACGGCCTTGGGTTAGATAAATGTTTCTTACATATGACACTAAAGCATAAGTAGCCAAAAAAAATAGACAAAATGGACTTAAAAATAAAAAATTCTGCTGGACATGGTGGCTCACCCCTATAATCCCAGCTTTCCATGATACTGAAATTCGAGGATTATGGTTCAAAGCCAGTGCAAGAAGGAGAGTCCCTGAAATTGTTTTCTCAACCACCAAAAAGCCAGAAGTGAGCAAAAAAGGATCAAAAGGGAAAAAAGAAAAATATCAAAGCCTTTGTATATCAATGCACATTATCAAGAAAGTGAAGACAGCCTCACAAAATGGAAGGAGTTACAAATCACACATCTGAAAATTGTGTAGTATCCACAATATGTAAGGAAGTATTACAACTCAATGTAAACCCCATTTCTCTAATCAGCACAGGATGGGAACAGTACTTCTCTAAGGAAAATATATAAATGTCCAATAAGCACATAAAGAGAAACTAAAAATTTTTAGGGAATGCAAATCAAAACAACAAAATAGGGGCCGGGAGTTTGGCCTAGTGGTAGAGTGCTTGCCTAGCATGCACAAAGACCCAGGTTCAATTCCTCGGTACCCCACATACATAGCAAAAAGCCAGAAGTGGTGCTGAGGCTCAAGTGGTAGAGTGCTAGCCTTGAGAAAGTCCAAGGACAGTGCTCAGGCTCTGAGCTCAAGCCCAGGACTGGCAAAAAAAAAAAAAAAAAAAATTTCTTCACACCCACTAGAAGAGATACATACTCAGAGGCTCAATAGCAAATGTTGGTTGAGAATTTGGAGAAATGGAACCTTCAAATACTGCTGACAGGAATGTAAAATAGCACAGCTTCTTTGGAAAGGTTTAGCAGCTCCTCAAAAAGACAAATACACAGGGCCAGGAGAATAGCCTAGAGGTCAAATGCCTGCCTAGCTTGCATAAAGCCCTGGGTTCAATTCCTCCGTACCAAATACATAGAAAAAGACAGAAGTGGCGCTGTGGATCAGGTACCAGAGCACTGACCAAGAGCAAAAAAAAAAAAAAAATGTCTAAAGACAGTACTCAGGCCCTAAGTTCAAATCCTAGGACAGGCAAAAAAAAAAAGAAAAAAAAAGTCAAATACACATACAGTTGCTACAAAATTCTCCCTGTATTTATATTTAAGAAAATTAAAAGCATGAATTCACAAAAAAAACTTGTACAGCACATCGAACTAGAGATGTGGTTAAAATAGTAGAGTACTTGCCTAGCATACATGCTGAGTTCAATATCTACTATCTCAAAATAAACAAGGCCATATATGAATATACAATATTATGCATAACAGCTAAAAAATGGTAACACAAATACTCATCAATTAGTAACCAGATAAACAAAAAGTGGATGTCCATACAATGACATACTATTCAGCTATTAAAAGAAATAAAGTGGCTGGAAGTTTGGCCTACTGGTAGAGTGCTTGCCTAGTATGCATGAAGACCAGGGTTCAATTCCTCGGTACCACATACATAGAAAAAAAAAATAGTTGGAAGTGGTGCTGTGGCTCAAGTGGTACAGTATTAGCCTTGAGGAAAGCCCAAGGACATTGCTCAGGCCCTGGGTTCACCTGAGTTTAGTTACCAAGACTAGCAAAAAAAAAAAAAAAAGAAAGAAAGAAAGAAAAGAAAGAAAAAAATAAATGAAGTATTGATCAATACTATAACATAAACTTTGGAAAACGTGACACAGAGTGAAAAAAGCTAGCCCGAGAAGAAAACTGGCATGAACACACGTGCACACACACACAAAAGCCACCTATTGTTATGATTCCACTTAAAGAAAATGTAGAAGAGACAAATCCACAGTAACAGGAAGTAGATTAGTGGTTGCCATGGCTGGAAAGAAAGGGGAGCAGGGAGGAACTGATAAGTATATATAGGCTTTCATTTTGGAGTGACTAAAATGTTCTGAAATTAGAAGGTGATGATGTTGACACAACCTTTTTTATGGAAACACTAAAAACCACTGGAGACTGATTTGTTTTTAGTATGCAAATTAAGTATTTTTTTTAATTTAGGTTTGTTTTGATTTATTATCAGTTTCTCACTAGGATTTTAAAAAACAGTAATTTGGATATGCTTCAAATCTTCCATAAAAGATCTTTTAAAAATCCTGTTAACATTGTCTCCCTAAGAAGTTCACAAATACACTGAAAGAATGAATACTCATTCAGGGCTGGGACTGTGGCTTAGTGATAGAGTGCTCCCCTAGCATGCAGGAAGCCCTGGGTTGGATTCCTCAGTGCCACATAAATAGAAAAGGCCAGATGTGGTGCTGTGGCTGGCAGAGCACTAGCCTTGGGCACAGAGAGGCTCACGGACAGAGCCCAGACCCTGAATTCAAGCCCCAGGACCAGCAAAAAGAAGAGGAGGAGGAGGACGAAGAGGAGGAGGAGGACAGGGAAGAGGAGGAAGAGGAGGAAGAGGAGGAAGAGGAGGAGGACAATGATGACAACCACTACCACCACTACCACCACTACAACCATGACACTACCACTTCACCAACATGTATCAACCAATTCACCAATATGGATCAAGATGTTATTTTGTTCTGAAGAGTAAGAAGCTTATGGGAAACAGTAAAATACTATTTACAAATTCATTGGGGCTTGAAAAACACTGAGATGTATTTAGAAAAAGGAAAAATTAAACAAGAATCTACCACCTCCTTTATCACCTCCTTAAAACAATATGTAACCTATTTACAAAAATCCTCTCCAAAAATACACTTGTCCAAAAGAAACTTATTTGCCTTCTGTATAGTCTCAACAGAATAGCCAATAACATTACACGTTTGAATCCATTATTATCAAGAGGGTAATAAGATACAATGTATCAACATCACAGACAATCAGAAAAAATGTAGCCCTGAAAAAGGTATCATTGGTTTTTTTTGTTTTGTTTTTTTGGGGTTTTTTTTGCCAGTCCTGGACTTGAGCTCAGGGCCTGAGCACTGTCCTTGGATTTTCTCAAGGTTAGAGCTCTACCACTTGAGTCTCAGCACTACTTCTGGCTTTTTTCTATGTATGTGGTACTGAGGAATCAAACCCTGGTCTTCATGCATGCTAGGCAAGCACTCTATCACTAGGCCAAACTCCTGGCCCTGGTCATTGTTTTTAAACTAACTTTAAATTTTTTCAATGCCATAATCCTAAAAAAAGAAAGTTTCTGGCCAATAGCAGGTTAATATCTTTTTTTTTGCCAGTCCTGTGCTTAAGCTCAGGGCCTGAGCACTGTCCTTGGCTTTTTCTCAAGGCTAGAGCTCTACCACTTGAGTCTCAGCACCACTTCTGGCTTTTTCTAAGTATGTGGTACCAAGGAATCGAACCCGGGTCTTCATGCATGCTAGGCAAGCACTCTTCCACTAGGCCAAACTCCCAGCCCAGCAGGTTAATATCTTGAAAAAAAAATTTTTTTTCCTTTTCCTGCGTTCCATACTACTAAAATAACTTTTTTTATTTTTTTATTTTTTTATTTTTTTTGAGCTCAGGGCCTGAGCACTACTGTCCTTGGATTTTCCCAAGGCTAGAGCTCTACCACTTGAGCCTCAGCACCACTTCCGGCTTTTTTCTATGTATGTGGTACCAAGGAATCCAACTGAGGTCTTCATGCATGCTAGGCAAGCACTCTACCCTTAGGCCAACCTCCTGGCCCAGAGAATTTTTTAAAGTAGGTATATTTCTTCAATAACCACCAACAGAAATCAACTCCGGGCTAGCCCTGTGCTTAGAAATACACAAATTAAGAAAGTTCTGCAATAAGCCAGGCTGGTGGCTCACGCTTGTAATCCTAGCTACTCAGGAGGCTGAGATCTGAGGATCAAGGTTCATAGCCAGCTTGTGCACTAAAGACAGTGATACTCTTATCTCCAATTAATCTCTGGAAAAGGAGAAGTGGGACTATGGCTCCAGGGGTAGAGTTGTAGCCTTGAGCTGAAGAACCCAGGGACAATGCCCAGGCCCAGGGATAGGATGGTAGCCCTATGTGGAACAGCTCAAGGACAGGGCCCAGGCCCATAGTTCAAGTCCCATGACCTACCAAAAAAAAAAAAGAAAGTTCTGCAATAAATAATTAAGATGTATATTCTCAGTATACTTAAAATTCCCTTTATCCTGAAATTACACAAAAATACTAAAGATCATAACAGGCAAAAACAAAAAGCACACACCCTCAAAAATTTTGCCTTTACAGAAAATTTAAATAGCTAATAACTAGGGAAATGGGGACCAAGACATGTGAGAGGGTATCAATGTATGGGAATTAATGCACCATCTATCTGGCAAATATCATGTAACCCTTCTATTAATTACAATAAAAATATATGAAAAAAATATCTAATAACTAGTTGAAAATACTCAATTCTAGCCAGGCATGGTGGCTCATGCTTATAATCCTAGCTACTCAGGAGGCTGAGATCTAAGGATTAAGGTTCAAAGCCATCCCAGGCACAAAAGGACCTGAGATGCTAACCTCCAACTAACCTCTAGAAAAATGGAAAATGGGGCTTGGCTCTAGGGTAGAGAGGTAACCTTGAACTCAAGAGCTCCAGGACAACGCCCAGGCTGAGTTCAAGCCCCATGATCCACCAAAAGAAAGAAAAACAATACTCAAACTCTAATAATGTAAGATACAAAAAAATAAGATATTATAATAGATGTACCAAATAAACAAATATTGCAAAGGCATGTATCAAAAACATTGTAGATAGCCGGGTATGGTGGCTCACACCTATAATCCTAGCTACTCAGGAGGCTGAGATCTGAGGATCAAGGTTCAAAGCCCTGGGCACCAGAGAACATGAGACTCTTATCTCCATTCCAGGAATAGAATGGGGATATAGATATGGATATGGATATGGACATGGACACACACACACACACACACACACACACACACACACACACACGCCTGACCCTGGATTCAATTTGAAGCACCAAAAATTATAAACAAAATAAATAAAAATCATGTGTAATGGGCTAGGAAGGTGGCTTATTGTGGTAGAGTGCTTGCCTAGCATGCATGAAGCCCTAGGTTCAATTCCTTGGTACCACATAAACAGAAAAAGCCAGAAGTGATGTTGTGGCTCAAGTGGTAGAGTGAGAGCCTTGAGCAAAAGAAGCTCAGAAACAGTGCCCAAGCCCTGAGTTCAAGCCCCAGGATTGGCAAAAAAGAAAAAAAAATCATGTGGCAAAGATGAGAAGTATGCTAAAACAGACTAGCTCTGAATGGAATAAACAGCCAGGTTTTGCCTACTTCTTTATATTTACTTATAGTTGCTAAACATAATTTTGTTTTATTCTTTGTCAGTAATGGGGCTTGAACTTAGGGGCTAGGCACTGTCACTGAGCTTTTTTGATCAAGGCTAGAGTTCTACCAATTTGAACCATGGCTCCACTTCTAGTTTTCTGGTGGTTAATTAGAGGTAAGAGTCTCATGAACTGGGCAGACTTTCCTGGCTAGGTAGGCTTCCAACTATGATCAGATCTCAGCTTCCTGAGTAGCTAGGATTACAGACAAGTGGAACATTCATTATTTTTATAATAAAAGTTTTCAAAATCAACTTTCAAAGAGAAAGATCTCATAGCCTTTTGAGTAATACACCCTCCATCCTTTGGGTACCTGGCTTTTAAAATATTGTTACATGATTGCTCTTTGTAGCTACAATTTATATTATCTTTCAGCCTGCAGAAAACATCTTCAACTAACCACCAAAAAGATGCAAGTGGAGCTGTAGCTCAAGTGATAAAATACCATCCTCGAGCAAAATAGCCAAGAGAGAGCATAAGGTCCTGATTTCAAGCCCCAATACCAGCACAAAAAAATAGCTAAATAAAATTTTCACCCAGATGACTGGAGGTGGGGCTCAGGTGGGAGAATGCCTGCCTAGTAAGGTCCTAAGCCTGAGTTCAAGCCCCAGTAGTAGCTGCTGCCCCCCCCCAAAAAAAAAAACTCAGGGACTTGGCTCCTAGGTCTAGAAAATTACTTTCCAGGACACCTAGTACCTCCACAGAGGGTGGGGAGTGGCTGTGTATGGAAGGTTTCAGGTCACTGGCATTAGAACTAGATCTCTGGATGCTGAGACCACTTTGAACTGTAGCTAAGAATAATACTATGTGAAGACACCAGATAGGCAGGAATAGAGTGGAAAGGTAGAGCGTGTAACATCTGTTTATAAGATACTATTATCGGGACCAGGAGTTTGGCCTAGTGGTTAAAGTGCTTGCCTAGCATGCCCGAAGACCCGGGTTCGATTCCTTGGTACCACATACATAGAAAAAAGCCGGAAGTGGTGCTGAGGCTCAAGTGGTAGAGCTCTAGCCTTGAGAAAGTCCAAGGACAGTGCTCAGGCCCTGAGCTCAAGACCAGGACTGGCAAAAAAAAAATAAGATACTATTATCTTTGTGCTTCCGTTTCAACTCCCTCAGGTGGAAGCCTGAAAATGTCACTTCTTTTTCTGTCGAGTTTAACGTGGGGATTAAAGGACAGGACTTCTCTTACCAACGCAATTTAAAATTTCTGGATTGGTGAAAGAAATGTGTTTCCTTCTCAGTCCAAAGCTGACTGTGTAAGCAGCACATACCAAGTAAATGTGGGGGAATAAATAAAATTTCCAAAGAAAATCTGTTCGATGCTAAATGGCACTGGTGACTGTTTGTTTGTTTGTTTTGGAGGGTACTGAACTGTAATGATTCCAGGTAGGTCCCATATAGGGCTGTTGAGGTCAGAGACCTAACAGGAGCCAAAGGTAGTAAAGATCATCTCGTGTTTAAGAACCTCTAATAACCATTCCTATGACAGGTTTTTGCAGATTTGCAGAATGAATGGGATGCTCCCTTTCCCATGACAGCTCCGCCGGCCCGGAACGGCCCCTCAGGCCTCCTTCCTCTCAGTAAAACCTTGGGAGGGTCCCGAGCAGCGCCACGCAGCCCCGAGCACTGCTTTTCACCCCTGCCAGACAGCCGAAAGGCTCCAGGGCTCATCTCTCTCCCCCGGGAGACCCGATCCCTCAGCACCGACACCTGCTCGCCAAAGAAGCTTCTTCCTCCACATCCCCGCAACCCTCCGCCGAATAACGGGCCGCGCCCTCGGGATAAACCCCACTTTTCCAAGAACAACGCCCTTTGCACCCTCCCCTCTGGCAGCTGCCACAAGGCTGGTACCTGAGCCGCAGACCAAGAAGCCGGAGAGGACCAAGAACAGCCGCATAGCCCCACCGCCCCCGGCCCCCCAGTCCCAGGTGGGCCTAGGACCAACTGCCGGCAAGACCGCCACTTTCATTCCTCCCGCCATGGTTTCCTCAAGCCGCCGCCTCCTCACGTGACTCTCCCCAGCAACTAACTTGGAACTGGCGGCGCCAACAACCAATCAGAAACGGAGTCCGCCCCTAACGCCCAAGCGGGTGGGCGGGGCCTGGAGCGTAGATTCCTCCCAGGACCCTAGAAGGCCCACCCCTTCACAATGGACGGGGGAGGGCGGGAGAAGCAGCTTTCAGCCTATTAGGAAGCGAATTCTCACCTCACCCTGTCAACGGTAACAGGAAGATTCCACCCCTAACCAACATGCTTCCGTTCCCAGTTTATTTACAACTAAGGCGATTGATGGTCGTCTTAACCAATAGGAAATCAGAGTGGGCGAGGCCTCCTAAACTGAACTCGGTATTTCCATCGAAACTGTCTCAAGTTCCTACTGTTTAACCACAATCTCTTGGTTATAAGGAATTTATCAATGAGATCTCTGAATAGAGTCCTGACCAGACATTTTTTTTAAGTAAGGCGATTGACAAAGTGTAGTCCTCCAAAGTAAGTACAGGAGTTAAGACAGGAGTTGTCAAAGTTTCAGAATGATAAAAAGCATTTCAAAGTGTAATTCTGAAGCTAGGGTTGGAGTGTTCGCATAGCAAGCGCGAGACCGTGAGTTTGATCACTCCAAAGCCACCAAAAACGTCACCGAGATTTATTATTATTATTATTACTACTACTACTATTATTATTATTGCAATCAAAACGAATGTGTGAATAAAGGAAAAGGTTTCTCTGGGTTTGGAAGTGTTGGTAGAACACCAGCCAATGAACGAAAGCATCAGATGCTCAATTCGAGTCCTGGTATTACACAGGAAAAAAAAAAAAGAAAGAAAAGAAAAGGTTTCTTTATTATCTCCATTTAAGAAGCCACAACTGTCTAGCGCTGGTGGCTTAGGCCTGTATTCCTACCTGCTCAGGAAGCTGAAATCCGACCCTGAGGGGCAGCCTGGGCAGCAAAATCCGCGAGACACTTATCTCAATTAACCACCAGAAAACAGGAAGTGACCCTGTGGCTCAAAGTGGTAGAGCGCTAACCTTGAGCTGAAGAGCTTCAGGACAGTGCCCAGGCCCTGAGTTAAAGCTCCACGACCAGTCCCCCACCCCGACCCCCCAAAAGGTAATAATGGTGATGGACTCAAGGTGAATTTAGAAGAAATTCAGGGAAGTGGCTAAGATTATGAAAAGATTCCAGCTTTCAAATAGGGAAAATTTTTAAGCCAAAAGAAGAAATGCCACCCTCATAGAGACAATAAATATATAACTTGCAGCCGGAGCTGGTGGTTCATGCTTGTAATCCCAGCTAGTCAGAAAGCTGAGATCTGAAGAATGCGGTTCAAAGCCAACCCAGTCAGGAAAAGTCTATGCTTCCCTTATCTCCAATTAACTACCAAAAAAGCCAGAAGTGGAGCTGTAGCTCAAGTGGTAAGTGTCAGCCTTGAATGTAGAAACTCAAGGCCAGCACTCTGACTCTGAATGCAAGCCCCAGGACAGACATTAAAAATTAAAAAGAGGGCCGGGAGTTTGGCCTAGTGGTAAAGTGCTTTTCTAGCATGCATGAAGACCCAGGTTCGATTCCTCGGTACCACATACATAGAAAAAAGCCAGAAATGGTGCTGAGTCTCAAGTGGTAGAGCTCTAACCTTGAGAAAGTCCAAGGACAGTGCTCAGGCCCTGAGCTCAAGCCCACAACTGGCAAAAAAAAAATTAAATTAAATTAAATTAAAATTAAAAAGAAAAAAAGGACCAGGGATTTGACCTAGTGCTTGCCTAGCATGCATGAAGACCTGGGTTCAATTCCTCGGTACTACATACAGTAGTGCTGTGGGTTGAGTGGTAGAGCTTCAGCCTTGAGAAAGCCCAAGGACAATGCTCAGGCCCTGAGTTCAAGCACCAGGATTGGCAAAAAAAAAAATTAAGCTAAACCAAAAATTAAAAGTATAAAAAAACACAGAACCATTATTTACCTGTACAGCATGTTCATTCATGCCAGTATTTGTACAGCATTTGTTATTCTATAATTGATTTTTGGATTTTAGAAGTCACATTCAAAAGAAAAAACCAATTAGGGCACTGGTGTCTCACATCTGTAATCCTAGCTACCCAGGAGGCTAAGATCTAAGGATCGTGATTCAAAGCCAGCCCAGGAAAGGAAGTCTGTGAGACTCTTATCTCCAAATAACCACCAGGGCTGATAATGTGGCTTAATGAATGGTAACATGCTTGTCTAATATGCATGAAGCTTTGGGTTCAATTCTTCAGTACCACATAAACAGAAAAAGACAGAAGTGGTGCTGTGGCCTAGGCCCAGAGTTCAATCCCCAGGACTGGCATAAATAAATAAACAAATAAATAACCATCAGAAAACCAGAAATGGTGCTGTGGCTCATAGTAGTAGAAGGCTAGCCTGAGTAACAGAGCTCAAAGACACGCCCAGTCCCTGACTTCAAGACCCAAGAACAGAGGACAATCTGCTTTGCAGTTAACTTTTACAGTTCAGTCAGGCAATATGTGAAAAAAATACTGACTGAACTACAAGTATTTAATATTGACAATTTAAGTTTATTATAATTCATTTTATTTGAGAATCTCAGAAGTTTATAGTCATCAGTTCTCATGTAATTTCAAGTACAATTGGATTTTCTGGAATCTCAGTGGACCTGTTAGTATAGCAAAACTAATAGGTAAATACTTTCTTGTGTGTGTGCAGGCACTGGAGCTTAAACTTGGCCTTGTGTTCTAGCATTCAGAGCTTTGGGTCTGAATAGAGGCAAACACACACACACACACACACACACACACACACACACACACACACACACACACACACACACACGTTGGGCACTTGTAGCCCAATCAAGTAATCCTAGCAACTCAGGAGACGGAGATCTGAGGATCAATGTTTGTAACCAGCCTGGACAGGAAAGTCCATCAGACTCTTTTCTCTAATTAACCAGCAAGAGAGTCTTCTCTGAAGAAGAAACAAAAATGGCCTATAGACACATGAAGAAATGCTCAACATCTCTGGTCATAAAAGAAATGCAGGGCTGGGAATTTGGCCTAGTGGTAGAGTGCTTGCCTAGCATGCATGAAGACCCGGGTTCGATTCCTCAATACAATATACATAGAAAAAAGCCAGAAATGGTGCTGAGGCTCAAGTGGTAAAGCTCTAGCCTTGAGAAAAGTCCAAGGACAGTGCTCAGGCCCTGAGCTCAAGCCCAGGACTGGCAAAAAAAAAAAAGAAATGCAAATCGAAACAACTCTAAGATTCCACCTCACTCCAGTTAGAATGGCCAGGATCAGGAAAACTAATAATAACAGATGCTGGAGAGGATGTGGCCAGTAGGGATCACTACTACACTGTTGGTGGGAGTGCAAACTCATTCAACCACTATGGAAAGCAGTGTGGCAGTGCCTCAAAAGGCTAAACATAGAACTCCCCTATGACCCAGCAATTCCACTACTTGGCATTTACCCAACCATCCAGAAACAAGGACATACTAAATCCACCAGCACAACAATGTTCATTGCAGCACTATTCACCATAGCAAAGATATGGAACCAACCTAGATGTGCCTCAGTTGATGAGTGGATCAACAAGATGTGGTATTTGTACACAATGGAATTCTATGCTGCTGTCAGAAAGAATGCTATTGCCCCATTTGTTAGGAAATGGAAAGACTTAGGAAAGATCACATTAAGTGAAGTAAGCCAGACTCAAAGGAACTTAGGCTCAATGGTTTCCCTCATTTGTCATAATCAGTAGAAACCTTGGGCTCTCCTAGCAGAGATTTGCATTAGAACAAAACCTTCATACATAAGGCCATATAGTAGGACTCTAAATGAAAGGATCTCTAGGATATAGAAACATAAGCCATATAATGAATGATTGTTGTTCTTAAGGTACTATGTTATCTCTCATCTCTTTTGCTGTCCCTTAGTTATCTCATATTGTTACAGTATCTCACTTTGTTACCTTATATATCGGATATATTTGTATTTGGTTATTTGAAATTGGATAGGGAACAGGGGGAAACAAGATGAGGGGTGGGGGTGGGGGGAGGGAAATAGGGACCAAGACATGTGAAAGGGTATCAATGTATGGGAATTAATGCACCATCTATCTGGCAAATATCATGTAACCCTTCTATTAATTACAATAAAAATATATGAAAAAAAAAGAAAAGTGGGAAATGGAGGTATGGCTCAAATGGAAGAACACCAACCTTGAGTTTGAGGCTCTGAGTTCAAGCCCTAGTAGGAACACAAAAGAATAAACAACAATAACAACAACAACAAAAAAAAAACCCTAATTTTAGGGAGCGGGAATTTGGCCTAGTGGTAGAGTGCTTGCCTAGCATGCACAGAAACCGGGATGTGATTCCTTGGTACCACATACACAGAAAAAAGCCAGAAATGGTGCTGTGGCTTTAGTGGTAGTGCTGCACTAGCCTCAAGAAAGCCCAAGGACAATGTGCAGGCCCTGAGTTCAAGCCCCAGGATTGGCAAAAAAATACTAATTTTAGACTTGGGCATTAATTACAGGAGATCACTGACCACTACTGAAAATGTATGAATAAGATCTATAGTAATGAGTCTTATACGTAAATAAATCATACTTGATCATGCAATTGAGTGCTATCACTTCAAAATAGTAATTCAAGAAACCTGTTGCCTTGTTTTAATAATGAGGACACAGCTCAGAACACATTGAGAATCACCTTTAGAGTCTAAATAACACACATTGCACTGAATATTCATTATCTGCAGGTGGATCTAATTTATGCAAATAGCCAAAAGAACTCAGGCCAACACTGATGAGTAAATACAGTGGGAAATCTGTATGGCAAATGCGTTCCCACATTTTTAGGGTTTAAAAAGATAACTACTGTCTATTCACTATGCACGGCAACAATCTCAGTGCCTTCTAAAATAGCACCTAGTAAAGAAATTCATATTTCTGCAATAATAAATATGAATCGTGTCACTACGAGCAATGGAAGAGCTCTAAGTCATCGATGTAAGTTTTGGTCAGATACTTTGCTGCAAAATGAGTCCAGGTCAGATTAGAGTGTGGGGTTTTTCCGGTGCTAGAGATTGAACCCAGGGCCTGTCACATGCTAAGCAAGCGATCTTCCACTGAGCCCTTAGAATATTTTTTATGCCAATATTGCAGCTTAAACTCAGGGTTTGTACTCTCAGTTGCCTTTTCGCCGAAAGGTTGTTTTTCTACCAGTTGAGCCACACCTTCACTTCCAGCTTCTAGCTGATTAGAGATAAGAGTCTCACAACTGTCTGCCTAGTCTAGTTTTGAACTATGCTCCTCAGAGCTCAGCCTCTTGAGTACCCAGTATTACAGGTATGAGCAACCAGCCCTTGGACAGAATAGGTTTGTTTTTGTTTTGGGTGTTTTTTGGGGGGGCCAATCCCAGGGCTTAAACTTGGGACCCTGCACTTTCTCAAAGCTAGAGATCAACCACTTGAGCCACAGCACCATTTCCGGCTTTTTTTCTATGTATGTGGTACTGAGGAATCGAACCTGGGTCTTCGTGCATGCTAGGCAAGCACTTACCACTAGGCTAAATTCCCACAGAATAAGGTGGGGGTTTGTTTTGTTTTATTTTGTTTTGTTTTTTGTCATGGGGCTTGAACTCTGGCCTGGTCACTGTCCCAGAGCTTTTCAGCACAAGGCTACCGCCCTATCCCTAGGCCTGGGTGCTGCCCCTGAGCTAGCTCAAGGCTACCACCCTACCCTAGAGCCACAGCCCGACTACCCATTTTCTGGTGATTAATTGGAGATAAGAGTCTCTTGGCTTTGTATTGCCTGAGCCGGTTTTGAACATTGGTCCTGAGATCTCAGCCTCCTGAATAGCTAGGATTACAGGGGTGAGCCACTGTGCTTGGCATAGGTTTTTGTTTGTTTGTTTGTTTGTTTGAATGTATTTCTTTTTCTGGCTTTGAATCTTGTTCGTCAGATCTTAGCCTCCTGAGTAGCCAGGATTACAGGGGTGAGTCACCAGCTCCCTGCCCAAATAGGTTTTGTTACCAAGTAAATTATGAAAAAAAACAAAAACAAACAAACAAAAAAAACACAAAAAACTTCGGGGCCAGGAGAGTGGCGCCTAGTGGTATAGTGCTGGCCTAGCATGCGCAAAGCCCTGGGTTTGATTCCTTAGTACTTTGTACACAGAAAAAGCCAGAGTGATGCTGTGATTCAAGTGGTAGAATGCTAGACTTGAGAAGGCCCAAGAACAGTACCCAGGCCCTAAGTTCAAGCAAAATAATAATAATTATAATAATATAGAAATAACAAAAAACACTTATAAAAACTTGATTTTCATAGTATTTTGAATTTAGAGTTGTGAATAAAAAAATTGTGGGGCATTGGGGCCAGGAGTTTAGCCTAGTGGTAGAGTGCTTGCCCATCACGCATGAAGACCCTGGCTCCATTCCTCAGTAACACATACATGCAAATAAGTCAGAAGTGGTGCCATGGCTCAAGTGGTAGAGCTATAGCCTTGAGAAAGCCCAAGGACAGTGTTTGGGCCCTGAGTTCAAGCCCCAGTTCTGGCAAAAAAAAAAAAAATTGTAGGGCATGAGTATTTAGTGAAGACAATTTATGGACCAGGAGCTTGGCCCAGTGGTAGAGTGCTTGCCTAACATGCATAAAGACCCAGGTTCAATTCCTTGGTACCACATACATATAAAAAGCCAGAAGTGATGCTGTGGTGCAAGGACAGTGCTTAGATCCTGAGTTCAAGCCCCAGATCTGGCAAACACACACAAAAAAAAAAAAAAAAAAAAAAGAAGAAGAAGAGAAAAAAGAGAGAAGAAAAGGAAAAAAAATACAATTTAGCCAATCTCCAAGATCAATTGGCTTTTAGTTTTTCTTGGAGTATTGAAATTTGAACTCTGGGCCTTCTATTCACTAGACAGGCACTCTATCACCTGGACTACACCTCTTGTTCCACTTTTTTATCATTCGAATCTGTCATTTCCTCCTCAGCCAAAGCCACCAACTTCACCCATAACTTTCTATTTCTCACTCAGACTTCCACGTGAGGAAGTTTTTTTTTTTTTTTTTTTTTGGTCTTGGGGCTTGAACTCAGGGTTTAGGTGCTATCCCTGAGCTTTCTTGCTCAAGGCCAGTGCTCTACCACTTTGAGCCATAGCCCCATTTCCACATTTCTAGTGGTTAATTAAAAATACTAACTCTATTGGAATTTCATTCCCAGGTTGGCTTCAAACTTCCATTCTCAGATCGCAGACTCCTGAAACCACCACTGAACCACCAGTGGAGAAAGTTCTTTAGCTTCTTTCAAGCTGGCTCCCCTGTTTTTGACAGTCACAAACACCCCCTTGACTATACAGACCTGCCTCTTGCTACTCCCTCATGTTAGTCTTTGTGGTTCCAAAGTATCTTCCACAAGATGAAGCCTGAATAAAACATAACTTAGTATGATTTAAAATATAAAAGAAATAAGTCAGATGCTAGAGGCTCAGGCCTGTAATCCTAACTACTCAGAAGGCGGAGATTTGAGAAGCATAGTTCCAAGCCAGTCCTGGCAGGAAAGTCCATGAGATTCTTATCACCAACTAACCACCAGAAAACTGGAAGTGGTACAATGGTTCAAAGTGGTAGAATTCTGGCCCTGAGCTCTCAAGGGCCAGAACCCAGACCCTGAGTTCATGCCCACAACTGACACACACACAAAAAAGTAAAGAAATAACTTCAACAGTGCTTTTCAAAGTTTGATATTATTTCATACTTTGATACTCACCTACACTGAAACAATTCCAGTGTGTAAGCATTGAGTGTAAACTTATAGTTTAATACTAACTTGATAGATATTGTGGTTAAAGAAGAGGCTGAAAATTGAAGATATCGAGACCCTCTCTCAAAAATAACCAATGCAAAATGGAGTGATATGAGTCAAGTGGTAAAATGCCTGCCTAGCCAGCATGAAGCTGAGTTCAGATCCCAACACCAAGTTCACATCCTAGCCAAAAAAGGAGGACACGTAGGAGGTTGCATGTTTTATTTTTTATTTCATCCAGTCTTTAATCACCATTTGGCTTCACACATATCCCAAACCTCTTTCCTACCCCTCCCCCCACCACCCAGGAACAAAGAACAATTTCTACAATTGGGTTTAAAACCAATGGGTTTCAATCAAACACATACTTTAGTCTCCCTGACTTGTTTTCCTTTCTTTATGGAAATATTGCATTCATAAGTCAAAACCCGGGGCGTTTTCATCTGCCTCCCTTGAGTGCCTGTCTAAACCAGTTTCACATAACCACAGGTAAATGCTCATACCTTTATACTTCAGTCATTATACCCTATTAATGTATTATGTTGTTTCTTTTTCTTTTTGCCAGTCCTGAGACTTGGAACTCAGAGCCTGGGGGCTGTCCTTGGGCTTTCCCAAGGCTAGCACTCAACCACTTGAGCCACAGAACCACTTCTGGATTTTTCTGTGTATGGGGTACTGAGGAACCAAACCCAGAGCTTCATGCATGCAAGCACTCTACCTCTAGGCCAGGCTCCTACCCCGTATTATGTTGTTTCTATGGCTACCTCCTCTACTAGTCTATGAATTCCTTGTAGAGATAATTTAGAATTGTCTTTGAGAGTAAAACATTGAAGGACAATACTTCTTGGTAATTTCTGTCAGGTTACTGAAAGAGAAGGAAAATGAAGATCATTATCTTATATTCATATTTTTCTATTACCAGCAAAGATTTTAGCCTTCTACCTACAGTACCTAGTAAGTTAGTTTGTCAGCTAAATGGACATTTCAGGATACCAAGCAGACTTGTGGGATTCACTGGAAACCAAAAAGAAGAGAGATGTGGAAAGCTAATGTCCACACTTTTGGAGTAAAAAAATCTCAAGCCTATATAATAGTATCATCGATTTCTGTGGGCCCACCAAATATTAGGCCTAATTTGAAGTGGTCCAGATATGAGAGCATAGCAATCAACCATATTGAAATGATCAGGGATGACCCATGTGGCCACAGAAAGGTGAGTGTCCTAATTCTGCCCCAAAGCATAGAGGGGGTCCAGCAGGGAGGGCTTCCAAGATAATGTTTCAAGCAAACCTTGCCAAGTAGGACACAGTGGGCAGAGTGAAAATGGGGGGGGGTTGCAATCTGCTAGATGAAAATCTACACGTGCCTGGAGACAATAATTCTTTTGGTTTGCAGTAATCTGGATCCTCTTCCTCCCACTTTGTCCCCTTCTTTCATAGTTGTCTTTTCCTGGAAAACAAGGACTGAATATAGTTTTTCTTCTTGGAGATCTGTGTAGACAATACGGGGCACATTAAACTTTGATTAACTGAAATCAGTTGCTCAGCGGAGTGCCTCTGAGAGCAGAGTGTGAGGGGAGCAGCTAAGTCAAGTAAGGATGTGGTCCTGAGTGAGAAGGGGGCCCAGGCAGAAAAAGAAATGAAAAAAAATTATTTGTCCCCACTCTTTTTTGTCACCCATATATCTTTTTTTTTTTTTTAAATAACTTCTCTTGGTCTCAGTCTCTTGCCTTTCTCTTTCTCCCTTTGCAAAAGGCTGGAAATTCCTTGTTCTCAACGGAAGGGAGTAGGAGGGGAGGTGGGGGTGGGAGGAGTGGGAGGAAAGGGAACAGACATCTCAGCAGCTCCGGCTGCGGGCTGCGGGGGCGCTCTGGGCCTCTGGCGGGGCCTGACAAGTCAATGATTTTTTTCAAATATATGTATTTTTTAAACCCGCACATAAAGGCTCAGATACAAACCTAGACAGACACAGATAAACAAGTAGATGTTTATACATAACACATAAATACATAGACTCAGGAGACTGTCCAGTCTTGAGTCTGTTTCAATTTTACAATTTACAGAGTGTTCCCATCCATTCTTCATTTGAACCTCACCAACAGATCTGGAGAAACCAAGATCCAGACGGGAGTAGTTTCATTCACCGTCAGGTCTGCACGCAGACCCCTTTCAGACACCTCTAGGGACTGAACAGACCCCCGGTGAAGGAGTTTTCTCTTTTTCTTCCTTTTTGGTCAAGCACCTGCTCCGAGACTCAGGAGTGGAACCTTTCCTTGGAACAGGATCCTCTCGGGTCCTCTTTCCTGGACTGGGTCCCCCCCTCCCCACCCCCCCACTCCCTCGCCGTAGGTTACCACCCCCTAACTTGACGCCCTCCTCCCAAAGCAGGCGTCTCCCTCCAAATCCCCAGACTGAGCGCCGCCCCGAGGGGCCCGGTGGGAGGGAGGGGGCGCGGGGAGCAGAGGCTGCGTGGGCGGAGGATGTGCGTCACGGGGAGCGTGGGCAGGGGAGGGCGGGGGCACGTGGAAACCCGGGGCCAGCGGCTGGCAGCCCAGACTCCAAAATAACCGGACGGGTGTGGGGGAGGGGCGCCACCTCCTGGGGGCCGGGGTCCGCCCCAGAGCGAGTCTGTCTAGCCTCACCCACCACTTTGCAGGACCTGGGGGAAATCAATGGGAGGGGACTCGGCTCCTTCCTACACCCCCATTACCTTCGGCATTTAATGGGATGGAGACAAGAATCTGAGCTACTGAAATCCCCCACCAATAATGCACCCTTCCTCCCCTGCCTCCACCAGAGACGGAAAGGTCTCCTTGCCAGGCCGGAATGTAGAACCAGCTCCAGCCCACGCCACCCACGCCCTGCTGGGCCGTGCCACTCACAAGTGCGGAAAGGCGGGCGGGCTGAGGTTTCCGACTAAGGGACCCTTAACGACCGGCCAGTCCTGTTCACGGCTCGATGCCCTCCCCCACCCCTTTTCCCCTGGGCCTAGAGCCCCCGCCTCCCCCCACCTTCCCTCCTAGCCGTGGGCGGGAGTGTAATGGGAACCAGATGGGCTAGGAGAAGAGGGGGGAGGGGTAAGTCTGGGAGGGGACTAGGCTCCTTGAAGGTGCTCCTCCTCCGAGCTCTTCCTGGGGAGTAATGTTGGGCGCTCCCCCGCTCCCCTGTTCATCTTCCCCCACCATCTCCAGGAAGGTCCCGAAATAAGATGACCCCAGTGTAGATAGTCTTCTCATTCCAGCCCTGCCACTCCACGTTCAAAGAGCAGGGCCCCATTCTCAGGTAACTCCCAGTAGAAAAAGGTGGGATCGCAACCCCCATCCCCTCCATGCCTGCCTGACCTACTGGCACCAAACAAGACATGTCTAATCAATGGCGCCTAAGTGGTGCCCGGCTTGTAACTGGCTCATCCCTCTTCCCCCGACTTGAGGAATGAAGACAGACCACTCATTTTACTCACTTTGGGGAATAAAGAAGGCTGTCGGCCTGTCTCAAAACATTCGGGCAGAGCCCCACATTCATAGATTGCCATAAGTGCACTCTCAATGGGAGTGAGGTGCACGCTGGGGATGAGCCGCGTGCCCTGAGCCATCGCCAACTTTTCCCCCTGCTCACTCTAACATTTACCAGGAAGTATGGCGAGGCCGGGGTAGTGTGGGCAGCGGGTGTCCGTGCAGTCGCTTGGGCGCGCGTGCACGTCTGTGGGCTCCCGTCTTTGTGTACCTGTGCGTGGTAGTGAAACTGCGCGCTGGCTTAGAGGGATGGGGGGGGGGGAGTAGGAAAGTAGCTGCCTAGGAGCTCACGTGGGTGTGTGGGCGCAGAGAGGGCCCGCTGTGCATCCGGCGTGGGTGGCCCAGAGCGACCTCGCCCCGCCTGCTGGGTGCCTAAGCTCCCCCTCCACAGCCCGGCCTCGGTCACCTCGGTCCCCTCTCCCAGCCCTGACTCCGAGTCTCCGCCCCCGCCCCCTGCTCCATACCTTCCCTCCACCCCCACCTGCAGTTTCCACGTCTCGCTACCGTGTCTCGTTGGCCCGGAGGCCCGGGCTCCCCCCTCCCCCCGCCCTCGGTCCCAGCCCCCGGCTCTGCCCACGCCCTCCTCCCGCCAGCCCAGCAGCCAGCGCAGCGCCGGCCCCGCTCTCCGTGCGTCCTGCGGGGGCGGAGGCGCGGAGAGGCGGCAAGCGCAGCCGGGGAGGGGGGGGGGCAGAGGCACCGACAGAGGCGCGGAGGCTCGGAGAGAGAAGACGTGGAGGGAGGGACGGAGCCTGGACAACGGTGGACACGGCCTCGCGAGGGCCAGAGCGCAGCGGGCACCGAGTGCCAGGCACGGATCCGGACGGTCTGGGTGGTCTCTGGCCGTCCATGCACAGAGCGCCCTCTCCCACAGCCGAGCAGCCGCCGGGCGGAGGGGACAGCGCCCGCCGGACCCCGCAACCCAGACTCAAGTTAGTGGGGCCGAGGGAGGCGACGGGGTGTGGAGATGGGTGGAGCTGGACTCGGGAATGGGGTCCAGAAGGGTGGAGGTCGAAGAGAGGACGTGGGGAAGAGGGACGGGGGTGGGGGGTGGAGATTGGTGGAAATGGGGTGAGTTTTGAATTTAGGGGGCTGGAGCAAACGAGGATCTGGTGGATGAAGCTGGATACCAAAGAGGGTATAGTGCGTCTTGCTACATTATAGATGTAGTTTGTGGGCATGACCTGGCATGTGAGCCCCCGTGTAAAGAATGCGGGAGCCCCCAAGCCCTAGGGGAAGCCCTGGAGTTGGAGCTGGCAACAGTGCAGGGGTGAGGGCGCTCAGCTGGTTCAGGATCTGTGCTTGCCACTGAGTGCAGTACCCGGCTAAGGCAGAAGAAGCTGGCACCTTTGAGTTGAAGGAGCATCAACGGGACTTGAGGCAGGGAATGCCTCCAGCCTCCCTTCTCTAGTCCTTGGTTCACACAGCCTGGGGAGGGGAGGTTCCCTGTGCAGCCCCTTCCTCAAGATGTCTTGAGTGGCTCCCCCCACCCTCGGGATGATGTGGGTGGAAAAAAGGGAGTAGAGGAGAGTAGGCGGGAGTCCTCAGGCGGTTTTCGCCCACAGACGCTACCACTGTGGGAGTGTGTGGGCAGAAGGGCCTCAGAGCAGAACAATTGAGGCGCCTGTCCCCTCCCCCAGCGCCTGAGCTGAAGGAACAGGCCTGAGCTAATGAGGAAGGCCACACCAGGGGAAGGGACAACTGAGGGGGCATTGGGCAGAGGTCCTGGAGAAGAAAGCAAAATGAATGAACATCTAATCTGGGAAAAGCTGAAAGAAAAGAACAAGGATTCACTTGGCTCATGAAGTGAGAAAGCCATGGAAGGGGCCACACCCCTCCCTCTCACTTGGCAAGAGGTGAAGCTGACCAGCAGAGGCCCCCAGTGTCCTCTATGGGTAAAAGGGGGGACTGCACCTTGGTTTGGGGGCTATTATATTTAAGAGGTGATGTGCAGTCCCTTCCTCAAGAGGTCTTGAAGTGGGAAGTGGGTTTGCCACCCTAGAAGTGCACCAGCTCTTTGTGTTTCTGGCTAGTGTGGAATGTCACTGGCATTCTATGAACAATGTGTGATTCTCAGGCAGTGTTTAGCCTTGAGCACTGGTCAGAGAGCATTCATAGGAAGCAAGAGAAAAAAGGAGGCAGGAAAGAGGACAATCGTTAGTGTGAGTTGGGATCCAACGGGTATTTGCACTAACAATTTCTCTCTCTCTCTCTCTCTCTCTCTATCTCTATCTCTATCTCTCTCTCTCTCTCTCCTCCCTCTCATCTCTCTTACCTCTCCTCAGGGCTAGTGCCTTAGCCATGGCACTGCCTCGGACTCTGGGGGAGCTGCAGCTATATCGGGTCCTGCAGCGAGCCAATCTCCTTTCCTACTATGAGACATTCATCCAACAAGGAGGGGATGATGTCCAGCAGCTGTGTGAGGCTGGTGAGGAGGAGTTTCTGGAGATCATGGCACTTGTGGGCATGGCCACCAAGCCCCTCCATGTCCGACGTCTGCAGAAGGCACTAAGAGAGTGGGCCACCAATCCAGGGCTCTTCAGCCAACCAGTGCCTGCTGTTCCTGTTTCCAGCATCCCACTTTTCAAGATCTCTGAGACTGCTGGTACCCGTAAAGGGAGCATGAGCAATGGGCATGGCAGCCCAGGGGAAAAGGCGGGTAGTACCCGCAGTTTTAGTCCCAAGAGCCCCCTTGAACTTGGAGAGAAGTTATCACCACTGCCCGGGGGACCTGGGGCAGGAGACCCTCGAATCTGGCCAGGCCAGAGCACTCCAGAGTCGGACGTTGGGGCAGGAGGAGAAGACGAGGCTGGTTCACCCCCCTTCTCCCCACCTGCAGGGGGAGGAGTCCCTGACGGAACTGGGGTTGGGGGAATGGTGGCGGGTGGGGCTGGGAGTAGTCCGGACCGGCTGGAGCCAGAGATGGTACGCATGGTGGTAGAGAGTGTGGAGAGGATCTTCCGGAGTTTCCCAAGGGGTGATGCTGGGGAGGTCACATCCCTGCTGAAGCTGAATAAGAAGCTGGCACGGAGCGTGGGACACATCTTTGAGATGGATGATAATGATAGCCAGAAGGAAGAAGAGATCCGCAAATACAGCATCATCTATGGCCGATTTGACTCCAAACGACGAGAGGGCAAGCAGCTGAGCCTGCATGAGGTGAGGACTCAGGTCCTCTCAGGAGAGCTTTTGACTCCAGGCTGTTTCCACTAACGTCCGAGAAATCCTGCATCCTCCAGCCCGGGTTCCCTTGCCCCTTGTCCAAGACCCTAGGCACTGGCCTTCTCTATGACCACACACTCTGCATTGAGGGGAAAATAGAGATACAGGCAAGGGCCCAGTTGTTCTGTCATGTGTCACTCAGAATCCCAGAGTTACAGAGGAGGCTCCAGGCACTCCCAGAAAACTGTGGGTATTACCCTGCTCCCTCAGAAAGTTCTGTGCCTTGTCCAAACCAAAGCAAGCTTCCTATGGACATGGGCTTCCTTTGATGATGATGATGAAGGTGTAAGGAGGTCTAAACAGTGAATGTAGGGAGGATGTGAGAATTCTGACTGGCTGTCCTCTTGCCACAGCTGACCATTAATGAGGCTGCTGCCCAATTCTGCATGAGGGATAACACACTGTTGCTTCGGAGAGTGGAGCTCTTCTCCCTGTCTCGCCAGGTGGCACGGGAGAGCACCTATCTGTCCTCTTTGAAAGGTTCCAGGTATGACCCTCCCCCCTTTCCCCAGTCCTTCCTAGATTGCAAGCCTGCCAAGGAGTTGGATCAAGTCCAGACTTCAAGCTCAGGCAACTTTAGACCTGCTTCTCACCCACTTATTATTCTTTGGACAGTGCAGCTTGTCTGAAGTCTGGTTCACACTCTTTTCCCAAACACCCCCCCCCCCACCTCCCAATAGTGACTTGAGTTGAAGCATCCTACCCAGCCAGCTTCTTTGCAGTTTTTAAAGTAGTACATGCTCCTGGCCAGATGTGGTGTGTGCTCTGCCTATTCTGGAGCCCTCCTTAGCCTCATGTTCTTTATTCTCCTTCTTTGTAGGCTGCACTCTGAAGAATTAGGAGGACCCCCACTGAAGAAGCTGAAACAGGAGGTACATTTTTCCAGGGTGCTGTAGGATTGGGATGGTGTATCCCAGTCCTCTTCCTTCCCTTGCTCAGGTCCTCATTTCCCTATTTGGGGCACCCACAGGTTGGAGAACAATCTCATCCTGAAATGCAGCAGCCTCCCCCAGGCTCTGAGTCCTATGTACCTCCCTACCGTCCCAGCCTGGAGGAGGACAGTGCCAGCCTGTCTGGGGAAAGCCTAGATGGACACTTGCAGGGTGAGTGTGCTGGAGAGCAGTTCTCTTTTCCTTGGTGGGGGCGGTGGGAGGGGTGGGTGGCAGGAGTGAGCTGGGAGCCACTGCCTGGAACAGGGTTGGGAAATCTGGCTGGATGGGGACAGAAGGACCTATGGGTCTGGCTGTGTGGTTGAGGGTGGGGTTTCATTGGCTACAGCCCCTTACCTGACCAGTGCCCATGCCCACAGCTGTGGGGTCGTGCCCAAGGCTGACGCCGCCCCCTGCTGACCTGCCCCTGGCATTGCCAGCCCATGGGCTATGGAGCCGCCACATCCTGCAGCAGACATTGATGGATGAGGGGCTGCGGCTCGCCCGCCTCGTCTCCCACGACCGTGTGGGCCGCCTCAGCCCCTGTGTGCCTGCGAAGCCGCCTCTCGCAGGTGAGGCAGCCAGCAGTGCTGTCCCCAAACACCCCCAGCCACCCAGGCCCTCACATCAGTCCTGGTGTCCTGAGACCAGTGAGGGGGGAGGAAGAGGGATACACATTGATCACCAAAGACAGTAGAAGGTGCTCTGGCCAACCAGACCTCCAGTGGAGCAGAGGCCCCTACTAGGCTCTTCCCACTGGGGAGGGGACAAAGGAGAGAGCAGGAGAGTCACCAGTAAGAGAAGCTTGGTTGGGACTTCCACTATTCCAGGAGGATGGAGAGGGAACAGAGTTGTGGGCATAGGGCTGCCAAGGCTGGAAGTCCAAAGTGGTGGTGGTGGTGGGTGGGGAGGCTTTGTGTGTGGATAGGGGAAGAGTGGGCAGGCAGAGGGGCAGGGCAGCGGCTGGGCTGAGAGTGACGCAGCAGACAAAGCCACCAACCCTAGCATGGTATTTTTAAACTCTGCGTGGGTGGGAAGTGGGGGTGGGGACTGGAAGGGGGGGGACTGTTGAGGGAGGAACTAGGAGACAGGCTTCCTGTGTTCCCCTGATTTGGCTACCCAAAAACTTGGGAGGCAGTAGTTAAAGTAGGTGGGGCCTGGAAGGGGACCAGAGATGAGTAGGGGAGGGGGTGGCAGAGCCAGGGGAAGAGGGAGGGGGAGAGGTCAGAGCCAAACCTCCCCCGCATCTCCTGACAAAACCAGAAATTCCAGCAGAGCAGAGCAGAGGCGGGAGAGACTGAGAAAGAGACACTAGCAGAGACAGAGAGCTACACACAGCCAGAATGGGAGGGGGGCTGTGCACACGGGTATGGAATCCCCCCATACACATTCAGTGGGCAGGAGGCAGTTAATTCAATAAATTCAGTTGCCTTTGCATCTTTCTTTTCTCAGTTCCCAATCACTTTTTCCCTCAGCCTCCACCCCATGTCTCCTAACCTGTGCCTCCTTTCCCTGCAGAGTTCGAGGAAGGGCTGCTAGACAGATGTCCAGCCCCAGGACCCCATCCTGCTCTCGTGGAGGGTCGCAGGAGCAGTGTGAAAGTGGAAGCTGAGGCCAGCCGGCAGTGAAGGTGGATTGCTGTCCTTGACCCACGATCTAGACTTCTGGCTCACATAGGCCCCCACACTGTTCATCCTCAGCATCTAGTCACCACCCCAGAAGGATCCTTCCGCTGCCCTTCTCCTGCCTCCCCACCTGCTCCATGGGCACAAGACTATGGGGCTTCAAGCAATAACACACAGGGGCCTGGCAAAAGGACACAAGGAGGTTGCATGGTGCCTGCTCACCCCTATTTGGGACAAGGACTCTGGCTCCATGGGTGGACGGCTGGGGCTCTCCCCTCCCTCACACATCACGCTCCCATTCTCCAGGTGGCTACCAGTAGTGTGAGCAGTAGGACTCAGTTTGGACTTGGGGAAGGGAAGGGGGGATTCCCTGGGAAGGTCCAGACACACACACACACACACACACACACACACACACACAGCACCATTTTCCCTCTCAGATTGGGGGCCTGGTAACACTGGACCTCTCCTCTTCCTGCCCCATTTTTGTGCTTCTAGTTTGTTTCTTTAATTTAACAAGTGCTGCAGTTTGCCTGCCCATTCCCATCTCTTCCCCAAGCCCTCAGCAGTTCTTTCCCTCTTGCCCTCTGGGGGATGTAGTTGGGGTTCCTTCTGCCAGCCCTTGGGAGACCTGGGTTGGATTCGGAGTCTCTCCAGGTGGGGCTAGATGGCAACGCCTGTGTGAGCACTTACAGCGTCTTTCTTTTCAGATTGTGTACAGTAGATTATTTATTTTGTTATTTTGGAATAAAATTTATTTTATGGCTTAGGATCCATGACCACCCCCTAAGAAGGGAAGGGGGTGGTATAAGGGTGTGGGAGTGGAGGGGAGCTGGCAGTGGATGGGAAATTAATAGAAGAGAAGCAGTAGGGTCTCCCAACACCTAGGAGGGTCATGTAGCAAGACTTGGACCTACGCTTTAGCGCCCTGGCTCTGGATGACACTGGAAGTGTTGAGCCACCAAAGTACAGATGTCCATAGATGGCACAGCCATAGACCCACCCGGGGAGGGCATTTGGGTTCATATCAGAGGCTAGCTAATACACTGTGGTATCTTTGTCAGTGTCTCTTTCTTGAAAGTTTGTGTTGTCTCACAAACAGAAGCACACACAGATTCATGTTCTATGTGTCCTTACCATAGACACGTAGCATCTACAGGTACAGTCTCAGGCATATACTTTGTCATAGCCACACATGAAACTCAGTCCTTGGACTGCACAATCTCATTCTTGCACTGAAAGCCTCCATTTGGCAAGAATTTGAGACTTGGGGAGATTTGTTTCTTAATCTGGGCAAAATCTGGAAAAATGATTAACCATATGTCCAGACCCTTTTTCTTCTCATTCAAGGTTCCCTGAACTTTCCCATTCCCTCGGGGCTGGAACCCTTGGCTCCAAGGCCCACACTCTTGGTCCCCAGTCTCTAGAGCAAATGCATGTGTGTTACCTGTGTGTTTCAGTATGTGTGTGCCAGGTCTTCGCTCAGAGGGTGCTGAGAGGCCCTCTGTAGTCTAACCCAAGCTCTCACCCAACCCTTGTCCTGCTCAGCCAGCACTGGTCTTCTACAGTTGTGATGGTCTGAGGTGCAGGCAGGCATGCTGGGGTATGTCTCACTCTGGAGCCTGAACTTCAGTTCTATTTCACTGCTGGAAGAAAGGGTCAGCGGTGTGTGATGGGAGGGAAAGAGTAGAGTAGCTTCCCCAGGGTGCATTCTCCACGCATAGTTTTCCTCCTGATGGAGGAATAGCTGGAGATTGGAGGCACTTGGATGAGCAGGTGTCCACAGCAGGTCCTTGGAGACAGTAGAAGAGATGTCTTGGGGCTCCTCCAGTGTAGATCACCAACTGGGGTTGGCCCTTAGGTCCATGTGGGACATAGAAATCCCAGACTGCCCATAGGGGGAGGGTTGCAGAAGGTGCTGGGTTCCCAAGGACACTCCTGCCTCCCCTTGGCCCTCCAGGAGAAGCTTGTTGAGGTCCTGTTCAGTGGGTGGCAGCAAGGGAGGGAACATATCTTCACCAGCCCTGCAAGCAGAAAAGGGAGAGAGGCAGTGGAATAAGCCCAGCACCCCCTCCTGTCCCTACCCAGTCTCCTTCAAGCTACCACTCACCAGGTGCCCTGGGGAAACCCTCCCACTGGCTGATTTAGGCAGCTGTCTTCTGCCATGGGCACATCTGAGCAGAGCAGGGGTTCAGGACTGGATACAGCATGCTCCTGAGGCTGGCATGGCAGCAAACCTCTATCAGGAACCAGAAGAGGAAGTGAGGATAAGGCTGGGAAAGGATGGGTAGCAGGGGCTCAGGAGGGGCTTTGTCACTCACTGGGTGGGAGGCTGGTCAAAAGGCAGGCTTATCTGGCTCAGGCTGGGGGGCATCTGCAGGTGGGTCCTTGAAACAGGAAGGAAACAGAAAAGGAAATGGGGCAAAGGCAAAGTGTTGCAAAAGTCAAGACCACTGAGCTGCAAAGCCTGATTGACACTTGGTTGCTCACTGACTGTCCCTGCAGCCATTTCTGTGCTCTGAGATCCATCTTCGATGCAAATGGGGGTGGATGCCTGAGGGGGTCAGTTTCTAGTATTTCTTTGGACTCTAAACTTGATAAAAGGCCTAATTCCCTTATTATTTATTTATTTTATTAGTCCTGGCCTTGGGCTCAGGGCCTGAGCACTGTCCTTACTGTCCTTGAGTTTTCTCAAGTCTAGTGCTCTACCTCTTGAGCCATAGCACCTGTTCTGGCTTTTTTCTATATATGTGGTACCGAGGAATCTAACCCAGATCTTTGTGCATGCTAGGCAAGCACTCTATCACTAGGCCAAACTCCCGGCCCTAATTCCCCTATTTTCAGCTCCTCTCAACTCCTGGGGAAGGCACTTCTTGTGTCTTGACTGAAAGTGAATAAGCCCCTGAGTGTGACTTGGAGGAAACAAAATATCTAGATCATATGAAGGATGAAACAGGTAAATAAAATTCAGCACAGTCAGGTGCTCAAACCTGTAATCCTAGCTACTTAAGGGGTTGAGATCCGAGGTCTCAGTTTTGAGCAAAAGGAGTTCAGGGACAACAGCCAGGTCCAGAGTTCAAGCACCAGTTGGGGGGGGGGGGGGAGTGGGGGGGGAGGGAGGGGGGAATTAGCATAGCAGCTGGGGTGGAGGTCAGTGGTGGAATGAATGCTTAGCATTCTTGAAGTCCTCTGCTCAATCCTCAGCATCAAAAATCAATCAGCAAACAAAAACAGTAGATAAGCATGAATTTCACAGGCATGAGAAAATGCTACCAGCTCTTCCTCTGAGCCAGGCACCATGCTCAGCTCTACGTGCATTATGAACTCATTCAACAGTAATGCCATGAGCTAGGACAACCCTTGTCATCACTAGCCTGCACTGCATAGATGAGCCATAGGAGGCTGTCCAAAGCCAGCACGTGACTGAGCTGGCATTCAAATCTGCCCCTCCAACCCATATGGGTAGACAAAGGAGAAGGAAGGATGCCAGCACACGCTCTCCCTTCTATCACAAGAGCCTCTTTAGTAAATGCAAATACAAACGCCACTCCCCAAAGGTTCTGACTTACTCTGAGAAGGTTGGCACAACAGTGATCGGCTCTTCTGGGGAAAGACCTTGATATGAAGAGATGGAGTGAGGGTGTGGAGTATATCCTGGGGACCTGGGAAAGGAAAGGAGACCCTTTGATGCCAGCACTTCCCCCATAGACTCCTCCACATCTTTCCTTGGAAGGGGAAATATCTTTCATGACAAGGAAACGTCGCTGCTTCAGCTTGCCACACCAGCTGTCCCACATGCCCAGGCTGATGACCTGTCTGCCCAGACCATGCCCCTTTATGTCTCAGGAGCTCCTTACACCATCTCTGGGCCAAGTTGCATGCTTATGGAGGGATCATAGGAAGGTACCATGGCAGGCATCTGGGGCTCTGGAGTAGGAAGGGGCTGGTCCCTAGAGGAGAGAAGGAGGCACAGGTGACTGACCAAGAACTGAGGCCGCCATTCATTTCTGCAGGTACCAGCCCCCAGCCCCACCCACCATCTATACTACCACACCCACCTTTCCACAGTCATTTTGATGGTAGCTGGGACATAACCTCGCCCATCCTTTCCCATTTGTTCAGCTGTGGTGGAAAGGAAAGGAGAATTGTGGAGCATTCCAGGATTAGATAGGAATCAAGGTGGAAGGGGGAAGAGGATGGTGGGCAGGATGGAAGAAATGGAGGATACAAAAGGGGGAAGAGAAGTTAGAGAGATGGAAGGAAAGGGAGCAGGTGGGTGACAGGAAGGAATCAGTATTATCAGCTCTAGCTCACGCTTATAATGGCTCCCGAAAGCTTCATCCTTGGGTTTCTTGGGGTAGAGGTTTTTGAGCTGAGAAAGATCCCGAATTCGGTCTCCCAGGGAGCGAATGGACAAGTCTTTGGCAGAGAATGGCTGGATGTTCTCAATCTGTGAAGAGCCTACAGTAGGAGTAAGACAGTGCGTGGTCTCCATTATCCAGACTTCCCCTTCCCCAGCCCTACACAGGTACCAGTCTCTATCAAGGCAAGGGCAAGACCTACGGTAGAGCTCTCCCCACTAATCTCCATTGGCATACATGGTAGAAGTCTAGGTCATGGGGGGAGGAAGAGAAATTAAACTTAAAAAGGAACTTCCTGAATTTCAGAATGACATCAAGGAAGGTCAGGCCATTTCCTTCCCAGAAGAAACCCCAGAGCACAGACACAGAGGGAGAAGGCTGGCTGGGGTGACCTCACCATCCTGACTCCGGATGACATGGGCAATAGTGATGCCTCCAATCTCAGAGTCACTGAAGCGGAGGAGGAAGGTTCCGTCCGGTGCATTGAGGAGAAGGCTAGTGACATACTGTTTGCTGATGAAGCCAATGATCAGCCTGGCCAAGATGAAGAAGAAGGATGTGTAGACACTGAGTGTGGAGAGGGAGCCCCAGGCACAGCTGCTTAGGCCACCAGGACACAGACTCACCTGTCTGACCAGTAGCTCTTAAGACAGCGTTTAGTAAGGTCCAGGACACCATCAAACCACTGCCAAAAGGTGAAGCCTCGACCCAGCAAGATCTCCTGAGGAGAGGAGGGAGCAGGGGGAGTCAAGAAAGGGCTAAGCTGAATTTGATTAGGTAAACACAGGGCTGTCAGGGTCCACACAGATAGTCAAGGGCTAAAGGACCAAGCTGTATCTGAGGCCCACCAAGGGCAATAGCCAGTACTTATACTTAACCATATACTGGGCACCATTCTAGTCTTTACACACACACACACACACACACACACACACACACACACACACACACGTACTAGGGTCTAAACTTAGGGCCTCATGCTTACTCAACTTGTTTTCTCTGTTGGCATTCTACTACTTGATCCACACCACCTGTCAGGCTCTTTTGCTGGTTATTTTGGGAGGACATGGAATTCTCATAGACTCTTTTGCCCAGGGTGGTCTCAAACTATGATCCTCCAGATCTTTGCTCCCTAAGTAGCTAGGATTACAACTCCATGTATTACTTTACTTGATTCTTTGCAAGGCTGTAGAGAGGTATTATAACAAGCTTAGGTGCACAGAGAAGCGAAATGACTGATCACACAGCTGATGAGAGGCAGAACAGGATTCAAGTCCAGGCAGTCTGGCACTGAAGTCCCTCATAACTACCGTGCTAAACTCCATCTCTAAAGATGTGTGACAGAGATGTATTCCAGGGGAAGATGATTGCTAGATGTATTCTGTGGACATGTGGTTCTCTTGCAGAGCCTCTCTCTCTCTCTCTCTCTCTCTCTCTCTCTCTCTCTCTCTCTCTCTCTCTCTCTCTCCTCTCCTCTCCTCTCCTCTCCTCTCCTCTCCTCTCCTCTCCTCTCCTCTCCTCTCTCTCTCTCTCTCTCTCTCTCTCTCTCTCTCTCTCTCTCTCTCTGTTTTTATGCCAGTCCTGGAGCTTGAATTCAGGGCCTGGGCACTGTCACTGAGCTTTTTGTCAAGGCTAGTGATCTACCACTTGAGCCACAGCACCATTTCTGATTTTATTTTTTCCTATGTATGTAGTACTGAGGAATAGACCTGGGTCTTCATGCATAGTAGGCAAGCAGTTTACCACTAGGCCCAACTCCACACTTTTAGATTTTTGGTAGTTAATTGGATATAGTCTCATGGACTTTCCTGCTCAGGCTGTCTTTGAACTGTGATCCTTAGATCTCAGCCTCCTGAGTAGCTTAGGACGATAGGCATGAGCCACAGGCACCTTTGTTGTTGTTTTAAAGAGCATAATACACAGCTGTATTTACCCATATAGGTGTCAAACAGAACATGAGATTGCTTTCTTCCCCTTATCTTTTAACTAGTAAAATGCAATTGTTAAGAGCAAGGTCAGAGGAGGCATAGTCACTCATATCCATAATCCCAGCTACTCAAGAGACAGAGATTGGGAGGATCAAAGTTTGATGCCAACCCAGGCAAAAAAGTTAGGGATATCTCATCTCCATAAACATGTCTGGCATGGTATTTCCCCTCTATACTTGAAGATTCTCAGAGGTCATAGGCAGGCCCAGGAAAAAAAGCAAAAGATCCTACCTGAAAAATAGCTAACGCCAAAAGGAAAGGAGGCAGATGGTAGAGCCTAGCGAGTGTGAGAGCCTGAGTTTTAAAAAGAAGGCAGAAATAGGAGATCTGGCTGGTCATGCCTCATGACACCAGCTACAAAGGACTTGGAAGTGGGAGGATCCTGGTCTGAGGCTAGCTCAGGCACAAAGGCCTGAGGATATGGCCCAGGGTCAAGCAAGTGAGAGACCCTGAACTCAAATGTCAGAAAAGAAAGAAAGAAAGAAAGAAAGAAAGAAAGAAAGAAAGAAAGAAAGAAAGAAAGAAAGAGGAAAGAGTTCTGCTATCACCTGCTGTGAGACTTTTTTTTTTTAACTGCCAGTATTTATTTCCTGTCCATTTCTTTTTTTATTGTAATGTATAAAGGGGTTACAGTTGCATTCACCATACAAACTACTTACTCCCTCTAAGCATAGGGTTCTCATATGTAAAAATGAGGATAAAAGTAGTACCCTGCTAGGTGCCCATGGCTCATGCCTGTAATCCTACCTACTCAGGAAGCTGAGATCTGAGGATAGCGGTTCAAAGCCAGACCTGGTAGGAAAGTCAGTGAGACTGTCATCTCCAATTAACCACCAGACAACTGGAAGAGGCACTGTAGCTCAAAGTGGTAGAGAGCTAGCCTTGAGTGAAAAAGCTCAGGAACAGCGCCCAAGCCCTAAGTTCAAGCCTCACAGCCAACCACACAAAGAGATATTGGGAAGATTCTATGAGATAACATATGAAAGTGTGGATCAGTGCCTGGCACATACAGTAAACTGCCACAACAAAGCACCTCTATTACCACTCATGTCCTTCTATAATTTTACCCAGATTTTATAATAAGAACTTATTTTCCTAATGGGTCAAAGTCATTTTTAAATCAGAGCTCTATTTGCACACAATCTGAATGAATTGTGCAAGTCATGATTAAAGAGAAAGGACAGAGTTCCCTAGACCAAAACCTGAAATCAAAGAGTGCCAGCTAGGGGGTGATCCCAGCGGGAAGGGTATTTCTGCTAGGCACCCCTGATGGATATGAGGAGTACTGGGAAAATGCTGGCATCTGTTCCTGATCTCTGTGGATGAAGAGTTCAGGGATGAGAGGTCCAAAGAGCAGGAGAATGACCTTGTTGAACTGTGACCAGGACACAGACCGGTGTTGAAAGGCCTCCATGTTAAGGCTGTTGTCATTGAAGATTTTCTGGGCCAGGAAGAGGAAGTGCTCTGGGAGCAATCCTCGGCTCGTCCCCACCTCAGCCATGAACTTGAGGTTCAGAGTTTCACACATCTTCTCCCAGGGCACCCGCTCAGCCACCACAAAGGGAACACGTTCCTGGAGAGGGGAACAGGAAGGGAGAAAGGGCCTCATTGCCAATCTTTCTCTGGTGGCCTTCATCCTTCCCACCTCCTAAGACCTGCCTCTCCTGGCAGAGTCCCCAGAGCTGGCACACAAACATGATACTTTCTCACAATAGCAGTTTCTGGTGCCACAGCAGAGGGTGGCAATAAAAAGAGTTAGAAGTACAAAAGCAGACCCAGGAGAAGGAGTTAGAAGTCACACACATTTGAACATGCCTGCCACCCACCAGCTGGCACCCCCCCCCCGTCCACCCCCTTGTTCTGGAATCCATTGCCCCTCTGCCTCTCACCCTAGGTGTTTACTTCCTTACCATCTCAGAGAAGGCATTATCCCAGAGGATGGTGGCTTTGGCATTGTTGTCCTGGTTTCCATGGACAATGACCACCAAAGGTAGAGACAGGGCCTAAAGGGATGAGGAGAGACATTTCTTGTGTATGTGTTTTACATTTTTTTTATATGAGTGTGCCAGTCCTAGGCCTTGAACTCAAGGCCTGGGTGTTATTCCTGAGCTTTTATTTGGCTCAAGGCTAGTGCTCTACCACTTGAGCCACAGCTCTACTCCAGGCTTTTACTGGTTAATTAGAGACAAAGGACTCATGGGCTCCTGGACGGGCTTTGAACCTTGACCCTCAGGTATCAGTCTCGTGAGTATCTAGAATTACTGGTGCCTGGTGAGTTATTTCTCCTTAGCAAAGGAGATCCTCAAGAACCGTCTCTGAGCATGCAGGCCAATCGTGGGCGCATGGGACATAGGTAAAAAATTTGTTGCTAAATGCATTCTGAAACTCAGTGAGGCCATGCCAAAGTGGTTACAAGTCAGTGCTATGGGGCCAGCCCTCCTATCTCGTAGCCATGTGAAGGAACACTAGTAGATCTCTGTCACGATGTCCTTTTCTGGAAAACGAGGCTAGTAATAGTACCTGCTTTATGTTGTCATGAAAACCAAATGTGTGTTGTATTACTTAAAACAATGGCTTCGTCTATAGATGTGTGCGTGTGTGCGTGTGTGTGTGTGTGTATGTGTGTGTGTGTGTGTAAAACTTCAAATAGTGCCTTAGGATGGAGGCATATCTCAGCAGTAGAGCACCTGACTTGCAGGCACAGGTTCTGAGTTCAAATCTCAGTATTGCCAAACAGTGCCCCATTGTACAGAATATACTTGATTTGGTAAAAGTTTGTTACTAGGTTGGCGGTGTTGCTAGTAAGCTCAAGGCCTGAGCCTCAACTCCAATACTCACAGGCTCGTGCCTGTAATCCTAACTACTCAGGGAACTGAGTTTCTGGGGATTAAAGGTTTGGAGTCCATGGGACTCTTATCTCCAATTAACCACCAAAAAAAAAAAGCCAGAATTAGAGTTGTGGCTTACGTAGTAGAGTACCAGTCTTGAGTTAAAAAGCTAAGGGACCCTCTCCGCCATCTTGGAGCTTGTGGAGGCCTGCTGGGAACAGGACTTCTAAAAGGCAACATGTCCGGAAGGCTGTGGTGCAAGGACATTTTTGTTGGCTATAAGAGAGGTCTTTGGAACCAAAGGGAGCACACGGCTCTCCTTAAAATCCAGGTGTTTATGCTAGAGGTGACACCAATTTCTACTTGGGCAAAAGATGTGCTTATGTATACAAAGCAAAAAACAACACAGTGACTACTAGTGGCAAACCTAACAAAACCAGAGTAATCTGGGGAAAGGTAACTCATGCCCATGGAAACAGTGGCATGGTTCGGGCCAAATTCCGCAGCAACCTTCCTGCTAAGGCCATTGGACACAGAATCCATGTGATGCTGTACCCCTCCAGAATTTAACGAAAATTAAATAAAGTAAATCTGTGCTCTTGTAACAAACAAACAAACAAACAAACAAACCTAAGGGATCCACACCCTGAGTTCAAGGCCCAGTACTGGTATGCATATCCGTGCATGCGCACACGCACACACACACACACACACACACACACGCACTACTGCTCATTGCTACTTCCTGAATGTGTTCCCACTCACCCTGCCCCCATGTGCATAAATCCTAGACACATGAGGTACAAGGCAGTGAGGATCCAGGGTCCCAGTGTGTGCGATGGAGGCCATGGGACCCTGGCTGTTGGTGGGACTAAGGCCATGACTCACCTGGAGCCGGATGGGGAGTTTGTTGGGGCCCAACAGGAAGTTGGTGGAGAAGAGCACAGCACACTTCTCCTCTGTGACAGACTCAGTGCCTTTCCGCTCACACCGCTTGATTTTCTTCAGGAGCTGGGGGGAGCCAGGGTGAAGGAGAACAGGGGTGAAGATAAGAGAACAAAAATTAGAGCTGGGCACTGGTGGCCCTTGCCTGTAATCTTAGCTACTCAGGAGACTGAGATCTGAGAATCATGGTTCAAAGCCAGCCCAGGCAGGAAAATCCAGGAGACTCTTAACTCCATTTCACCACCAAAAAGCCAGGAGTAGAGCTGTTGCTCAAGTGGTAGAGCACCAGTCTTCAGTGAAAAAGTTAAGAGACAGCATGTAGGCCTTGATTTTCAAGCCCCAATACCAGTACATATACATATATATATATATAATACATATATATATACATGCATACATACCTATATATACATACATATATATACGTATATATATATATATATATATATATAGAGAGAGAGAGAGAGAGAGAGAGAGAGAGAGAGAGGAGAGAGAGAGAGAGAGAGAGAATAGGAATCAGATAACCAGATTGCTCCTCTCGGCCTCCCAACATCTCCAAGGAGGGTCTCATAGTCAGGACCTGGCCTCCTCTCTCCTCACCTGCGCCCTGCAGGCCCTTACCAGGTTCTTGAACAGAGCGGAGCAGCAGTTCCCAGGAACGCTGTTCTCCAGAGGCACTGTGTTGTTCATGATCTCCCCAGTGCTCTCTCTGCCAGGAGAGTCAGAGTGTGAATAGCTTGGCCCAGCCATTGCAGGTGATGTGTTGACTACCCACTGTTAGTGGCACTAGAGCTCTAGTCCCTGCTTCAGCTCTCTCGCTTTCCCTCCCTCCCTCTCCTCTTTTTTTCTCCCTCTTTCTTCCTCTCTCCCTCTTTTACTTTCTCTTCTCTTTTTTTCTTGGTGCTAGAAACCAAATTCAGGGTTTTGTGTACACTGACTGTACTTCCAGCCCCCTCCTTGATTTCCTTATGGAAGAATCCGCATCTTAGCCAAATTTTGCCGCTTCCCCCTAGTCTAGACTGAGTGTGCCTCTTCCCTTCCTCTGCCACGATCATTGGAGATGTCGGCCAGGAGCCCTCTTTCCCATGTTCCTGCTGTTTGTGCTGTCAGTACCTCAGCTCCTCTTGCCTCCATCACCCCTGTCCTAGGTCCAGCCCCAGCTTACGTTCCAGTCCCAGGCCCCTGTGGTAGGCTCAGCTCCCTGGCCTGCTTCTCTGTCACCACATCAGCCCTGACTAGTGGAGGTTTGGCTGAGGTCCCCAGGAACCGCAGGCCCAGCAGGAATCGAACCCCGGCCTGGAACTTGGTCTGAGTCTTCAGAACTTGGGGAGGCTGCTTCTCCACCAGGAAAGAGCTAAGGAAATGAGGAGATGGGAAGAGTACTTAGGGGCTGAGTCCCTCCTGGTATCTTCCCCAAAAGTCTTTTCTTCTTCGGGGGTCTGTGCAAGGTGAGGCAAAGGGCTCATGGGACCTACCTGGTCACCAGGGTTCTCAGGACTTCATCCAGCCGGGTAATCAGCGATTCCCTGGTGTTGGGCTCTAGCTCCCTACTGGCTGCTCCTACCTCTTGATGTAACTGGGAATAAATGTCCACCAGGCTCTCACACCTGGGGCCAGGACAGTGGTCAGGGGGGGATGCTCCAGCCCAGACTCCCTTCTCCTCACCATTGATGGGTGGGGATGAGGTAGGATGGTAGGTGTCTCTGCAGGAGCCAAGTATAAGAGGGCTCTGGGACCTGGCTCTACTCTTAGTTCATTCTCAGTGCCTAAACTCCCAGTGGAAATCTAGCCGCTTCTTCCCCAGAGCTCTGTTACCCTGAAAAGATGCCTGCACTGATAGTACTTTAGGACAAACTGGCAGGTTCCTAAGACTAATAGTCTAAGTAGAAAAGGTTGTCAGATGGGCCCAGTGGCTCAAGCCTACAATCCCAGCGACCCAAGAGACAGAGATGGGAAGGATCTTAGCTACAGGACAGACAAAAAAAAAAAAAAAAAAAAGTTTGAGAGAAAGCTGGGTACCCTTGGCTTTTGCATATAATCCTAGCTACTCAGGAAGCCTAGCTACTGGAAGATTGTGTTTTGAAGTTAGCTTGCAGAAAAGTCCATGACATCCCACCTGCAGATGACAAAATGTCAGACTGGAGGCATGGCTCAAGTGGTATTGTGCCAGCAGCACTCAGCAAAATGCTGAGTGAGAGAGCACAAGGCCCTGCATTCAAGCTCTCGTATCAGCAGAAAAAGAAATAAAGAAATACAACTTTGAGGGGCCGGGAGTTTGGCCTAGTGGTTAAAGTGCTTGCCTAGCATGCATGAAGACCCGGGTTCGATTCCTCGGTACCACATACATAGAAAAAAGCCGGAAGTGGTGCTGAGGCTCAAGTGGTAGAGCTCTAGCCTTGAGAAAGTCCAAGGACAGTGCTCAGGCCCTGAGCTCAAGCCAGGACTGGCGCAAAAAAAAAAAAAAAAAAAAAAAAAAAGAAATAAAACTTCGAGTGACCTCCATTTCAATAGGACATTTGAACTGGAGGATAAAGCAGGCCCAGGCAAAAAAGCAAGACCCTTCCTGAAAAATAACCAATGTAGAAAAAGTCAGAAGGTATAAATCAATCCACAGACAGCTTCATCAGCAAGGACAAAACTGGAGTTCAGATTCCAGTACCAGACATAAAGGTCCCCTATTCCTCTGGGTATGGGGAGAAAAGGAGAAACATAAATGTGACCCCTCAACTGAGTACACTTGTACAGGATGTGACCTGAACAACTGCAAAGTCCTGCTGAAGTTAACTTCTCAGAGTCTTGGCCTACTTTAGGCCTCCCACCTGGCTTTCTCTTACACCTGGGGACCTTCCAGCATGAACCACAGGTGCCCACCCCAGCCAGCCCCCTGTCCCTGCCAGCCTTGCCCTCACCTCTGCTGTAGCCCAGCCAAACTCTCTTCAAAGGGGGCACCATTCCCTGCCAGCTGCTGCTGCCGTTTCCAAATCTGGATCCTCTTCAGCACCAGGCCTTGGACTACCTCCAGTTCCCCCACGGTCTCCTGCAGCAGCGTGGCCAGGTCCTAAGGGTGGGAAAGTGGCTGAACCAGGGACACACAGCCTCTTCTCCCAGGTCCTGGGGACAGGGCTCACTTTCTCACCATCCTATCATTCCCTCCCTCCCATCTGTGTCTCTCTGTGTCACCTCCATCCTTCCAGTTGCACTTTGGGCCCAGTTTCCTCCACATCTCAGGCTGTTATTCACCTCACTTGGCCCAGTCCCATTGGAAGGAGCTTTCATCAAACTGTGAAGAGACACTGAAGGGGGTTGGGGATCAGGGGTACAGAGAGAATGGAGATCCAGTCAAACTTGAGATCCATGAAGGTCCCACTCCCACACACTCCCCACCCTGATGTTAGGGCCCCACCTTGGCCAGCCTCAGTTCCCTGATGCAGGGCTTCCCGAAGAAGGTGAGTCTCCCCAACACGGTGCTTTAGTCTTTGCAGGGCTGTGTTAAACTTGAGTTCTTCCTGTTTCCAGTGGAAAGCCATTGGCAGGTGACGGAACTGCACAGGACAGACACAAATGGGTGAGGTTCTGCTCACCTCCCTCAACCTGCTCCTCCCCCCACCGCCTCTTTGGCAGTTCTTTCAGCCTTTGGAATGGCCTGGGGATAAGTTCTTTCTCCTGGCAGTACCAGCTCCTGAATCAGGCAGGCACTGGTGGTTCACACCTATAGTACTCTTAGAAAGTTGAGATCTGAAGATTGAGATTCTAAGTCAGCCCAGGCAGAAAAGTTTGTGAGACTCTCTCTCCAGTGAGCCACCAAAAGCCAGAAATAGAGCTGTGGCTCAAGTGGTAGAACACTAGTCTCAAACAAAAAAGCTCAGAGACAGTGTCCAGGCCCTGAGTTCAAGCCTCCCCACTACCAGTACACACATACACACACACACACCCCCCAAAACAAAAAAGCCATCTCCTTAGTCCTATTCTGTCCTCCCTTAGATCTTCATTTGAAGCTTCCTTTAACTTGGCTTGAGTTTCAGTGTGAATGAAGAACTGTCCTTTGAGTCTAAAACCTCTTCCTAGTTTCTAATGACTCAGGCTATAGTCCCAGACAGCTGAATCAAGATGGGAAGTGGGGTGTCACAATACCTGTTGGATAACAGCTTTTTTCTCCCCTTGAAGTATTTGTCTGAAAGTGGCCACCAGCTTCAGGGGGTCCCTCTGATATATGCTCTACAGAAGGAAGGGTAGAGGCAGTTAGGTTAGCTTTTACTCATGTTTTCCGGCTCCATTTCCAAGACTCCCATTCATGTATTCACTGAAAGGCAACACAATTGTAGATTCCAGAAGTTTTCATGTATTTGCATACCTTTAAAATCTAATCTGCATGCCAGTTAGCAGCTCACAACAGGATACCATTTTGCTTACAGCATCCTCCATCATCCAGTTTTCCTTCAGTGTCCAATGCTACCCAGCTCTAACTCCACGCCCCACCCCAACCTTGTCCCTTTCCCTTCTGGCCCACCTCCAGGGTGCTGATGTGTGGCAAGATGGCATTCCCCTCTCCTTGTTCTCCTGCACAGGCCTGAAGATGCTGAACAGTGGCTGAAAGTAGCATACTAGCCATTTTGCAGCAGAAGGCATCCAAGCCAACCAGGAATTCCCTGTGGAAACATCAAAATGAGGCCTCCTCAGCTCCTAGTGGTGCATCCACCACCTATAACTCAGTGTTTCCTCTCCTGACGCTCCACGGCCGTTCTCTGCACACCACCCTGCTCCCTTGCCTCTCAACCTTCTGTTGTTATGAGAAGTGCCTCTATTCCAGCCCTGACCTTCCTTCCTCTTTAGCTCAGACTCTTAAGCAGTGAAGTGTTCACTGTCTTAATTTGGTGGGTACCCATTACTCGCCTCACTGAGAATAATCACTGCTAGAAAAGACTAAATACAGGAAGGCTGTTGGGCACTGATGGCTCATGCCTAAAATCATAGCTACTCAGGCAGATCTCAGATCTGAGGACAATAGTTCAAAGCTAGCCTTGTGCAGGAAAGTCCATGAGACTCTTATCTTCCCTAAACCACCAAAAAGCCAGAAGTAGAGCTGTGGCTCAATTGGTAGAGTGCTAGCCTTGAACACAAAAGCTCTGGGACAGTGCCCAGGCCCTGAGTTCAAGCTCCAGGACTGACATAATTAAAAAAAAAAATAATAAGAGGGATGCTGCAGGAGAGAGGAGGACAAGGAGTGGGAGGACTCACCAGGGCTGGTTCTCCAGCCAGTCACTCAGGAGATGTCGCAGGTGTTGGGGAAAGTCAACATAGAGATGCTGTAGTTTTTCTGGGGGTACTTTCGAGACCAGATCCCACAGAGACATGATCTGTGGAATGGAGGGTGCCTAAAAGAGAAGAGAGGAACAAGGATACTCCAAAGGATGCCCAAGACACTAAGTCTAACTTCTGGGGCAGCCCTGGACTTCTTGTACCCAGGCTCCTGAGCCTGTCCTCCCTGTCTCTTGTGGCCAGGCACCTCAAACCACAGGCACCCTTGGTCAATGTTTGAGATAACCAACAATGGCAATTTCTGTGGTTTAGTGGTAGAATGCTTGCTTAGCATGCTTGTGCTAGGTTCGATTCCTCAGTACCACATAAACAGAAAAAGCCAAGTGGGGCTGTGGCTTAAGTGTTAGAGTGCTAAAGGCTAGCACTCAAGGAGAGCAAAAGAAGCCTAGGGACAGTGCCCAGGCCCTGAGTTCAAGCCCCACAACTGACAAAAAAAATTGTTTTTCAGAGTGTGATTTACCGGGGTAACTGAAAGCATGGAAAGCAAAACCATGAATGAGGAGGAATCGCTCAACACAAAAGGTGTAAAACTAGAGTCGTTCTGTTAAAGATAAGTGAAGATGTCTAGAATTCCACTTCATGTCCTCTCTCTACTTCCTAACCCTATAGATGTCCCTGAAACCTTCAAAATTCTAAGGTTCCATAAAAAATTGGAAACCAGGCTATGGCTGAGGATGTAACGCAGTGGTAGAGCATTTGCCTAGCATTTGAGAAGGCCCCTGGGGTTCTATCTTATGAGAGAGACAGAGAGAAAGATAGAAAGAAAGAAAAAAAGAAAGAAAGAAAGAGAGGGGAGAGGAGGAGGGAGAAGAAAGGCAGGGAGGGAGGAAAGAAAGAAAGAAGGAAGAAAGGGAAGAGAGCAGAGGAAATACAAGAATATAAAGAGTAATAATACTAATAATTTGAAGAATATGGTTCTGTTTCTTGAAACAGAGGCTAAAAAGTTTTCTGACTTGCCCAGGACTCCTGAATGAGTTGAAAATCAACCACTGCTGTTAAGATTTCTTCAAGCTGCAAATCACATCACCCCCAAAAGACAGGGAGGGTATGAGGAGATGAAGCAAAGAGGAAATAGAGAGTGGAAGAAAGAGGGTGAGGGTAAAAAAAACCAATAGGATTAGTTCCAGGTGAGGAGCCTAGAAGAGGAGGAGAGGATGTTAGAGCGCTGGAATGCCAATGGGAGAGAGCATGAAGAAAGTGGGGGAGTGGTTTGCTCCCCTTCTCCCCAGAAGCTACTGTTTACATCAGTGGTTTTCCAGGGGTCTCTCAGTTCATGGTTCTCATAAAGTTTCTCTCTCAGAGAGGAGGGGGAGGAAGGAACGGAAACTTCCGGGGTCTCCCCCGATCCAGGAACCCCCAGTCCTTCTGTTCTAGCCTGTCAACTTTCCCAAGGCTCCCAAAGGAATGGAAGAGACCCCTCCACTGGACACCCCCACTCAAATCCTCCTGTCTCCCCTCTCTCCCCCAGTTGCTATCCACTGAGCTTTTTCTCCCAAACACTGAAGACTTCCCTCCTGCTTTTTAAGAGTCCATCAGCAGGCCTTTCTCCAACCCTTCTCTTCGGGCTGAACATCTTCGGATCTAGTTTTGACTCCATTTTTCTCTTCTGTCTTTTCCCCCATCTCTGGATGCTCAGATTCCAGACCATTGGTCCTGTTTTTTACTGGAAAGAGTAGATGAGAACCTGCTACTATTGGTGAACACTCCAAGCAACAGGCAGATCCCGCTAATCTATAGCGATAGACAGACAGACAGACATAGATATAGGTATATCTAACCACTTGGTCTAGGGGGAGTATTTTTTTCATCATTTAAAAATGAGTTCTTGGGGCCGGGAGTTTGGCCTAGTGGTTAAAGTGCTTGCCTAGCATGCATGAAGACCCGGGTTCGATTCCTTGGTACCACATACATAGAAAAAAGCCGGAAGTGGTGCTGAGGCTCAAGTGGTAGAGCTTGAGAAAGTCCAAGGACAGTGCTCAGGCCCTGAGCTCAAGCCCAGGACTGGCAAAAAAAAAAAAAGAATGAATTCTTGCTGGGCACCAGTATTGTAATCCTAGCTACTCAGGAGGCTGAGCTCTGAGGATCATGTTTCAAAGACAGTGGGGGTTGGGGGAGGCAAGAAAGTCCACAAGACTTGTATTTTCAATTAATTACCAGAAAACCAGAAGTGGAGCTGTGACCCAAAGTTGTCGAGTCTTAAGCAAAAAGAGTTCAGAGATAATGCCCAGGCCCTGAATTCAAGCCCCACCACCGATAATTTTTTAACTATTTGTTTTGATTTTATTTTGTTCTTGCTGGTCTTGGGGCTTGAACTTAGGGCCTGGAGTTTGTCCCTGAGCTTCTTTTGCTCAAGACTAGTGCTCTATCACTTGAGCCACAGCACCACTTCTCGCTTGTTCTGTGTATGTGGTACTGAGGAATTTAATCCAGGGCTTCATGAATGCTAGGCAAGCACTCTACCACTAAGTCACCTTCCCATCCCTTAATTATATCTTTAGTTGTACAAAGGGGTTTCAATTCAACAAATCAGTTTATAAGTATAGTGCACCTTAGTCATCATTCTCCCTCATCTCTCCCAACCCCACCCATACGAGCAAGTTACATTGTTCCATTTTCATATGTGTACATCGAATATAATGAAGGCATTTACTCATCCTTCTCTCTGTTCTTAACTAATCCCTTTCCCACAAAACACATTTCAGCCCCCAGATATTCATTTGTTAACCTGTTCATACGTTGTTCATCGGAATTACACACCATTGGAATCCTCTGGGACAGTGTTTTATTATTAATTATTATTATTTTAGATAATGCCTTTTTATGTAACTCAAGCTGGCCTTGAATTCTCAATCCTCCTGCCTCCACCTCCCTAGTGATCCGGATTCCAGCCCTATCCTGTCTTGTTGAGTGACTACCCTCCTGGAATGAGGGGCTTCATATTTCCTCCCAATACATTTACACACCAAGAGGTCTCCAATTCAAGACAAGGGCTGGGTGGATTGGTCTGGTCAGGACCTGTCTTCCATTGCCAGGCAGGGAAGGAGGGGCCAGGATGCAAAGGGGTGGGGCCAGTGCTCCCTTTCAGACCGTGTGTGTGTGTGTGTGTGTGTGTGTGTGTGTGTGTGTGTGGTGTGTTGTCCGGGAGCCCAAAGTTCAAAGATCCTCATCCAACAGCTTGATGGCCTAAACCTTATCACCTCCACCCTTACATTCCCCAGTCTTCTGACCCCGGGACTACAGCTTTCAAAGTCAAAAGGGCTTCTGGGAGTTGCCCAATCTGTGTTTGTGGCTGGGGGGGGGGGGGGGAAAGAAGGTGGGGGGGAAGGGTGCCCAGGAGGTGGAGCCGGGTCGGCTGGAGGAGCGTTAACCCCTTGCTGCCCGCCTGCCTGCCGGGAAACCTCAGCGTCTCCGGCAGCCAAGCGTGATGCAGTTTTGAGGGGGGAAATCCCCCCTCCTCTAGGGCACCATGAGGTCTACATCTAGGACTCACTCACCCTCCAACCTTTAGCAGGGATCACTTTTGGGGTTGGACAAGCCCATGGCCCATCTGGCATTAATCTTTAGGGAGGGGCAGCCTTCCAGTGGGGACCACCCTGAGAACTACGCGTCCTCTTTTTTCTGACTTTCAGCGCCCCCCCCTCACCCTCAGAGTTAAGGGCCAAGGGTGTGGGGGGTAGGTGACCAAAGAGGGTGGGGAGTACTGAAACTTACTCTCTACCTCAGATTCCTGAGAGTAGGCAGAAAGTGACAAAACCCAGTGTCACCAACTACCAAGGCTGGCTAGCTGAAACCATTGCTAGGGGCCTACCTGCCCCGCCCAGGGGAGGATCCCAGACAAGCCCCGATCATCCATCCATCCCCCACACTCACAGTCAGAGCCCCCCACCCTCCCCTCCCCGAAGGCATCCCCTCACCTCTGCACACCCCTCTGCCGTCTTCTCCCTTTCTCAGCAGGCACTGCCAGGCCCCATGGATCTGTAGTTCTGTCCAGCTAGTTCAAGGCTGGCCCTGCTCTCACCCCTGTACCATCACTACCACCACAAAACAAAACAAAACAAAACACACTCTCTCTTACACACACACACACACACACACACACACACACACACACACACACACACACACACACACACACACACACACACTCCTTTCCTGGGCCTTCCTCTTCATGCAAGCCTTAGCTGCCCAGCCTGCTGTTTCCGGCTTCTCTGTCTACCCAGGTCCCTCCCTGGAGTGCTGACGACACAGAGAAGAGAAAGTGGGCTGGAGGAGGAAGAGGAAGAAAGTGGGGTGAACATGTGTGCCCGCTCTGCTGGGTGGGGAAGCACGTCGTGCAGAGGGCAGGGTTAGGGCTGGCTCCCCATCTTGAAACCGGGCTGGAACCCTCACTGATTCTATCATCCTCCAAGGCCAGAAAAATTTCTCCTGAAAAATAATCACGCAGAGATGTGCCACCCCAAACTTCCTGGTTCCCATGTTCAAACTTTCTCAGGGCTGGAATCTGGGGGCCACGAGGGACTGGGCTCCCTGGGGACTTGGTAAAAAAGCAAATCCTACTGGGCTTTGCGCTCCACCCAGTGGAGGACCCTGAAAAGCAGCTGGAAAAGCCAAAGGCTCGTCTGGAACTCCAAGGCTCGCCTCCCCGCGGTGGGAAAGCCTTAGAGGTCTCGTGACACGGGGGGGGGGGGGGGGGGGGGGGGAGGGGGGGAGAAGAGGAACACTCAATTCAGAGTTCTGGAAAGCATCTCGTAGACCAAATTCCTGGCAGCTCCTGGCAGAATACCACTGCACAGAGCCGATTGGTCCACAGCAAGCAGCCAGAGTGCTGCCACGGATTCCCAAGGGACAAGTTTGACTAAGAGTCTGCTATGTAGACACAGCCAAGTTCTTATCTATTTCTGGAGTAAACAGTAAGACACACCCAGAGACAAACACAATATGTACAACTTCCCCAGCCACAGCGCACGCATGCACTCGCACACACACAAACACACACTGGTGCAGGTAGGCTCACGTACCTATCAGCATTCAGAGCTACTTGTAATTACAATGCCACACAGTGAAGGTGTGTATGTTCTCGTGCACACACACACGCATGTGCACACACATACACACACACACACAAGACATGCTCAGTTTTTAAGCAATCGTTGTTAGCTGATGGATTTTTTTCTGCAGTTTTTTCTGACAGAGGCTTTGGAGGTGAATAAGGGATTTGGGGAGCCTTTTAAGCCTCTCCAACTTGATAGCCTAGTGGTGTATGGAAAGGGCAGGGTCTGGGGGCAGGGTCAGATCTGGAGTTTGTGCTCTCTCCTCAATTCAGGGTGGAGATGAAGGGCCAAAGCTAGTCCTATGCTGCCCCCTGCTGTCTGGTCTGACTGCTTCCCATTTACAGGAATTTCAGTGTCTGTGCATGAGTCAGCAGAGGGTAGGCGTTAAGCCAAGTACAGCAGTTCAGAGCTTGGACTATGGATATGAGCTGTTTGAATTCAAATCTTACAAAACCTTTTGAAACTTACTTTTTTTTGTAGGTTGTGGGGCTTGAACTCAGGACCTGGGCGCTGTCCCTGAGCTGTTTTGCTCAAGGCTAATGCTCTACTACTTCAAGCTACAGTTCCACTTCTGGCTTTCTGGTGGTTACTTGGAGATAAGATCTCACGGATTTTCCTTCTCCGGGCTGGCTCTGAACAGTACTCCTCCGTTCTCAGCCTCCTAAGCAGGGTTACAGTCATGAGCTATCAGCACCTGGCTGAAGTTTACTCTTTGTGTTTCCGTTTTATCTTCTGTGAATGGAGTAAGGAAGAATCTTAACCTGGAAGGTTTTAAAAGTGTGATGTGTGGCTTCATGTGAAGGTTTAGAAAAATACCTGGTACTTAATTAACATCAGACATTATAAAATAAGACAGACATTAGACTGGAGCATCTCCATCCCACATAGAGGTCCCCAGACTGACATCACTAGTAAGACAACGTCTAATGAAGGTGTGCGCATTTGTGTATTTCTGATATCTACAAGGAGGTGGTGAGAAGGGAAGGCAGGAAATTTTTCCAGAGGCTAGTGCTGCATGGACGGATAATCGATACCTGTTATATGTGCTAGCTAGTGCTCACCCTGGTTTTGTCAACACAATAACAATCAAGCACATTTTGGCAGGGGCTGACCATCACTTATCAATCTACATTGCTTTTCAATTATTTATTTATTTGATTTATTTTTGTGGGTCATGGGGCTTGAACTTGGCCTGAGCACTGTCCTTGAGCTCTTCAGCTCCAGGTTACCGCTCTACCTTTGAGCCAAGCCCCACTTCCCGTTTTCTAGAGGTTAATTGGACATAAGAGTCTCAGGTCTTTTTGTGCCCTGTCTGGCTTTGAACCACAATCCTCAGATCCCAGCCTCCTGAGTAGCTAGGATTACAGGCATGAGCAACTGGGCCCCGCGCTTTTCAGTTATTTTACAGGCACATCTTCCTCAACAAGTTCAGTGTGGAGCTTACCTGATGTGTCTGATAACCTACAACATGAAATCATTCTGCTACAAAGTAATGATGAGCTAAAGCCTCCTCATTACCAACTTCGTGCAGCTTGAGTTCTACAAACATCACATAAGCAATGATGGATTTTCTGCTTTGAGGAGATGTCTATTAGAATATGTTTCTGTGTTCAAAACAACCTATTGCTATGAACAGTTCCTTTCAAAACTCACCATCCAAAGCACATGCCTATAATCCTAGATAAACAGGAGGCTGGGATATGAGGATTGCAGTTTGAAGCCAGCTGGCCCAGGAAAGTCTGTGAGATAGTTATCTCCAGTGAACCACCAAAAAGTCAGAAATGGCCTGTGGCTCAAGTGTTAAGAGTGCTAACCTTGATCCAAAAAAAGTTCAGGGACAGAACCCAGGTCCTGAGTTCAAGCCCCAAGACTGACACAAAAACAAGCAAAGAAAAACTTTACCATCAGAGTCAACTGGGCTCCACCCTGACCCGGATACAATCCTGGAAAAGCAGTTGTGAGTAGTAGCATCATCAATACAACTGACATCATATACCTCACCAAAGAGGAGCAGTTCCAGCCATTATATTAAGGTGAGTTAAATGACCAGGTACAGAAGGCTAATGTGTGTGTGTGTGTGTGTGTGTGTGTGTGTGTGTGTGTGTGTGTGTGCGCGCGCGCTGGTCCTAAGGCTTGAACTCAGGGTCTGGGCACACTGTCCCTGAACTTTTGGGCTCAAGACTAGGCATTCTGTCACTTGAGCCTCAGCTCTACTTCTGGCTTTTTGGTAGTTCATTGGAGATAAGAGTCTCACAGGCTTTCCTGCCTGGCTTCAAACTGCAATTCTCAGATCTCAGCCTCCTGGGTAGCTAGGATTATAGGCAAAAGCCACGGGCATACAGCTAATTTGTTTGTAAGTCATGGGGCTTGGACTCAGGGTCTTGTCCCTGAGCTCTTTTGTTCAAGGCTAGCACTGACCATTTTGAGCCACAGCCCCCCTTCTGGTTTTCTGGTGGTTAATTAAAGATAAAAGTCTCACAGACTTTCCTGATTGGTCTGGCTTTGAACCACAATCTTCAGATCTCAGCCTCTTGAATAGCTAGGATTACAGGAGTGAGCCTTCAACTCTCCACTAAAAGCTGATTTTTAAGTTGATAATTTTGTATGATCCACTAAATGTTATAAACATCCAAATGGCCAATGACAGAAAAAAAAGATACCCTACCTCTGATATATACCATCATCACATTAAACTGGGAAGCAGCTGGAAAAAGGTAACACTCATCCTTGCTAATAAATACACAGGGCTTCCATTCTCTGAGAGTTACCTATGTACCTGGCACTGAGCTAAATGTGTAAATTGTTGCCAGAATAGATAAAACAGCCCAAGAAGCTGTCACAGAAGTGTGGGAAGTTACTGGAGGCCCCTTTCCAGCTTTGTCTCCCAAGCATTCATCCTTCTTTCAAAATTTCATCTACTTTGACACCAACTTGCACAGAGGAAACAGAGATCAGCAGTTGGAACTTGCCCGATTTCCTGCCTGCTCCTTACCAATAGCTATACACAATAGTTCCTGTGGGCCTGGAGGAAAGGAATGCACAGAGCCTGGGGGAGTGTCAGAGTTCATGAGATTATCTCTCCCTTCCTTCCTTTGCATAGTTTTCTTCAAGAGTGTAAGCAAGGTTAGGTTTAATTAAGAAGAAAACATCAGGGCACTGGTAGGTATTCATAGCTACTCGGGAGGCTGAGATCTGAGAATCATGATTCATAGCCAGTCAGGAAGGAAAGTTCCTAAGACTCTTATCTCCAATTAACCTCTTGAAGAATGGAGTGAAGCTGTAGCTCAAACTGCTAGAGCACTAGCCTTGAGCAAAATACCTCAAGGACCACACGTAGGCCCTGAGTTCAAACCCCTTGACCAACCAAGAAAAGGAGGAGTAAGAGGAAGAGGAGGGGGAGGAGGAAGAAAACATGTTGTAACCCTACCCCTCCTGACTCATAACTCTTGGCTTGTTAACGAAGGAAAATGAAAACTCTGGTGGTCAGGGCTATCTCTATGCAGAGCAGTCTTGCAGGCTCACCGGGGTGTAGAGCCTGTAGTCTGAGTCATTCATTCTTGTGATGCTCCCACAAGTGAAGTCAGACTAGTTAGCAGATGATGCTACAGGATAGTCATGGCCGCAGTTCCCGTGAGCACAGGACAGGGTGTCATGGAGACACACAAGAGGGTCCTCTAACCTAGGTAAGAGATAGAGGAGATCACAGAAGACTTCTTGGAGAATGTGATGTAGAACTGGATCTAGAGAGAATAAGAGTTTATTCAGGAAAAGAACAAGGAAGAAGGTCAAGAACAAAAGCATACAAAAGCATGGATATCCCTGGGAGGATAGTATCTTCTAAAATGGGAGGTAGTTGGCAAAGAGGAAGACTAGAGGATTTAGGCAAGGAGGACTACAGTGAAATTTGGTAGAGACATCAGCCTAGTTACAGTGACTGAAAAGGTAAGTCTGAAGTGTCCAGTTTAATAGATTAAAAACAAAAGGACTGGGGCAGGGAGTTTGGCCTAGTGGTAGAGTGCTTGCCTAGCATGCATGAATTCCTGGGTTTGATTCCTTGGTACCACATACACAGTAAAAGCTAGAAGTGGTGCTTAAGTGATAGAGCTCTAGCCTTGAGAAAGTTCAAGAACAGTGCTTATGCCCTGAGTTCAAGCCTCAGGACTGGCAAAAAAAAAAAAGAAAAGAAAAAAAGAAAGAAAGAAAGAAAGGAAGGAAGGAAGGAAGAAGAAAGAGCTGGAGGGCTAGGATGTTGTGGTCAGAGAGGAGACATAATGTCCAGCTTTTCTGGAGGCGTGTTGGAATGAGTAGCTATGGAGCATGAAAGTGAGTCAATGGATTCAAGAAAGGCAAGGAGCCAAAGTGCTGACTGGACTACCTACATACATACTCAAGCTGTCTGGGCTTTCAGAAGACCCCAGCAGGGCAAGAAGACATTGAGTCTGTGGCCAAAGTCTTAAAGGAATGTTATCAGGTCACCATGACATCAGTGGACACCAGCAAAAATAGGAAACTATTTCAAACTGGGTACTGATGGTTCATTCCTGTAATCTTAGCTACTCAGGAAGCTGAGATCCGAGGATCACAGTTTGAAGCTAGTCTTGGCAGAAAAAGTCTTTGAGACTTTTATCCCCAATTAACTGGCAAAGATCTGGAATTGAAGCTGTAGTTCAAGTAGTAGAGTGCAAGCCTTGGGCTAACACGCTTAAGGATAGCACCTAGGTCCTGAGTTGAAGCCACTGAATGGCATACATACACATACAATAAAGAATATTGAGTTAGCTGGGTTCTGGTGGCTTATGCCTGTTATCCTAGCCACTTTGGTCATTGAGATCTGGGGACTGAGGCCTGGGGCCAACTCAAGAAGACAAGTCCAAGAGACTCTTTTCTCCAATTAAACACCAAAAAACCAGAGCTGGAGGCATGACTCAAGTGATAGAGTGCCAGCATTGAGCAAAGACAAATAAGAACTGAAGGCCCAATTCAAGCTTGAATACACACACACACACACACACACACACACACACACACACACACACACGTATATATACACTGTAGCTATGCTAGTCCAAATACTCAATAGCCACATAGACTAGTGGCTATCATAGTAACATAGATGTGGGGCATTTATTTTCAATTAGAAAATTCTACTGGATAGTGCTGCTAGCCCTCATTCTGCAGGTTAGGAAACAGAGGAAAGGAAAAACATAGCTTTGCTCAAGGACAAAGTAAGGGAGCTGGGAGGGTCCTACTTATTCTGGTATCAGGGCTGTTGTCCTTAAGCAGTATGTCATACATCTTCTCAATGGAAGCTGAAGCAGTCCTTCCAGAAGAATTTATGTTTGAAATGGGATAGGGAAGTGGGGAAAACAAGATGATGGGGGGGGGGAGGAAATGGGGACAAAAATGTGAGAAGGAGTAGCAATGTTTGTGAAGTAATGCACCTTCTATCTGGTGAATATAATGTAACCCTTCTATTAATTACAATAAAAATATATTAAAAAAAGAATTCATGTGACACCAGAAACACCAATGTACTTACTCAGCCACCATACCCTTCTCCCTTGTTAACAGAGCCCTGAATTTGTACAGGTTTTCTCCTCCCATGCATTCAGGTCTGGTGTGACTCTCATTGGTCTAGGTAATTGGGGTATTCCTGTTCCCCCAATCATCTAACCTCACCCTGGCTAGTAGGCCAAGGGATTCCCGGAAAGGATTTTGTTTATCCTTAGTGCCATGTCCACATGTGGGGACTGGCAGGGCTGTAAACATGATAGCTGCTGACAGGGGAGATCCCACCAGCGTGAAGAAGTGGAAAATTCTTGATTAATCTGCCTACCCAGGATCAAACTCTTCATTGTCTCGTCTGCACTGAGTCTTCTATTGCTTGCTGCCAAATGCATTCCTAACCAGAACTACAATGGCTATAGGAAACTGGGAGCCCACAGCAGGCTGCCTGTCTATTCCTGCTACTATGTCTTGTGCAACTGGGAGCGAAAGTGAGATCTCTTTAGAGAGAGTCCTCAGAAAGAACTGGGTTTCAAAAAAAGGGACAATGTAAACTGGGGGTGGCCAAGGGGTTTGCAGCAGGAGGTGTGTGGGGAGCAAGGGTGGTTAGGAAGAGGAAGCTCCGGGTTAATCGGGAAGGGTGGATGTTCACCAAGGCCTGCCAAGAATGACAGGATGTGAGCAATGGTGGGATCAGCTGGTCTCAAGATTCCAAAAGGAGCACTTGGGCTGTCCGAGGCTAGCTGGCCTTCATCCCACAGGACAAGTAGCAGCCCTGGTGGGTGGGCGAAGTCAGGCATCTCTGGTTGGAGCCAGCTGTGGTCAGGATTGCGCCTCTGTAAGGAAATTCCAGCCCTCTAATTACTGTCTTGCCTTTCTGACTTCCCCTGTGCAGCTACATTTCTTGGGAAAGTTATTTACATTCCATGTGTTTTTTTTTTCCTCCTCCTCCTCCCCCTCTTCCTCCTCCTCTTCCTCCTCCTTCCCCTCCTCCTCATTATACTTCCAGCTGCCACACTTATACTGCCACACTTAGCCTTCCTTCCTCCTTGCCCCCAGTGCTAGGGATCAAAGCCAGGCCTTGGAGCATATTAGGCAAGAACTCTGTCACCGAGCTGCAGCCCCAGACGTGTTAGTCATTCTTGAGTGAGTTTTCCTCCAGCTGTTTTTTCATGGTTCCTCTTTCTTGGTTTTCCTCCTCTAGGATGCTCCATTTTTCTTGTGTGATCTTCATATGATCTGCAGTTGTCCTTAATAAGACAATGGATGCTCGTTAACAATGGTCTATGGGTTCAGTCTCCGGGGGCACAAATCCCTACTCTCTAATATGTGACCCTCAAACCTCAATCACCATGCAGACCATGGAGTATAGATAGCTCAGTGGCAGAGCTCTTGCTTAGCACACAGGAGGCCCTTGGTTTGATCTCTAGCACTTGGGGTGGAAGTGGGGTGGGTAGAAGGTAGATCATTTCTCTTATCCTATACACAGGAGGTGGGAACTACTCTGAAATTTTTTTTTTGAACTCATATAAATGGGGTAATAGGGGATATATTTTTACATCTGGCTTCTTTTGTTCAATGTAATTTGTGATTCATCCATGCTGTTGCACATGCCCATTATTCATTCATTTTTATTGCCAAATACTATTCCACTCTAGAACTATCCCAGTGTCTTTTTTTTAACCTTTTGTTTTAATGATGAACAAGCAAGTGATTGCCAGACTGAGGCTTTTAGGCAGAAAATTGCTGTAGCATTCCGTGTTTGAACATGAACATAGCTTGTACTTCATTTTGTTTCTGTGCCAGTTAAAAGGCTTGAACCCAGGGTCTTGAGATCTTCTCAGCTTTCTCTACTCATGACTAGCACTCTACCATTTGAGCCACACTTCCATTTCTGGCTTTTTAGCTGTGTAAGTAGAGATAAGAATCTCTCAGATTTATTTGATCCAACTAGCTCCAAACCATTATTCTCAGACCTCAGCCTACAGTATAGCTAGACTTATAGATGTGAGTTTGTAGTCCAACTTAAACTTTTTTTTTTTTTTACAGTCCTGGGCCTTGAACTCAGAGCACTGTCCTTGGATACTTTTTGCTCATGGCTAAAAGTCTGTCACTTGAGCCATAGCACCACTTCCAGCTTTTTTTTCTGTGGATGTGGTTCCTGGGAATTGAACACAGGGCTTCATGCAGGCTAAGCATGCATGCTACAAATAGGCCATGCTCTTGGCCTAAGGTATATTTTTTGACAGTCCTGGGGCTTGAACTCAGGGCCTGAGCACTGTTCTTGGGCTTTCTCAAGACTAGAGCTCTACCACCTGAGCCACAGTACCTCTTCTGGCTTTTTCTATCTATGTGGTACCTAGAAATTGAACCTGGGTCCTCATGCATGCTAGACAAGCACTCTACCACTAGGCCAAACTCCTGGCCAGTCTTGGGTTTGAGCTCAGGGCCTGAGCACTGTCCTTGGACTTTCTCAAGGCTAGAGGTCTACCACTTGAGCCTCAGCACCACTTCCGGCTTTTTTCTATGTATGTGGTACTGAGGAATCGAACCCGGGTCTTCATGCATGCTAGGCAAGCACTTTAACCACTAGGCCAAACTCCTGGCCCATGTTTTTATATCTTTTGAAACATAACTAGACCAGGTAGTGCTAACTCATAGATATATACTTACTAATGTTTTTTTTCTTACTAATGTTTTTATTTGAAAAATGTAAAAAGTTATTACAAAAGTGATATACAGAGGAGTTGCAGTTAGCTATGCTAGTTAATGAAGATATTTCTTTCTGGACAATGTTACCCCTTTCCTTGCTCTCTCCCAGTTTTTCCCTCTGGTTCCCACCCACAAGTTGTATAGTCCATTTTCAGCATAGTGTCTAGTGAGTACCACTGCTGCATTTGTATACTTAGTTATATAAAAAACTGCTACATGTTGTTACAAATTGACATCATTTTATAATCCCACCAAGGATACATAAGAGTTCTAGGTGTGTCATATTCCCACTGACATTTGCTATTTTTGTGGGTATGGCAATGTGTCATATTGTGGGTGATTTCCCTCCTTCTTCCCTGCTCTCTCTTTTTCTTCCTTCTCTTGCTTTCAATTTTCCTTTCTCTTATGCACTTAATGGGATCCCACTATGTTGTCATACTAGCCCCAAAGCTGGGGGCTTTCTGATCTCCTATCTCAGCCTCCTGAGCGCCTCACAAGTTATACTACAGGCTTCCCATTCCACCTAATTTGCATTTTCTTGAAAGTAAAGATGTTGAGCACTTTTCATATAATTAGTGACCATTTGTTTAGTTGTCATCTTTTAATAGTGTGTTATAAGAGTTTCTTATATTCATATATATATATATTTGAGGGGAGTCATGGAGCTTGAACTCTGGGTCTGGATGCTGTCCCTGAGCTAGGGATAAATGCCAGGCTTTTCAGTATATTAGGCCGGAACTCTGTCACTTAGCTACAGCCCCAGATGTGTTAATCATTTTTGAATGAGCTAGTGCTCTACCACTTTTTGCCACAGAGCCACTTCCAGACAGATCTCAGCCTCCTGAGTAGGTAGGGTTACTGGTGTGAGCCACCAGTACCCAGCTAATAAATCTTTCATAATCTGACCTTTGTCAGATCAATGGTTTGGATTTTTGGCTTTATTTTTTTCTTCCTCCCTTTCTCTTTCTCTCTCTCTCTCTCTCTCTCTCTCTCTCTCTCTCTCTCTCTCTCTCTCTCTCTCTCTCTCTCTCTCTCTCTCCCCCCCCCCCCTCACTCCCTCCCTCTCCTGGTACCAGTGCTGGAACTCAAGGTGTCATATTCTCACTCCGCTTTCTTACTCAAGCATGCTCTATCACTTAAGCCATGCCTCCAGTCCAACATTTTGCTGGTTAAATGGAGATAGAGTCTTTTAGACTTTTCTGCCTGGTCTGGCTTCAAACCTCTATCATCTAGGTCTCAGTCTCCTTAGTAGTAGCATGAACTTCCAACATCTAGGTTATTCATTTTCTTAATGATATCTTTTGATGAGCAGAAGTTTTCAGTTTTGGTGTTTCATTTATCATATTTTCTTTTATAGATTTCCACCTCCCAAGATGTGAAGACATTCTGTGCTCTCAATTAAAGGCCTTATGATTTTTAGCTTGTAGGGTTTAGGTCTACAATCTAGCTTGATCAGCTTTCTCAGGATTCCTTCACTTCTCCCATATGGATGTTAAATTGTTACAGTAACATTTGTCCAAAAGACATTCCTTTCCACCAATGGATTACTTTGCATCTTTGTCAAAATCAAATGGCCTTTGATGTAATGTCAGCAAGCTGGCCAATAATCCTCCCACACAAACACCAATTTAACAACATATGGGTTCAAATGCCTTTAATGAGAAGTGCAGAATCTAGTTGAAAAGTTTTAGTACCCCAAACAAGTACATGATTGCAAACAGCCACATGGAAAAAGGTCCTGAATCCCCACATCTTAAGAGTTTTTGCAGTACTGTAGTTTAGAAGTAGAAAACCTCCAGTTGCAGGGTTCCAGAGAGATGGCAGCTACAAGTAACATCCCATATAGTGGCAAAGAGATGTTAAAGAATGAATGTTGTGCAAAGCCAACACTGAAGCAGGATTGCAAAAGGACTCAGGGTATGGTGGAGGGAACGGTGTGGAGAGATGATACCCACTAAAGAATTGAAACAAGAATTTAATTATTTTGTTTACCATACTGAACGATTTAGGGGAAAATGTTAGAAACACAAAAAACTAATGAAGTGTCAGGTACCAATAGCTCATACCTGTTATCTTGGCTACTAAGGAGACTCAGATCTGAGAATCATAGTTCAAAGCCAGCCTGGGCAGACAAATCCAAGAAGCTCTTATTTCCAACAAACTAGCAAAAGTTGGAAGTGGAGGTGTGGCTCAAATGGTAAAGCATTAGCCATGAGCAAATTAGCAAAGCAAGAGTTCTCAATGCTGAGTTCAAGCCCCAGGACCAGCACAAGAAAAAAAGAAAATGAAAAAAAAGAAAAATAATTCCAAGATAAAAGGTAAAAGAATATAGATACAAATAAATCATATATGTTATAATATATAACTTTTGATTTTAAATCAAATGATCTTTTAAGTATGAGTCTATGTCTGACTTTCTATTCCATCTCAGGAATAGTATGTCAGAACTGTACTGTCCTGATTACTTTCTCTTACAATGTTTGAAATTCAGTAGTATAAGCCTTACAACATTGAGACTTTATTTTTGCCAGTCCTGAGGCTTGAACTCAGGACCTGAGCACTGTCCTTGGGCTTTCCTCAAGTCTAGCACTCTACCACTTGAGCCACAATACCACTTCTAACATTTTCTTTTCTTTTCTTTTTTTTTGCCAGTTCTGGGGCTTGAACTCAGTTTTAGGGCCTGAGCACTGACCTGGGGCTTTTCTCAAGGCCAGAGCTCTACCACTTGAGCCACAGCATCACTTCTGACTTTTTCTATGTATGTGGTACTGAGGAATTGAACCCAGGTCTTTGTGCATGCTAGACAAACACTCTACCACTAGGCCAAACTACCAACCAGAGAGATTTTTTTTTTTTTTTTTTGCCAGTCCTGGGCTTGAGCTCAGGACCTGAGCACTGTCCTTGGACTTTCTCAAGGCTAGAGCTCTACCACTTGAGCCTCAGCACCACTTCCGGCTTTTTTCTATGTATGTGGTACCTAGGAATCAAACTTGGGTCTTCATGCATGCTAGGCAAGCACTCAGTCACTAGGCCAAACTCCCAGCCCGATTTTTTTTTTTTTAACACTGGTATACACACATACCAACCAGATGATACAGCTCCTCTGGTGATTATAATGTGCAGTTAAAGTCTAAAAACTGACAACAGGTCTTCTTTCTTTCTTTCTTTCTTTCTTTCTTTCTTTCTGTCTGTCTGTCTTTCTTTCTTTCTTTCTTTCTTTCTTTCTTTCTTTCTTTCTTTCTTTCTTTCTTTCTTTCTTTCTTTCTTTCTTTCTGTGGGTCATGGGACTTGAACTCTGGGCCTGGGTGCTGTCCCTGAGCTCTTCAGCTCAAGGCTACCACTCCACTCCTTGAGCCACAGCCCCAGTTCCCATTTTCTGGTGATTAATTGGAGATAAGAGTCTCACATTCTTGAGGGCCTGGAATTTGGCCTAGTGGTTAAAGTGCTTGCCTAGCATGCACAAAGACCCGGGTTCGATTCCTTGGTACCACATATATATAGAAAAAGCCGGAAGTGGTGCTGAGGCTCAAGTGGTAGAGCTCTAGCCTTGAGAAAGTCCAAGGACAGTGCTCAGGCCCTGAGCCCAAGCCCAGGACTGGCAAAAAAAAAAAAAAAAAAAAAAAAAAAAAAAAAAAGAGTCTCACATTCTTTAGTGCCTAGGCTGGCTTTGAAGCATGGTCCTCTGATTTCAGCCTCCTGCATGGCTAGGATTACAGATGTGAGCTTCCATACTCGGTTTATTCCTTTCTCTCTCTCTCTCTCTCTCTCTCTCTCTCTCTCTCTCTCTCTCTCTCTCTCTCTCTCTCTCTTTCTCTCTCTCTTTCTTTCTTTCTTCCTTTCTTTCTTCTTCTTCCTCCCCCTACCCCCCACTCTCTTTCTCTCTCTTTGCCAGTCTTGGCGCTTGAACTCAAAGCCTGGGTACTGTCTCTGAGCTTCTGTTACGCAAGACTACTGCTCTAGACTGGAGCCACAGTGCCAATTCCAGCCTTTTCTGTTTATGTGGTACTGAGGAATTGAACCCAGGGCTTCATGCATGCCAGGCAAGCATTCTACCACTAAGCCACATTCCCAGCCCAGATGAAGTTTCTAAAACCAGTCACTGACTCTAGGTGAAGGTGATAGGCCAATTAGCAGATTTGGCCCCACCTACCAGTGCCTCAAAATGCTCTTCTCAATAGTTCTAGTGCTCTAAAGACTTCATCTCTGTCTCTCCTCTGGCTCCACATTACTTCTAGGGGAAAAAAATCTAAACAAAGCCCAAATGTGGCTGAATTAATTCTTCACAACTAGGTTTCCTGATGATACTTCATTCACTACTTCACCACCAAAGAATCTTATACCTCACATTTACCTTATTTCCATTTCTTAACTTAAGCTTCTCATGCCTACATGTCTTTGCCTGTCCTCTAACCTAAAACACCCTTTCTTCCTGTCATTGCTCATCATCTCCTTTTTGTGTAACCTGTAGGCTGGCAACATGTTCCCTGCTCTACCTTGACCTTTTCTTGATTCCCAAGAACCTCTGGCATGCCTTCATCATGGACCTTAAGGTACTATGTTGAAACTGTCAGTTATTTGATTAACCAAGCCTTCTAACCTGTAAGCTTCATGAAGTCTGAGACCATGTTTCCATCTTTTGTCTGCCTATTAATGTGTCTGGTACACATGAAATATCTAAGAGTGTTCAGTAAAGGAATGAAATTTGAACCCCAATCCACATACCTCTGTGCACATTTCTGATTTGAGGCAGATTCCTTAATCACTCTGAGCCTTTATTTCCTGGTCTACACACTGGAAATAACAGCCATGCCACATGTGGTTATGAGAGTCAAGTGTGTTTTCCAGACAAAGTTAATTGTATGGGTCTGGTATGTAGTAATTGCCCAATAACTGTCCTTTCCCTCTCCTCACCTTCCATCAGACCCTTCAGAGGGTACCGCTTCCTACTCACACTTCTCCAACTGACCACTAGAGGATGCTAGCCTGTGGCCTGATACCAGTCCATAGTAACCTCCTTAAGGCCTCAATCCAGACCCTTTTTATCCCCAGGATAAAAAGAGGGATGGTTAATCATTTGCTGAAGACATCCTCTTTCCATTCCATTCTTTATAGCCTATCACCATCCTGGGTATCCTACCCACAAATTTTAGACAACTCCTCTATGATTTTCTATTGTGGTTATAATTCCAATCCAAGCATTTGAAGATGGAAGTATCTTTTTAAGATAAAAGACAAGGAAGAGCAGGGGGAGGAGGAGGAGGAGGAGGAGGAAGAAGAAGAGGAAGAGGAGGAGGAGGAGGAGGAGGAGGAGGAAGAGGAGGTGGTAGTGGTGGGGGTAGTAGAGGCTGAGATATAGCAGTAGTAGCCAGGTGTGATGGTATACACCCACAATCCCAGAACTTGGGAAAATATAAGCAGCAGGGTCAAAAGTTTGACAATGCCAGACCTGTCCCAAAAAAGCAAACAACAATAAAGTTATACTCAAGATAGCCTCAGTATTCCGAGTTCAGCATTTAGTTTTGTGGGTTCTGTTTCTACCATCAGATCATGAACTCCTTGAGAGTAGAGACTATGTCTTTTGCTTTGTATTCATCCAGTTCTTTTATTTATTTGCCAGTCCTGGGGCTTTAACTCAGGACCTGGGCACTGTCCTTTAATACTTTTTGCTCAAGGCTAGCGCTCTGCCACTTGAGCCACAGCACCACTTCTTTTTAGTGTGTGTGAGTATGTGGTACCGAGGAATTGAACCCAGGGCTTTGTACATTGTAGGCAAGCACTCTACCACTAGGCTATGCTCCTGGCCCCTTTGCCCAGTTCTTGATTGGTTATTGCTAAGACTGTGGGTGCCATCCTGACAAGGAAATAAGATGTGTCTGTAAGCATCTTCTACCTTGTATTCTCCAATACTCATCACCCAATCCCTCTGTGCCTCAGTGTCCCTCCCTTTCTCCCCCTCCCACCCTCTCCCTTTTTTGTGCCAGTCCAGGCTTGAACTCAGGGCCTGAGCACTATCCTTGGTCTCTACCACTAGGCCAAATTCCTGGCCCTAATGTCTTCTCTTTTATCCTAAAAAAATCCAACTATTCCAATAGTATGTGGATATTCTAAATACCAATATGAAAGTATGAGCTGGATGTGGACATACAATGAGGAAGAGGATCAAGGTTAAGCTAATTGAGAAGAGCAAGTTGCAGAACAATACATACTATATGAGCTCATTTGTGGTTTCAAAGGGTAGTCACTTATATTTGCAAAATGTTTAAAGACTCTGCTGAAAGGAGCCCCAAGGAGCTAATAACTCTGAGGATAGAGTTAAGAAATGTGAGTGTGTGTGGAAAGCAAGTTTACTTTCCAACTTGTCAATATTTGGAAGTTTTTGTTGTTTTGTATCTGTGCTGGGGCTTGAACCCAAGGCTTCTCACTCTTGCTCAGCTTTTTCACGAATAATTGGTACTTATCACTGGAGCCACACCTCCAGTTCTGACTTTTTTGCTTAGTTAACTGAAGAGCCTCTCTTGGGTTTATATTCCTGGGCTGGTTTTGATCTTAAGATCTCAGTCTCCTGAGTTTCTTGGATTATAGATGTGAGCCACTGGCACTCAACAATACCACTGAGGTTATATTAGTTACACAAGTGTGTGTGTGTGTGTGTGTGTGTGTGTTCATTGTAACATTTCCACACATGTATGTGATGCATATCAACCATTCTCATCTCCATCGCTCTCCCTTATCCAACTCTTACCCCTTCAATTTCAACAGATTTCACAGATCCATCTTCATGCAACTTCTTTGTTCATATTCATCTTCACCCACCTTCCTTGTTAGCCTACCCAATCCTGCTAGTAACTGCCCCACCCATGAAGCCAGTTTATTCTCTGATTTTTGTAACCATTTTAGTTTCGCAATGCCAAGTTAATAAATGTGTGTTCCTATTTAGGAACTAGCAGAAGCTGTGAGGTCGCAAGTGAGAAGCAACAGTCCACATGCCGGCCGAGGCCTTGACTAGGAGAAGAGTTCACATTTGATTTTCTGCTATTTTTGGCCATGATTTCAACCTAAACATTTGAAGCAGGCAGATGGGTCTTAGAAGACAGAGGCAGAGGAGGATTGAATAATAAGAAATTTGAGCAGAGGTCCCTGGAAGACACAGGGGAAAGCAGTTATATACCTGTGGAAGTAAGATAGCTGGGAGAGAACCCTGCACAGCCCACTAAGCTTACGTGTGGCCATCCCAGATAGCTTCTTCCTGTCAAAATTGCTTGAAGTCAGCTTCAACTGAATTTCACTGGCACCACACTGTTGGGGGTGGGGAGGGGGATGTGGCAGGACGGTGGTAAGCATCCACTGAACACATTTGGTGAGACCTAGCCTAGGACTGGCAGTATTAGATAAGAGAGGCTGGATAAAAATAGGAGTAAGATCCCACCCCTGCTGAGAGAGACCCTCCCGGCAGGGAACATGGATATCTAAGATCTAGTTCAAGGGGGAGGAGGAGGGGAGACAGGTCTTGATCACAGGCACAAGATGAAGACTGAGGGAAGACTGTGGGGTTTAGCCAAAAGTCTCTTTCCAGCCTGAGAGACTAGAGGCAAGTGATCATGGCCTTTGGTGCATAGACAGCGGGGAAGAGGCTCTGGCTTTGTAGAAAGGTGGGGCTCCCTGTCATGCCTGCCAGGGGATGACCAGAGTGGAGGCTCACCACCTTTCTAACTAGAACTTAACAGGATGAAGGCTGGTCCAACAGTTCTTCATCTCTAACATCGGTCTCTGGCAGAGCATGTCGCCTATTGGGGTCCCCAAACCGTGACCAGACACTCAGAAAGTCAGACACTTAGGGTTACAGCCTCCAAACGGTGCCCAGAAGGGGCCAGGGGCACAGTCACCAGCCCCTGGGAACCTCCCGGCGCCAACAGGGCTCATAAGAGGTATCACTGCCTTTGGTGTTGAGCCCGGGGACAAAGGTCTGGTACTGAGCGGCACCCCTTCAAACCCGAGGCTTATAAACCTTGGGGCTGGAGTCCTCCTTCTCATTCCAAATCCCCACGGCTGCGAATCTAAACCCTGGTGGGAGGCCAGCCAGGAGGTATAAAAACAACAACAACAACAAAAAAACCCCAAAAACACAATAAAAAAAAAAAAAAGAGAGAGCGTCTGACCTCCTGGGGAGAAGGGAAAAGAAGGGGGGTGGCCCTTTCTCAACCCCACCCGCTTGGTGACTCACCTCCCCCAAACCCGGGCCCTCCCCTCCAGCGCCCGGTGCCAGGCGAGCGGGGCGGGGCGGGTGCTAAGGTGGGCTCCATCCCCGAGCCTCAGGCGGGCGGACGAGCTCCAACGTGTCCCCGCGGGTGTCCCTGTTTACCGAGCCGGGCGGGCGCGGGGGGCCGCGTGGGCCCGCCCCCTCCCGCCCGCCGCGGCCGCAGGCCCCAATCGCGGTGCCCGGCTGACAAAGTCTCCAAATCAAAGCTCAGCCTTTCCGAACCTTCCCCGCGGGCGGGCTGTCCCTGCCCCCACGCCCAGCCCGGGGAGGCACCGTCCAGGGTTCCCCAAGGAAATCAGAGGCCTCAGCCCAGACGTCGTCGGCTTCCCAGCGGATCCCCTAAAGGGAGCCTGAACTCCGTCAGGGTCTGACCCCGAGTTTCCAAGAGGAGCGCCCGGCTCTCCGCACCCCCGCCCCATCCCGCCCGTGCCCTTTCCAGCCTCCCCGAGCGCGCGGCGGGGAACGGCCTGGCCTCGCCGGGCCTCGAACCGGCGACAGTGTGTGCGCGTGTGTGCAGGGGGGCTCGCCGCCACCCCCACCGGGACTCCCACTCTCCGATCGCTTCCCAGAACTCCAGAGCCCGTGGCGGGTGCGACTCCCCCTCCCCAGGGCAGCGCGCCAAACCCGCGCATGCGCACTCACGGGATTGCCGCGTAGCTCTTCGCCCCCCCTATTTTTTTTCTTTCCCCGCCCCTTCCCTCCCTCCCTCCTTTCCCAGTCCCCTCCCTCTCCCCCCCCACCAGTGCTCTCCCCCCCCCCACCCGCGGCGTTTCAGTCCGGGGAACAGCGGTGCGAGCTCCAGGCCCGTGCACTGAGGAGGCGGAAACGAGGGGAGCCCCCAGAGCTCCATCAGGCCCCTTCCAAAGGCTCCCCCACCCGGTCCACGCCCCCCACCCCCTACCCCGCCTCCTCCCAATTGTGCATTTTTGCAGCCGGAGGCGGCTCCGAGATGGGGCTGTGAGCTTCGCCCGGGGAGGGGTATTGAGGAGCGAGGAGTGAAGCCGGCGGGGGGGGGGGGGTGAAGTGTTCGGGTTGGGGGGCGGGGGGCTCACCTCCATCAGCAGGCCCTCCCCAAGGGGCTCGGCACTGTACCTCTTCACCCTCGCCCCTGGAGTGCTTTGCTGAAGGAAAGAATAATAGAAGAGGGAGGTAGAGGAAGATAAAGGGGGACCCCCCAATTGGGGGGGGGCGAGGGCGAGAAGTATCAGTACCCGAGGGGAGGGGGCTGCTGCTTGCATCAGCCCACACCATGCTGACCCCGCCGCTGCTGCTGCTGCCCCTGCTCTCAGCTCTGGTCGCGGCGGCTAACGATGGTGAGTGAGATTCCTCGGCCTCTACGTACCCCTGGGGGCACCCCTTTCCCAGCCCCCACTCCGGCGAACGGTTGGGGAAGAGAGACGCGGGAGGGGGTGCCTTTTGTTATCCCAGTCCAGCTGACACAGCAGCGGCTCGACTGTGGGGGGGATGGGTCCGATTTGGAGGATGGGGGCCCTGGGTAAATTATGCTTCCGGGGGGCCCCCAGCATAGACGAAGACCGGAGGCCTTACTGGGAAAAAGAAAAGTGCTCCCCTTTTTCTGTATGTGGGATTGAGAGGCCTTCTCTGGCTGTCTCTGGTTGAGAAGGGCCTCTAGCCTCTCCTACATCCTCCACCCCCCATCTGAATTGTGAAGGAATCCAGATTTGTGATGTACGGCTGCGAAAAGGGGGCGGAGGGCCTTTTGCAGTGGCCTCTAAAGACTGGAAAGGGACGACCAGTGAGGGGTGTCCTGCTGGGCAGAGGGCAGGCGGGCCCACAGGCTGTGGGTAGGGAGAGGAAGGCCCCCCTGCTTGGGTGTGGAATGGGCTCAGCAGCCCAGGCTTCAAGGCCTGCGTTCAGACTCCTGGGCTGCCAGCCTGGGTTCCAAAGTGGACACTTCCCCTCTGAGGGCCTCTGTCACCAGCCTGGGTAGGGCTGTGTTGGGGGACAGAGCAGGGCTGGTGATGCTATGTGACTTTGACTTTCTCTTCATTCCTGGGAGCTTTAAGGTGAAGAGAAAAAAAAGTCAGATGTCATCATTGAGGAAGGGGTCTGGAGAATGGCCTGGAATGCTGGGGTTGAGGACTGGGAAGAGACAGCTTTCTCCTGACTCCTGGCTTGATCACAGTTTGGGCTGGAAGGAGAGTTGGAGGTTGGATGGGGATTACTGCTGTCCCCACCCCTCACTATCTCAGTTCCCCACTCTTTTGGTAAATATATTTAACCCCAACCCCACTCCATTCATATCTACATTTTATAATGCAGAGTTAGGCTCGGGCTAGAACTATATCCTTTTGTGAAAATGAAGTGCCCATTTCCCCTGTTTCTATTAGCTGTCTTTTTCTCTAAACTTGTGAGTCACTGGTTCAAGTCTTGCCCATGCTTTTAAGCTTGGGTCATGGAGTTGGCCTGAGCTGGGTCCCTGGCTTAAGAAGGGGTAGGATCTCTTTGCTTCCCCTCACCTTCATCTTCTCACTCCTTGATGAAGAAGCAGCCTCATAACATCACACACCCCTCCTCTGTCTTCTAAATCTTGCCAGGATTGGGAAAGTTTTTCTCTGAAACCAGATTATCTATTCCCCTCCCTTTTCCCTAACTTGTTTCAATTGAGAGCCAGAAGATCAGGAAGCAGCTGTGCCGAGAAAAACAGTTTATTCAGTGGCCCTTAATCATGCCATCTTGGGGACTGTCTGTCTGGCCCCCCACCCCCCAATTATCTGCCCAAGAGGAGAAAAGAGGCTCTTCCCTGAAAATCCTGCAAACTGGCCCACACAACTACCCTTTGCCTTTGACTCCTCTTATTATATTCTTTTCTCTGGTTCTCAGTCCTGGAAGAGGAAAGAGTATCTGAGGCAGAGATGAATGCAGCAACTTCTGGGAGGAAAAGAGGGGGGAGAGAATGCAGAATGTCCAATCCCCAGAAACTCCATGGAAGGAGTTAGGTAGAAACAAGGGGTCTCTGTGGAGCGTAGCTATCACAAGCCCAGGCAGGAACAGGTTTTCCAGGGAGCATCTGTCCTAACTTCTTCACCCCTCTGGTTGTGAGGGAGACTGGACTTGTTCTCCCTAGGGTCTAGAAAGCTAGACTCTAACCACCTCTATCTCTCTATTTCAGACTGAATTCTGTCCACAGTCCCAGAGAGTGGATCCCTTGCCCAGGCACACACCTGTGCCTTCCTCTGGAATGGGAAGGTGCTAGGAGAAGGAATGTAGGAAAGGAGAACACTAGAGGATTCTCGGTTCAAGTCTATCCAGAGGCAACTTGTTTTTTCCTATCCTACCCATTTACCTGGAGCCCACAGACACTTTGCTTCCTGATCCTGTGTGTGTGCTCTTCATGTACAACTTTCCTTGCTCCTGCTTTCAGAGCTTTGCTACTTTTCCCTGTGAAAGAAGTCTTAGTGCCTCCCTCCCCTTCCTTCTTCCTTCTCTTCTGCCCCTCCAACTGGTCCCTATCTCCCCAACATTCCCTTTTTTTCTTTTTTTTTTTTTTTTGCCATTCCTGGGCTTGAGCTCAGGGCCTGAGCACTGTCCTTGGACTTTCTCAAGGCTAGAGCTCTACGACTTGAGCCTCAGCACCACTTCTGGCTTTTTCTATGTATGTGGTACTGAGGAATCGAACCCAGGTCCTCATGCATACTAGGCAAGCACTCTACCAGTAGGCCAAACTCCCAGTCCAACCTTCCCTTTCTTTGGGGGAAGATGATGGCTTCTTCACTAGAGAAAATGGAGTGTACTTGCTGTTGGGAAGGATGGAAATAATGGGATAGGGAATGAGGAGTGGGATCCTTGAGGACCCAGCTGAGATAAGGGGCCATTTTGTAGTAGAAAGGACATTCAAAGCAGAGCTCAGGAAAGAAGAAAACTGACCTCCTCCCTTTCACTGTCCCTCTATACACACCCCTTGAAACAGCCTATTACCAGCTAGGAGGAGGCAAGGTAACAAATGAAGTGAGTTGTAAAGCTGGTGTTAGTCTTCTGGCTCCCCGAAAGAGGTTCTAAATTCTGTTCTCTCTGCTCAAATCCAAATCCCAAAACATCTCTACTTTCTCTCTTCGTGTGTGTGTGTGTCCTGAAACTTGATCTCAAGGCCTGGGTGCTAACCCCAAGCTTTTGTACTCAAGGCTAGTTAGTGCTCCACAACTTGGAGCCACAGCTCCACACCAGGGTTTGGTGCTTAATTGGAGGTTAGAGTCTCACTGATTTTCCTGCCCAGGCTGACTTCAAACTGTGGTCCTCAGATCTCAGCCTCCTGAGTAGGTAGGATGATAGACATGAGCCATGAGTTCCAGGCTTTCTACTTTTCTATTTCAAATCAGGGATGTGTAGAAATTCATTTAGGGGATTATTTGGTCTTGTTCTCCATTTTCTTTTTTTCTCTCCTCCTGCTCCTCCTCCTCCTCCTCCTCCTCTTCTTCTCTCTCTCCTCTTGTTCACCTTCTTTCTTCTCTTTCCTCTCCAAACTCTGGGCTTTCCAAAGATGAATCCCAGGGTCTTGGCCAGAGTCAAATCCTGTTTAAATGCCCTCCCCGCTTCATTCTTCTTGGGCTGGGGTATAGCTCAGTGGTGTAGCACATGCTTAGCCTGCTTAAGGCCTTGGGTTTGGGTTCAGTCTCTGACACCCCCAAAGCCCAAAATAAAGTGAAAAAAGAACCGCGTGTGTGTGTGCGTGTGTGTGTGTGTGTGTGTGTGTGTGTGTGTGTGTGTGTGTGTGTGTGTGTGGCTATACTCATAGCCTAGAGCTTATACCCAGAACCTGTACTCTTGCTTTTTTGTCCCAGGCTAGCTAGCACTCTAGCATTTGAGTCATATCTCCTCTTCTGGCTTTTTTTTTTTTTAACCAGTCCTGGGGGGCTTGAACTCAGGACCTGAGCACTGTCCTTGGGCTTTACCTCAAGGCTAGCACTCTACCACTTGAGCCACAGCACAACTTCCGGCTTTTTCTGTATGTAGTACAGAGGAATCGAATCCAGGACTTCATGCATGCTAGGCAAGCACTCTACCACTAGGCCAAACTCCAGGCCCCCTCTCCTGGCTTTTTGTTGATTAATTGGAGATAAGAGTCTCCTAGATGCTGAGATCTGCAGATCTGAGCCTCCTAAATAGCTAAGACTACAAGTGTGAGCCACTGGTGCTTGGGTAAGAATCTCCTTCTTTGGGAAGCCATTCCTCAAATCTCTCTTTTTCCTCTGCAGTCTCAAGCCCTGAACTCCAAACTTAAGGTTTATCCATTCTCCCTCCCCCCACCCCCAACACAAGTGGTCTCTTCTCAGGGTCCTCCCCATCCTTTGGATGGAGGCACTTGATCTTTGCAATCTGGTGCTGTTGAGTGGGACTGTGCAGGGGTCCCTGACTCGATTCTGTGTTAGTGCCAGGGAACCTGGACGCGCCCCCTTTGTTCTGTCCCAGATTTCAGCCTGGTTAGCAGGATCCTGCATTGTTTGGAGAAGGAAGCAGTTGGCTCTGGAGTGTTTCCGGTGCTGTGGCCTCCGGCTCTAGTCTAAAACCTTGCAGGGAAGGAGGTGAGGGGTGCTGGAGGAAGAGAGTCCCTTGTCTCTATTGCTCCCTATGCAGAGATAAGAGCTGGCTAAAGTGCTACACTCCCCCACTACATACATGTGTGTGGGAGGCAGTGGCTCCACTCTGGGTCTCCCTGGGGCAGATACTGCCAGCTTCGGGACTCAGTCTTCCCAAGGATAGGTGTTGCCCCCCCCCCCACTCTGCCTTTCAGCAGGGTAGTCATTCTCTGGGTTCTTCCCAGGACAACTGTGTCACCATCTTGGCAGTCTCTGGGCTAGGCTGAGCCTCCTTCCTGTCTTATTTGCCTGCCTGCTTTCCTCTCTGTCTGTCATTGGTGTATGTATGCTCTTAGCTTCCAGATTCAGTCTCTTGGTTAATCCTTTTTATTTGCCCAAGCTTTGTAGCCTTCTGTCACTCTGACTCTGTATTTTGTCATTTGTCTTACTTCCTCTGTCTCCATTCACCTACGTTCAGATTTCCTGGCATCCTGAAAGCTACCTGGGGATTCCTGAGTGGATTGGGGTGTGAATGTATGGTGGGGTAGGTATCTGTCCCAGGCTTTCCCACTTGGTCCCTTAGCCTCTACCTTAGCTCTAGAGTTATTCTTTCTCTACCTGATCAGACCTAGACTGTCCAATTTGGCAGTAAACTTTCCTCTCTCCTTTCCTCCAAGTTCTTCTCCTTTTTCTCTTCACTAATTTTGGGAATGGGTTTTAGAGAGAATGTTTCTGGAAGAAAGAAACTTAATGTGTGCTAAGAAGGAGAAAGGAAGTATTTCAGAAGGAAGGCAAGAGCTTAGCTGGTAGAACTCCCTTCTAATGGGTCTCTGAGAACTGGAGAAAAATGTGGGGAGTAGACCAAGGGCTGAGAGCTTTTACTTCTGGTGAGTGTGGGCTATGTTGGGGTGGAGGGTTAGGGAGAAAGGACTTGTAACGGTCTCGGTCTAGTGAAAGATACGCTAACCTTTGCAGGCATTCGAGGGTTCTGGATTTTATTCCTGGGGAAAGGAAAAGATGATAGGGAGAGGTCACAGGTCAGCTTAATGTCATGCTGAGTCAATATTGACTCAGGATGGAAGGAGAGACCCTTCTCCGCCCCTGGTGGTCCAAGCCATCCCAACTGTCCATCTGTCCAGGCCGCAAGGCAGAGGCCCAGACTCTGGAATGACAAAAATGTGTCTGAGCTTCACTGAGCTGCGGGAATGAGCCACCGGGTAACACCCAAAATACATAAAATTCAGGGAAAAGCTCTCCATTTGGATCTGAGAGTCCTTTTCTGCTCCACCCGCCATGTGTTGAAAAGCTCAGACTCTTTGCAGGCTTTACCCCCCAGCCTCTAGGCACACCCAGCTTTTCTGTTCCCTTACAGATACCATGGAGCTTCCTTTAGAAAATGTCTCTGCCTATCTCACATTGAGAGCCCATCCTTCCCTCTGCTGAGTCCTGCTCTTCAGAAATGTCCCGGGCTCTCTTTCTTGGTAGTCCAGCTTCCAGTCTCCTTGTCCTTTAGATAGTCCTGTCTGCACCTCCCCAGGGATTTGGAAGCATGGGGCCCTCTTCCTCCTAAGAGGGTTTCTTCCAGGCTCTGGATTTCCTGTCTTCCTCTCTTCTCTGGCCAAGCATTCTCACTTCCCATCTTTACCCCACCCCAAAGTCCCAGAGTGGGACAGAGGACGACAGCCAAGGCTTGAGAAGGGCAGTGGGGTCTGTGTTGTGTCTGGACACACACCCAACCCCACACCTCCTGCCCTGGCTCCAGCTTGGTTGCCCTGGGGGCCATGGCTGGGCTGGGTGCCTGGGTTAAGCAGTGGGGGGGGAGGGGGAGGGTGTTGGCCAAGTTAGCATGGCGGTCACATTCATCTCTAGGCAAAGCTGAGAACAGATGGCCCCTGTGTCCTGGTGTTCCTTCTACAACTGGCTAACTCTCCTCTCTCTCTAGTTTGCTCCTACCTTAGCCTCTTCTGTTCCATTCTTGCCCTTCTCTGTCTCCTCAGTACCTACCTACTCTCTCAGAGACCCTAAAGGCCACTTTCTACAATCATTCTCCCCACTTCTAAAGACACCCAGAGTCCTCCTGGTGCATTGCCGGTTCCACCTGTTAGTCACTAAGAACTCCTCAGTGTCCTCATCTGTAAGCTGGGTGTCACACCCACCTTACAGGGTCATGAGGACCTACATGAGTGAGGTATCCCTACTGTTTAGATCTGTGCCAGCACGCAGTGCCCACATTATGGGATGTCAGCATCCATGATTAGGAAGCCGTCCTTCTCCAGAAGTAGGGGGTAGGGGTTGGGAAGATGGCTTAGTGGTAGAATGCTTGCCTAGCATGCCTGAAGCCCTGAGTCCCGACTCCTCAGTGCCCCTTACGTAGAAAAAAGCCAGAAGTGACACTGTGGCTCAAGTGCTAGAGTGCTAGCCTTGAGCAAAAGAAACTCGGGGACAGCGCCCCCACTTTGAGTTCAAGGCCTGGCAAAAATAAAACAGTAAAAAGTAGGGGGTGGCCAGTAGTTATGTTTGAACATTAGAGTTAAGGATGTTCTCCCCATTTAAACTGCAGGCCTCAAAGATGGGTTTCCAAGATGCCGGATTCTGATGTAGAAGGGTAAGGGCAGCAGGGTTGGCAGATTATACATTTCCTTCCCCCTCCCCCTCCCCCAGCCCCCACCCAGCTCCAAGGAAGCTTCCCTTGCCTGTGGAGACTGCCCCAAGTAGGTTATGTGTTTCTTTCCTCCCCTCTCCCCTTGAAGGAAATCAAAGACAGACCTGAGCCTTTTCACTGGAGACTTGGGGGCTTTCTCCATCATGATTGACAAGGAAGGAAGTTCTCTCACTTACTTTCCCCCATCCTTGTGCAGCCCTAGCTCTCCTCAGGAGTTGTGCCCCCTCCACCCTCTCTGCCCGTGGGCCGGGAGGAGATGCTTCTATGGGACCGAGGCTGAGCCCTCCTTTCTTTCACTTGCCCCCATCCCCCACTGCCTTCCCTCCACTAGAGCACATCTGGTTTGTGAATCTCTCTCATTCCAGCTTTCCGAGTTTGCCAGCTGCTGTTTCCTCTGTCGAGTTCAGGCCAAAAATGGGGGTGGGGGACAGTAGGGGAGACTATGTAATGGCCAAAGGAGGCGAGTCCATGGTTGAGACATGGAATGGAGGCAAGGTTAGAATGACCAGCCACTGACCTGAGACCCTGGCTGGGAGTTCTGCCCGGGGAAGAAGTTGAGGCATGGACTCAGCCCAGATTGGGGGTGCTGGGGGAAGAAGTATTGTTATTGGACCTGGAGGGGGGTGGCATGGGGGTCCATTTGGGGGCCTCAAACATCCCATCTGCCTCTGAGCCCTATTGCAGCCTTCCTCTCCCCTCTCAGCCGGCCTGGCTGGCCAGGGGAAGTGCTCGTCCTCCAGCATGCTAACTAGGCTGTCAGGCTGTTTCCCCGGGAAGACCTCACAGCTGGCCCAGTGGGGCAATGAACTCAGCATTATCCACCTCCTCAAGGGGCCTTTATTCCCGGCTTAGGGAGGGGGGGAAGAGGGGGACTCCAGGGGGGGTCTGGCCAGGCCATCCTTGATGTGTTTCCTGAACTGGGCTCTGGTTCTGGCCGGGGGCCTGGGTGCAGTCCTCTCTGCCAGAGATGGGGGTTAGGGAGAGAGGATCTTTCCTAGTGGCCCCCATTGGACTCCCTCCCTTTACAGACACACTTCCATACCCTTCTGTCTCTGTCCCGTGTTCAAGTTGGCTGTGGATAGCTGTCTTCCCCGGGGACTGTGGTTCCTGAGGGGTGGAGGATGTATCTTGTCCTTCTTTAGCACCCAGACACTAATGCATTGCCGGACACAGAGCTAGTCTTCAATGTGTGCCAGTGCAAAAGAAATGAACTTGAGTAAAAACAGCTCAGGGATAGCACCCAGGCCTGGAGTTCAAGCCCCAGTATCAGCACACAGACACACACACACACACACACACACACACACACACACACACACACACACACACACACACACACACACACAGAAGATCCCATACAGCAGCTGAACTGGGTGTCAGCTGTGTGACCCCTGGAAAACTTGGCCCACTTTCTTCCTCTGTGACCTGAAACTAGCTCCTAGGGCCAGGCTAACCAGTACCCCTGCCTCTGTTCACTGACTTTGTCATCCTGAGCAATCGTTTTATTTTTATTTTTTAACTGTATTTTATTGTCAGTATAATGTAGAGGGGTTCCAGTTACATTTGTCAGGTAATGGGTGCATTACTTCTCGAAACTGGATATCCCTTCTCATGTTTTTGTCCCTCTTCCCCTCCCCCCCATCACCTCCCCATCCTGAGCAATCTTTAGATGCTTCTATCTGTGGATGACTATGGAAAGCCCCCCGACCCCCGAGGTCTACCCACAAGGTAGCCTGTCTTAAAAGAATGAAGGTGGGAGCTGGGCTCCCTGCTGGGCCTTGCCTGCTGTCCTATACAGATACCACTCTGAGCTATACTGTGTGCCAAGGGCCCTTTCCATGGTCACCATGTAGGGGCTGGTGGTAAGGGGTTGGAGGTGGCTGGGGTGATAGGTCAAAGGATCAGGGCTATCCTAGAGGACAGAGAAGACAAGAGGGTAGAAGAGACCAGTTATGGAAGATAAGCGAAGATAAAATATGGTGAAAGTACTTTGTTTTCATGTATGAAGGTGGAACGATGAAACTTATTGAAGCTACTTTAGCAAATGGGAAAGGGAGTAAGGGGCAGTGGTAGAGGCGGGTGAGATTGATTGTAATACATTATATACTTATGTGGGAATGTCACAATGAACATCCCTCTCCTGCCCAACTGAAAGAGTGCTTGTCTAGGAGGAAGAAAAGCGAGGGAGGGAGGGAGGGAGGGAGGGAGGGAGGGAGGAAGGAAGGAAGGAAGGAAGGAAGGAAGGAAGGAAGGAAAGAAGGAAGGAAGGCCCAGTTATGAGCTTCTAGTAGAGCCAGAGGAATACCCAAGCCTCAGAGTTGTGACACTGAAGGGGAGACAGGAAACCTAGAGGATTTGGAGAGCACAACAAAGCCTTCTTGGATCCTTCCCCTCCCCTTCCATAGGTACACAGTGTCAGAAAACAACATAGTTGTACCACAGGTATATAGAGTCTGATGATGCTGGTGATAGAGGAGTTCTGGGAAGTTTCAGGACCTGAGTTGGCCTCCATCCCTCATATACACTCTCCTTTTCTCTCCTAGCCCCTAAGACTTGCAGCCCCAAGCAGTTTGCCTGCAGAGACCAAATCACCTGTATCTCAAAAGGCTGGCGGTGTGATGGTGAGAGGGACTGTCCAGATGGCTCTGATGAGGCCCCCGAGATCTGTAAGTACCTTCTCTGGATCCTTCTTCCCAAACTCTCAACTTCTCCCTTTCCCTTTGGCAGATGTTTGGGATGAGGACAACTGCCTGGCATGGACCTTGCTCTCTGACTATGTTTGTCCATGACACAGCTAAATTTGCCCTCTCCTCTCTCTTTGAGGTACCCAGTTCAGTGCCTGGAGAGAGTGGAAATGGCACCTCAGACTTCTCCATTAGTTGCTACATCCCCAAGCCTGATGGGTTTGGTGTCTCCTGGGCTGTAGAATTTGCCAGAAAGAGACAGCTCAGTTGCCCTTTCCTTCTGAATCTTCCCTCTTCTTTCCACCTTTGAGCTTTTCTAGCCTTTGATAATTGGCCTCTAGGTCCTGCCAAGTACCTTTATGTCCCTGGGCTCCCAGGCCAAAGGCCACAGCTCTTGCTCAGCCTCTGTACCAGAAGCCACACCCCTGTATGTTCCCGCCACCCCTTCCCGCCACCTCTGCCTTCCCCTGCCCCCAATAAGTGGTGTAATCAGAGGCAGCTGTTTAAACTGGGAGAAAGGTCCCCACCCAGCATTCACCCTGCCAATAGGGGGGGTTGCTGGACCCCAGAGTTCTTGGCAGCTGTCAAGAGTTTTGGGGTCTGTACTTTCAGCATCTCCCCAGCTTGGCTGATCTAGGCAAGGGTATAAGTGAGTCTTTCTCAGCCTGTCTCTGCCCTCTCTCCTGGGCTTTATGCTGCACTAGTCCCATTCTGTGTCTTTCCCATGCCCCACCCCCATAATAATCAAGGGTAACTTTAGGACAGAAAGAGCTACCAGCTCGTTCTTCATCACCCCCACACTTGGCCCAAAGGGGGTTGGGACCAGAAGATTGAGCCTGGAGTCGTTGCTATCTTTTCCCTCTGAGCTTGTTGGCTCAGAGCCATACGTGGCTCTTTTTGTCCATTTGGTGCAGCCTTCATCTTGTATACATCCCCACACTGATTACACTCATACACTCATACCCATAGCAGTCACCCACAGATTCACCTGCCACCCACTTAACCACCTCCACTGAGACCAAGGCATAGACAAGTTTGCATAGCCCGCGTGGATGGTCTCAGACACTAAACTGTCCAGATACATACAATGGCAGGAGCACCGGAAAACCCACATTCATTCATAAAAGGGCATGGAGCCAGGCATGCGTGTCCCTTGCTTGTAATCCTAGCTACTCAGGAAACTGAGAACTGAGGATCACAGTTTGAAATCAGTCCAGGTGGGAAAGTCCATGAGACTCTTATCTCCAGTTAACCACCAAAATGCTGGAATTGGTGCTGTAGCTCAAGCAGTAGACTGAACAAGAAAAGTATCCAGGTTCTGAGTTTAAAAGGAGTAGAGCATCATTACTACACACACCTTACCCACTCCCCAGTGCACCAAGAGCCCCGTCGAAGCTGCGTAACATTAGCTCACTTTCTCACACTCTGCCTGCCTGAGGCCAACAGAAATGGTCTTGCCAGTTCCCTTTGCTTCCGGCAATTATGAACTATGAAGGACATCATCAGTTGGCTACAACTTTTGATCCTTCCCAAATCTTTCCTTCAGGCCTCTGCTCTGGATTGGAAGGCTAGAATAATAGTGCTATTTTTCAGGAATATATCATAAACCACATATGCAGTTTTGGAATTTTCCAGTAGTCACAGTAAAAAAGATTAAAAAGAATTCAAAGCAAAACAAAAAAAGCTGGGTTCCAGTGACTGACAGCTGTAATCCTAGCTGCTCAGGAGGCTGAGATCTGAGAGTCGTTGTTTGAAGCCAGCTAGGTTAAGGAAGTCGCCAATAAACTGCTCAAAAAGGCTGGAAGTGGAATTGTGGCTTAAGTGATAGAGTGCTAGCCTTGAGCAAAAAAGAGCTCAGTTTAAGTCCCAGGACCAGCACACATGCATACATGTGTATGCACACACACACACACACACACACACACACACACACACACACACACACACACTTGTATGATGATACATGACTATAATCCCAATACTTGGGAGACGGAGGCAGGAGAATTGCAAGTGCGAGTTCAGGCTAAGCTATAAAGTGACTTTTAGGCAAGCCTGGGTTACTGAGTAAGACCCTGTCATAAAGTTATTGGTGATCTTTTGCCTTTTAAAATCCAGCATGTATTCATGTGTACAGTTTGAACTAGTCACGCTTCACATACTGAAGCATACTTCATCATAGCTAGTGCTATGGATGAGTCAGTACATTTCCAGAAGATTTGGTGCCACTCGTCACTAAGCTTCATGTCCTGGGAGCATGGGGAAGGAAATGTTCTTTTTCTTTGATAGGACCTCTCTTGACATGCACTCTTCCAGTCGGCTCATCAAAGCCTTCTATCTCTGACCTCTGCCTTTCTTCTCAGTATACAATGTTGGATACCAGGGGCCATGGGCAGGGAGCATTTAGGGAGTGGACCCTTTGCTGAAGCCTCATTTTTCCTTCCATGTGACTACTCGCAGATGTGTAGCTACTGTTGGGAATGGTGGGAGAAACTGGATGGTGGAAGAGCCTAACTCGTCCCTAAGGCCTCTGTAGATCTAAAATATACAGATGTTGGAAACCCGAGTTTTAATTTGTGCCCACCCTCGCCCATCCTCATTGGACATTTGGCTAGACATCCACCATGGTCAGCATTGTCATGCCAGCCATTCTGTCTGCCCTCAGGTCCACAGAGCAAGGCCCAGAGATGCCAGCCAAATGAACATAATTGTCTGGGCACTGAGCTGTGTGTTCCCATGTCCCGCCTCTGCAATGGAGTCCAGGACTGTATGGATGGCTCGGACGAGGGAGCCCACTGTCGAGGTAAGGAACAGAATTGTATTCTCTTCGGTCCCAGGTAGATGTATGAACTCCCAGCCTACTATCTGAGATGAGAAGTCTGCCATCCTTGCGTCTGAATGGGGATGAAGGCAGGTTCTATTCCTCTGCAAAGACTGTATCAGACAGCAGATGAAGCTTAAAGGTTAATCAAACTATTCTGTGAGCCTTTGCAAGGGACTATGACTGGGCGCTTCCCTCTGGCTGGATACTTGGACAAATCACTTTTCTCCTAGTTCCTCATCTCCATTAAATGAGAGACGAGTGTTTTTATGCCCCCCCCCCTTTTTTTTTAACCAGTCCTGGGCTTGTGCTCAGGGCCTGAGCACTGTCCTTGGACTTTCTCAAGGCTAGAGCTCTACCACTTGAGCCTCAGCACCATTTCCAGCTTTTTTCTATGTATGTGGTACTGAGGAATCAAACCCGGGTCTTCGTGCGTGGTAGGCAAGCACTCTACCACTAGGCCAAACTCCCGGCCCTGTTTTTATGCTTTTTGTTTTTAATAGTGGAGAGCTTTCTTCAAAAGGCTTTTTAATTTTCAAGAAGTTTTCCTAAGTTATGAACACAGAGGGGAAGAGATGCTGTGACTGGAGCAGGGGTTAGGGATTTGGAGTTTGAAGTATAGCCCTTACCAATATTCTAGAAATTAGTCCTCAGAAATGGCAGATCTTTAAGGGTTCCAGAAGCTAATTTGGTTCATCCTGTCTTCTTCCCACCCATGGCTCAGGTTACTAGCTCTGCAGTCTTCCCTTGCAAGGCTCCCGTGGACCAGGGAGTCAGATTAGTATATGATCAATCTGTGAGGAATTTACAGCATATGGAGAAACAGAGCCTCAGACTTGCCTGTTGGGGAATAGTGACATTTCTCTGCTTTCCCGGGTTTGGGGCAGCTTTTGAGAGGCCTTGAGCAAGAGGAGGAACACTCTTCCTAGGGGTGGAGCCAGTGTCTTGTGTCATCCACAGTCAGAGAACATCTGCCTGTAGGAAGAGACACATCTGGATCCTTTCATTGAGACAGGGAGTATGGAGCAAGGGAGTTGGCGGAAGATTTTTTTTTTTTTTTCCTCTTTTCCTTTGGTTGATTCCAAAGCTCCTGGGGTGGAATCCAGAAAGTGGGCCTGGGGGCTGACTTCAGCAACCATGCATACTCACACTTGTTCTTATCAGATGATGCATGCCCAAGTTTACTTCCTTATGACCTTTTTGTTTCAGAAACTACAAGTAAACTTAAAACTCCAGAGTTTGAACTCTCTCTGATACTTCAGAAGTCAGACTTCCTCCCTCCTCCTTCCTGTCCTGTATCCAAAAGAGAAACTCTTTTCTAGGTTTCCCTGTTCCCTTCCTGGAAGAAGGCTGGACAGGTAGCACATTTGGGACTGGGGTGGAAGTGGGAGCGGAAGGAATCACCAGAACCTGGTTCCCTCATTCCAGTTCTCCAGGCAGGCTTAGTGCCTTAAACGCCTTAGGATCCCAGCAGCTCCCTCTCCTAGGTGGGGGCAGCTGGGGCTGTGTGTGCGGCAGCTGGACAAAAGGGTCTTTGTAGCCGAGACGTCTGGCCCCACGCAAGGCCATTAATTGGGTCGCTGGTCTGGTGGGGAGGCCAAATACTCTTCCACCTCTCCTCCCTCCTGCCTCACTCCCTCTGTCTCTACTGTGGAAGTGGGTCAGTGGCAGAAGGAAGATTAGAAAAGGATCCTGAGGAAACTAGGTTTACTTCTCCTTTCCATCCTCCACTTGCATCTTGAGCCTTTCTCAGAGGCCCCTGGGGCTCAAGGAACATGTTGTCAAGATGCTTCCAGGACAGCACTGGGGACACGCATGCCCACCCCCTTTCCTCAGCTAAAACTGACAATGTAACTCCTAGGGAGTAAGACAAGGCACATGGAAGGGCGATGACTCACCATCCCCTCCTATTGACCCCAGAAAAGTACTGGAACCCCTTTCAATGGAGACACCAGTGGTCCCAAAAGACAGCTTCGGAGAGGTAGCTTCTAAGTCATGTTTGGCTCTGTGACCTTGGACCTGTCCTAGGTCATCTCTGGGCCTCAGTCTCCTCACTTGCAGACGATGGTACATGCCTCCAATGGTGCCCTTCCTCTTGAGCACCCCCTAGTCTTTCTTCAAAGAGGGTTCTGGAGGTTGACTGGAGGTGGAAGAAGGTTGCTATCTGGAGGCCTGAGTGTGCTGTCTGTTCTGCCTCTGCACAGAGCTCCGAGGCAACTGCTCTGGTCTAGGCTGCCAGCATCACTGTGTCCCCACACCCAGCGGGCCCACCTGCTACTGCAACAGCAGCTTTCAGCTGCAGGCAGATGGCAAGACTTGCAAAGGTATGTGAGCATGGGTGCTGTGTGTACAGACATGCATGCTGGGCATGCTGGGCTTTGGCTAGGGGAGGCTGGGGCAGGAGAAAGGAGAAAGAAGATGTAAGAACCACTTCTGGACCACTTCTGTAAGCTCCAAACATTGTTTCCATCAGACTTTAAACTTAATTTTAGGTTGTAAATGGGTCCAGTGGTTCACGCCTATATCCTAGCTACTCAGGAGGCTGAGATCTGAGGATTAAGGTTCAAAGCCATCCTGGGCTGGAAAGTCTGTGAGAATCTTATCTCTAATTGAACAGCAAAAAGCAGAAAGTAGTGCTGTGGTTCTAATGGTAGAGTACTAGCCTTGAGTGAAAAAGTTAAAAGACAGCACTTAAGCCCCAAGTCTCACTACTAGTACATAAAGGATTGCGGGGGGTAGGGGGGAGAGATGGAGAGAGAGAGAGAGAGAGAGAGAGAGAGAGAGAGAGAGAGAGAGAGAGAGAGAGAGAGAACAAAAGTTGCCATAGATGAATTGTCTTCAGTTTTAATTCCTTTCCTCGACTCTCTAGAGGTTGTATTTGTATATATGGACTCACTGCACTTCTAGTTGGAAGGATTGTTTGTGTGTGCTTGCCCTTTTAGGCATAAATAGTTCCATACGGTAGGCATTAGTTGCAATGTTTTTTCACTCTTCAGTATGTCCCACAGACTTTTTTTTGTATGTTATTATGTAGAGATATACCTCATTCTTTTAAAAAACCAATGTGACGTATAAGGATTACCACAGTTTACTTGGCTATCTTCCTTTTGATGAGTAAGATGTTCCCAAGTTTTCTCCACTACCAACAATGCAAACTTTTCAGTTTTAAATTTGCCTCCCTTGAGTCTTTGTCTAAATGCTACCTTCTCAGTGAAGCTGGCCTGACTACTCTAAAATGACACCCTACCACAGGCTTTCTCTTTCCTTTCTCTGTTCGGTTTTTCCCTCTTCAGTGCTGACATTCAAATGCAGGGACCTTATACATGCTAGACAAATGCTCTATCACGGAGCTGTAGGTCCATCCCTCTCTCCCTATTTTTTTCAGTAGCACTAGTCACGTTCTCTTGTACTATCACGTCTAACATGTTTTCCCTTTTATTTCCTTTATTACCAATTCTTGTCAGAATGTTAGCAGCAGCAGGCACTTGAACCTCATATTTGTAATCCTACCTATTTAGGGAGGCTGAGATCTGAGGATTGTGATTTTGAGCCAGCCCAGGCAGGAAAGTGTGTGGGACTCTTATCTTCAGTTAACCACTAAACAAAGCAAAAGTGGAGACATGACTCAAGTGGTAGCCTTGAACAAGAAAAAACTAAGCACAGCATCCAGGCCCTCAGTTCAAGCCCCGGTACACGCACACACACACACACACACACACACACACACACACACACACACACACACACACACACGTTTCATAAGGATGATGTTGGTGTATTAGTTTAACTTTTTTTTTTTTTTGCTAGTCCTGGGGCTTGAGCTCAGGGCCTGTGTGCTATCCTTGGGCTTTCTCAAGGCTAAAGCTCTACCACTTGAGCCATAGCACCATTTCCAGCTTTTTTCTATGTATGTGGTACTGAGGAATCAAACCTGGGTCTTCGTGCATGCAAGGCAAGCACTCTACCACTAGGCTAAACTCCCGGCCCAATGTGGGTATATTATTAAGTTTGCTGATATGTCTTCCATATCTGGCACAATGTAAGTACTCCAGAAATTTGTTTTTGTTTTTGTTTTTTTCTGAATGAATGACTGATGGGTGAGTGTGTTGGTTTGTTTTCTCTCTAGAGTAGATTCTGAGACTGAACTTAGTAGATATCAAAGCTTGTACATGTCACATTATAATAGAGTCTGACAGATTGTCCTTCAAAGTAGCTACAAGGCTAAAATACCCTGGTGGTGTCTCAGGGCCCCTATCTTCCTACCCTCAGTACACCGGAAGTTACCCTCCTCTTGTCCTTTTTCTGGCAGACTTCGATGAGTGTTCTGTGTACGGTACCTGCAGCCAACTGTGTACCAACACAGACGGCTCCTTCACGTGTGGATGTGTTGAAGGCTACCTGCTACAGCCAGACAACCGCTCCTGCAAGGCCAAGAACGGTGGGTGGGGCTGTCTGTGGCCACTGAGCCAGGCACCCACAATGCAGTTCCCTGATGGGTAGTGGCCTGAGAAGTCTGAGGGCCTCAGCCACGCTGACTCTTCTCTGCCCCATCCCCAGAGCCAGTAGACCGGCCCCCGGTGCTGCTGATCGCCAACTCCCAGAACATCTTGGCTACGTACCTGAGTGGGGCCCAGGTGTCCACCATCACACCCACCAGCACTCGGCAGACCACAGCCATGGACTTCAGCTATGCCAACGAGACCGTATGCTGGGTGCATGTTGGGGACAGTGCTGCCCAGACACAGCTCAAGTGCGCCCGCATGCCAGGCCTGAAGGGTTTCGTGGATGAGCACACCATCAACATCTCTCTCAGTCTGCACCGTGAGTCACCCACTCCCCGATCAGAGGGTAGGACAGGGAGGGCAGAGGGAAATGGGCCAGTGAAGTACTGCCTGGAACAGAGCCCCTTTAGGGGGGGCTATAACTTGCTTGAGGAGGGGCAGAGCCAGGGGTAGTCTTCTACTCTTGTCCAAGCTGTTTCCAAATAGCTCTTGCATTTTCTGGCCCAGGGCTGAGGGAGGCCTTAGAGAAGAAGAGTGGAGGCAATGAATGGTCAATTGCCAGAGACCAGGGACTGTCCCATCTCTGAGAGAGTTGGTTGGGCCCCTGAGGGGTTTTCCCATGCAGCAGGATCCAGAACTAGGGAATGAAGAAGCTGGAGGCTAGGGGAACTGTTACGTTGTGATTGAGGGCAGAGAAACCATGGCCTCCTGGGTTCTGCTTCCACGTCCATCTTCTCCCTCAGGGGTATCTCCAGAAAGGACTTGCTGCTATATGGAATGTATCAAGGTCCTGTGGTAATCAGTGAGATTAAGGGAGGAGCCATGGGCTGCTAGAGTATTTTAGGGTATCATAGCCATTCTCCTTTTGGCTCCTTCCCTCGATGATATTTTGCAGTTCTGGAGATGGCAGGGGTGTCAGTGGATGATAGGGTGAGGTTGGAACATGACCCCATGAGACTGCTGCTCCACCTCCATACCTAATATTATACACCTCTCTGCCCAACAGGCCTAGTTGGGAGAATTGATCCTGCAGCCCCTTCTCTAGCCTTGCTTCTATGCCAGGCAGTGAGCCTGTGGGTAGGTGGGTAGGTGGGCTTCTCTTATGGGAACCTTTTCCATGTCTGCTCTGATGTGGTCCCCTTTCATGAAATCCTCCCCAGCAGAAGCAGGAAGTAATCTGACAGATGCCCCTCCTTTGGCAAACCAATTTACCTTACTAGATTCACTGGGCCCCTCTGGGGCAGAGTCCAGAAATCTGGAAGACTAAGGTTCTGGGAAGAAAGGCTGAAGGTGAATAAGTGGGTACCTCTGACCCCAGCTTCTGTCCCTTCCTCAGTTTCCTGCCCCCATTCTACACCCCCTGACGCCAGAATGTCTGGCTGTCACCCTGAGGATGGTTGTTTTGCTCTCATCCCACAAACTAATTATGGGCCCTGAGCTAAAGATGTCAGAAGTCTCTCTGTTACCCTCCCCCAACCACTGTTCATCCCCTTCCCCAGGACGAGGCCTGCCCTAGTGTGGAGAGAGGGGGGCTGAGGCCTGGTACTCACCTGCTCAGTGGGCTGCTGGCCTGTAATTAGCTCCCCAGAGGTTGAAGGGAAAGGCTCGTGCTTTTTCCTGCCTTCTTTGCCCTCCAGGGCAGTCCTCCCTGCAATCATCCCATCCTTTGCTATGATTGGGACCTATTGGACCTCCTGGGACCAAATCCCAAGGCAAGAGTTGAGCCATTGAGAGGGGTTGGAGACAGTGAGGCCAGCCTGCTGATGTGGGGAGAAGAGAGGGCCTGCCTCAGAGAAAACTCTGGAAACAGAAATAGAATAGAAAGAAGGAAGGAGGCCAGGAAGTCAGTCTGGTTCATTTGGGTCCTGGAGCAGGAGAGACAGATCTGCTTTGAGTTCTGAGTGCCCTGGCGGCCTCTCCCAGGCTCAGCAGCATATGTGCACGTTTTCTGACTGCAGCAGAGAGGCTAACCCTTTATCCCCCAGTTCCAGGGATGTCTTCCCCTCCCACCTGGGCCCAAGGCCCTTCCTCCTTCTGGCTAATGGGAGGCCTAAGGCATTAAGTCTATGAGTGTAGAAGTTGAGGATGAGAGACAGAAGAGAAAGGGAGAGAACTGAGGATGTAGTCTGTGGTAGAGCACTTGACTGGCACTTGCAAGGCCCCACGTTGGACCCTTAGTGCTGCACAAAAATAAAAATAACGGCCAGAAGTTTGGCCTAGTGGTAGAGTGCTTGCCTTGCATGCACAAAGACCCAGGTTCAATTCCTCAGTACCACATACAAAGAAAAAGCTGTAAGTGGTGATGTGACTCAAGTGGTAGAGTGCTAGCCTTGAGAAAGCCCAACGACAGTGCTCAGGTCCTGAGTTCAAGCCCCAGGACTGGCAATAAGTAAGTAAGTAAATAAATAAATAAATAAAAATAAAGCTGGTATGGTGAGAGCTGAGGCTAAGGTAAGAAGCAGATCACTTGAGCTCACTGAGTTTGAGGCTAACCTAGACAATACAGAAAGACCTCCTATCTCAAAGTAAATAATAACTTAATAAATGTTAAAAAGAGAGAGAGAAAGAAGGGGAGACCCTCATCAAGCACCTAGACCAGTTACTTGGTTTTAGTCCCACTTTTTCCAAAGTGGCTGTTTTAGTTTTGTGTGGTGCTTAATTTTTTAAAAATTTATTTGTGCAAGTAACAAGAATTGAATTCAGGGCCTGTGCCCTCACTTGACTTCTTCCCTCACTGGCTGGCACTCTGCCACTTGAGCTACACTTTCAGTATTTTTTTACAGCATATATCAGTTATATGAGGGAGAGGTTTCATTGTGACATTCCTATACTTTGTGGTGTGTGTGTGTGTGTGTGTGTGTGTGTGTATGTGTGTGTGTGCCAGTTCTGCATCTTGAAGTCAAGGCCTAGGTGTTGTTCCTGACCTTTTTGCTCAAGGATAGCATTTGAACCATAGCACCACTTCTGGATTTTTGGTAGTTAATTAGAAGAATCTCATAGATTTTCCTGCCCAAGCTATGATCCTCAGCTCTCAGCCTCTCAATTAGCTAAGATTACAGTGAGTAAGTGCAGTGAACTAGGATACAGTGAGTGAGCCATCCTATTACATTCTAGTAATGAGCCCATCAAATATATGATTCAATAAATTGTTTAGAATGTAGCAAAATAAATAAAATGAAGCTGATTTAAAGAAATAGCAAGTATCCAGGTTCAGCAATTTAAACCTGTAGTCCTAGCTTCTTGGGAGGTAGAGATCCAGAGACTGTGATTTGAGGCCTGCCCAGTCATAAAGTTCATGAGACCTCATGTCAACCAATGCTTGGGCATGGTATGTAGAACTTGTTATTGTTAACTACAGGGGTGTGGAAAGTGAAAGGTGAGCACACAAAGGTGGGTGGCTGGACACAGTGGCATATACCTAGCACCCTAACCAAAAGAAAGAAAGAAAGAAAGAAAGAAAGAAAGAAAGAAAGAAAGAAAGAAAGAAAGAAAGAAAGAAAGACAAATAGGAAAATTGTAGTCTAGCCTGGGCCGGGCATAAAGCAAGGACCTATTGAGGACAGAACCATCTTTATTTATTTATTTTTTTTTGCCAGTCCTGGGCTTGGGCTCAGGGCCTGAGCCCTGTCCTTGGACTTTCTCAGGGCTAGAGCCCTACCACTTCTGAGCCACAGCACCACTTCCGGCTTTTTTTTTTCTTTTCTGTGTATGTGGTACCGAGGAATCAAACCCTGGTCTTCGTGCATGCTGGGCAAGCACTCTACCACTAGGCCAAACTCCCGGCCCCCAGAACCATCTTTAAAAGGAACTGGTGCTAGGCATTATTGGCTCGTGCTTGTTATCCTAGCTTCTCAGGAGGATGAGAGTTGAGGATCAAGATTTGAAGCCAGCTTGGGCAAGAAAGTCTGTGAGACTCCTCAATTAATCATCAAAAATCAGAAGTAGAGCTGTGGCTCAAGTAGTAAAATGCCAGCCTTGAGTGACAAAGTCAGGTAAAAGCATAAGGTCATGAATCCATGTCCAAGTACTGACATACATACACACCAAAAGAAAAGTTGGAGCTGGGGAGTGTATCTGGCAGAGCCACAGGCCTCAGGTAGTAGCTTTCCAGCAGTAGAACATATATTTAGCAAGGGTGAGGCCCCAGTACCACTAAAAAAAAAAAAAAGGAGAATAAATCATAAGTAAATAAAAGTATAAGTTGTATATACAATAGCAAACATTTTGAGGGTGACACACAAAAGACTGCAGTTCTGAAAACAGAGACCCAGAGGGGCCAACAGGCCTTGCATTTGCAGAACCAGGCTCTAGTCTCCCCAGCCTAATCCCTATCTCTGACTACCTTCTCTAAGGTCCTTTTGCATATCCTACCTCATCTCTTGGACCTGAGCAATCCTCCGTTACTGAGCAGTTCTGGTCTGTTCTCCCTTCATCTGGGAGGTTGTTCCCACTCTAGGGAAAATGAGGCTGACTGTAGGAAGCAGGTGGGGAGGGGGGAGCCTTTGGAACCTGTGGTATAGCCAGGGATGCTCTGAGGTTGCAAATAGAGGCCTGGAAGGAAATAGGGTTTGCTGAGGTCACTTTCAAGTATTGGACTTTATATGACTGGGCTTCACTGCCTGCACTGAACTTCGTGGGGAAGAAGGTGGGTGGGGAGGCCCAGAAAAGGTCCCCTTAGCTGCAGGCAGCAAAGTTGCGAAATAGGTCCCCAAGACCAGCTGGCAAACTTCACTTTTCTCCCTCCCTCCCTCCCTCCCCCCCCCCCTCTCTCCTTCTCTCTCTCTCTCCTTCTCTCTCTCTCTCTCTTTCTCCCTCCCTCCCTCCCTCCCTCTCACTGTGTGTGTGTGTGTGTGTGTGTGTGTGTGTGTGTGTGCTTAAAGTCACAACAGGAAATGGGGCAGTGGTGTATTTAGAGGACAGGCAAAGGGTGAGAGGACAGCAGCCCCTGTGAGTCTGTGTTGAACTGAAAGGGGATCTGTTTCCCCACTATTCTGGCCACCCTAGGCCCTCTCAACCCAGAACTCTTACAGATTTTACCACATGCAAAAAAAAAAAAAATGCCCCTTCATAGGCCTGTCAAAGACCCAAGAGATGTTGGAACACTAGGGTGCAGAGATAGCCACCCTAGTCTTAGGCCTAGGACCCCCCACATCCTAGCACTTTGATTTCTCCATTCCTCATTCCCCTTCCTGGTTTTCTAATCATCTAAGTCTTGGCCCAGCCAGGGCCAGCCCTGTGTCTCCCGGCCCAGATCCAGCCTGTCTTCTCCTCCCCCGCTGTCTCCTTGAAGTTTTCTCTCCACCCAGCCTGCCCCCAGCACTAAACTCCCTGTTTTCAAGCCAAAGGAAGTAACTTAAGCAAGACAGACATATTTAGAGCCCCGTGAGGATTTCTCAATAGTGAAAAGACCCTAAGACCAGCAGAGTCAAATCCAGACCTCTCATCCCTGGGATCCAGGATAGAATTCCTTTCGGGGATCTGACCAGGCCAGGGAAGAGAGCAAGGCCTAAACCTCAGGCTGGATGTATAAGCAGAAACAGGAAAGATGCCAGAGGAAAGAGTTAACTAATCTCAGTGTGGCTAAGCTCTGGATTTGCTGGTGGAACAAGGAAAGTTGAAGTCAGGGCTCAAAAGCAAACTGGAACATGAGGCCATGTCACCTAGCAAAGATTCTGCCTGGCTGGCTACATAGACTTCTGATTCACTTAGAAATCTCCAGACCCCCTTCCTCCCAACTGTTGGGGCAAGATCCTGAGTAAGATTGCTGATTGTCCTTTCACACTGTCCTCATGTATCCTGAGGTCAGAAAAGAAGAATCCTGGGCTGGGAGTGTGGCCCAATGATAGAGAGCTTGCCTAGCATGCACAAAGCCCTTGGTTTGATTCCTTGGTACCACATGCATAGAAAAGGCCAGAAGTGGTGCTGTTGCTCAAGTAGTAGAATGCTAGTCTTGAGAAAGCTCAAGATAGTGCCCAGACCCTGCGTTCAAGCCCCCAGGATAAGAAAGAGAGGGGGGTGGGGAGGAAGGGAAAAGAAGAAGCCTAATGACAGAAGAGAAGGGAAAGTGATGTCTCAGCTGTAGGACAACAGAGTGAGGACTTAGTATTCGATAAACATTTGTTAAATAAATCAATCCATGTATTGATGCCGGGTACCAGGGATAGACATGAGGGGCAGCACCTTGCCTCTCAATGCTGCAGTCAGATGGACAGACTGTGATGAAAAAAGCTGAGGCCAGCTGGGCACTGTAGCTTACACCTGTAATATTAACTACTCAGGAGGCTGAGATCTGAGGATCGAAGTTTGAAGCCAGCCCAGGAAGGAAAGTCTGTGGGACTCTTATCTTCAATTAACCAGCAAAAAGCTGGAAGTAGAACTGCAAGTCAAGTGGTAGAGTGCCAGTCATTAGTAAAGAAGCTAAAGGAAAGTACCCAGGCCCTGAGTTCAAACCTCAGTACTGACATCATCATCATCAACATCAGAGGAGGAGGAGGAGGAAGAGAAAGCAACAGCAGTAGCTAGGTACTGGTGGCTCATTCCTGTAATCCTAGCTATTCAGGAGACTGAGGCAGGAAAGTCTGTGAGACTTTTATCTCTAACTACCAGAAAATGGGAAGTGGGTGCAGTGGTTCAAAATGGGTAGAGTACCTAGCCTTGAGCAAAATTGCTCAGGGACTGGGCCCAGGCCCTAAGTTCAAGCCCCATGACCTAAAAAAAAGAAAGAAGGAGGCAGAAGAGGAGGAAGAAGGGTGAAGAAAGAGAAGGAGGAGGATAAAGAAAGAGGAGGAGGAGGAGGAAGAGGAGGAGGAGGAGGAGGAGGAGGAGGAGGAGGAGGAGGAGAAGAAGGAGGAAAAACTGCTGCCAATAGGGACTGCAACAAAGGAGCAAGCTGTCTCCCATAGGAAAAATTCTCTTATAAAGAAAGCTCTCTCCATCTTCCCCATCAAAGGATTTTGCATCATATTCTACAGTCTTTGGGTGTGTGGATGTGTCCTTCCACTAGAACAAGCTCCTAATAGGGAAGCCTGAGTTCGTCTGAAAGAACAGCAGCTTCTTGCCCTTTGCTTCCCATCTAGAGGCTTTCAGTGTGAAAGCCACAGGGCTCTGGCTGGAGGTTCACATGGCAACTTTATGAGAAGGTGGGAGAGGGTGGGTGAGGGAGGATGGTGGCATGAACAACAGCTCCCATGTGTCAATTATTATGTTCTAGACCCTCTGCTGAGTGTTATTAGTGTGCCCTCCCATTGTACAGACTTGGAGACTTTGAATGACTTGCCCATGGTCCCACTATTGGAAGGTGACAGAATGAGAACTTACACTATGGTTGTCAATGTCCAGAGCCCATGAGGACCCAGGGGTGAGGGGCTAGAATAAGAACCATAATCTCAAAGTGTCTCCTGGGGAGGTGATTAAGGTAGAAATTAAAAATCTCCTTCCCCGTTGGGGAACCCTTGTGCCTCATTCTGTAATCTTCAGGAGATATGGGCTCAAGGTATAAAGGCCCTTCCTCCGTATTTCCTTACTTTACAGAAAGGACGGTAATCCTGTAACTGAAGCTAGGGTCTTCTTTGGAATTTGGTGGGGGTTGTGTTTCTGGGAAAGCAGCCATTGTTTGCTCAAGAAATACCTCTTATGAAATATAGATGGTGGAGAAATAGAGAAAAACTTGGGTTGTGCAGTGTGGCCTGATACGCAATTGGGCTAGGGCTGCTGGGAGGGTTTGACACTTGCAAACAGACGTCCCAGGTCTATTCTGGGGCCTGGAACTGAAAGTCCTTTGCAACATCACAGGCGGGCTATGGTCTCCCTCTGACTCACACATCCCCTCCTATCCTCTAGCCTCCCGCTCTACACTGGGTCCCTAACTTCTCAGCCAACAGACCACTACCAAAATCCTCCCTTAACTACAGGAACACTCTTTTCCCTGGAGTTCTTGTGAGATTCTCCTCTCCTAAACATTGGAGCCTTTGACCAGAACTCCAGGGCTTGGGGTTGTCAAGCGCTGGCAAGGCTGGGTCAGAAGGTTCAGATATCCTCCAGTTTGTAGAACCAGAAAGCTTAGGCACTTTGGATCAAAGTCCAGGGCTTTGCCTGAATTTCAGCCCATAGAGCAAAGACGAGTGGGCTAGAAACCAGCTACAAGGGAGCTGGGGAAAAGAGATATCCCTTCCCAATTTGAGAGACCCTATCTCTCACTGCTTTGGAGCTGTAGCCTGTGAGTGAGTGTGTGTGTGTGTGTGTGTGTGTGTGTGTGTGTGTGTGTGTGTGTGTGTGTGCTGGGGCAGGCAAAGGAATCTGAACTTTGAGAGGAAAATAATGTGGTGGAGGGGGTTGGATAACAAAGGATTTTTGCTTACAACTAATAGTCTCCAGCTGCAAAAATACCAAAGGGGAGGCCAGGCAGGCTGGGGACTCTAGTTCTTGCCAACTCCTCACCGGCCTGCTGAGTGGGGCCCTGCCTGGTCTTTGGGGAGGTAGAAAGGGAGACCAGCCAAGGGTAAATATCTAAGAGTAGGGACTCTTCTTTGCCTCCTTCCTGGAAGTGGTTGTGAATATAAGCCTGGAAGGAGGGGGCCCTCAGGGCAACCCATCCTGAGGCTTTGCACAAGTCAGAACGCAGCTGCACCTGGGACCAGAGCAATAGATCTCTGCAGGCCTCTTCCTCTGCCCTTCTTGCCAAGGGAAGGGTGGACGGAGCAAGGGCAGGGTGTTGCCAGCCCTAAGGCTGGGCAGTGACTCAGGAGAGCCTCAGGAAGTTGGAGAGAAGGATATAACACGCCAGCTGGTGCTGAAAAAACAGCTTTGACTGATGAATTTCATGTACATGCCAAAGCCCCCAGGCCCCTGCCGTGCCCACCAAGTAAAGGGCACACAGCTCTGTTTGACTTTCAGCCGCCCTGCTGGCTGCCTGGGCCTGCAGTCAGGTCTCAGCTTTGGGATTTCAGTTTCCTTTGGAGGCAGCCCAGCGGCCTCATTTTAATCTGGTTTCTCTGTGGTAACAGCATGTGGGGGCAGTTTGGTCGCCTTAACCCTTGCACTGAGCCTCTTCCTCCATGGCCTGGACCTTCTCAAGCTACTGTCCTCCTTTTCTCGAAATGTGACAGTACTGGAAGCCCAGACAAATGACTGGTTGGGTTTAGGGAAGTAACACCTCATTCCTGTGACCTCTTTCTCCAGTCATCTTGGGGTGGAGTTCACTAGAGGGGACCTGAAGAGGAAGGCCTCCAATGGCTGGCCTCTTCCCCCCTCCCCAGCCCCCCTTAACCTCAGTCCTGTGACTGTGAGTCAGTCACTCAGCCAGCCAAGTTCCTTGGGAACCATGTTCTGTTCCCTTTGCCCCCACTCCTCCCTTCCCTGCCCCCCCCCCCCACTGTTAGGAAACAGCCTCTGAATCTCTTGGGGAGAAGCTGGGATTAGGAAGGAGTTGAATAGAACCTGTCATTACACCTGAGAGCTGCAGAGAGCCAGGATAACGTCCACCGGGTTGGGTGTGGGTAGCATGGGACAAATTTCAACCCAAGACAGGTAGTTTAAAGATTTCTTTAGCTGGGAGTTTGGCCTAGTGGTAGAGTGCCTGCCTAGCATGCACGAAGACCAGGGCTTGATTCCTTGGTACCACATACATAGGAAAAAGCCGGAAGTGGTGCTGAGGCTCAAGTGGTAGAGCTCTAGCCTTGAGAAAGTCCAAGGACAGTGCTCAGGCCCTGAGCTCAAGCCCAGGACTGGCCAAAAAAAACAAAAAAGATTTTTTTACCTGTTGGTGTTCAAGGAAGGGTTTCCAGAAAGTCTCCCTTAGCAGTTTCCCAGTAGTTGGAGAGGACAGCGGAAGCGTCAAAGTGAGTGGTTCCTAGAGGGAAGGCCCACAGGAATCCTCTGATCTTTGTTATGCTGCCCTTGCCTTGTCCTCCCTTCTTTGGCCCTTTTGAACCTCTTTTATCACTCCATGGCTTAGGCTGAGGATAAGTACCTGGTCTCCATCTTTCCCAACTCCTATCCTCCCAGAGCTCCTTCCTTGCTGAGTTACTCCTGCTTTACCTCCAGGCTTCTTTCTTGGCCCTCCTTCTTTCTCTCTCCCAGCCTATTTCTTAGTTCCTATTCCTTCTACCCTTCTCTAGGAAATTAAGAACTTGAAACAAATGAAGTTAGGTCCTAGTTACCGATTCTCAACCTTGTAGCCTTTTTGCTCTCCTTGAACCTCATCTTTGAGAATAGGTTCTTCCAAATTGAGCTTATTGATGCATATTATAATTTTGCTTTAAAAACAAAATTCAAGCTGGTAAAAAATGGCTCACGCTTGCAATCCTAGCTACTTGGGAGGCTGAAATAGGAGGATCACAGCCAGCCCTGGCAAGAAGATCCATGAGACTCTTATCTTCAATAAACTACTCAAGAAAGCTGGAAGTAGAGCTATAGCTCAAGTGGTAGAACACTAGTCTTGAACAGAAAATCTCAGGAACAGCATCCAGTCCCTGACTTCAAATCCCAGGACTGGCACAAAAATTTTTTTTTGTAAATTTATGCAACTTAATACCATCTCCAGCGATTGTTTCTGGCTAGTGTGAGATTACTAGACTCCCCATGCAAAGTGATCAAGAATCTAAAAGCAAAAATATTAAATGGTTTCGTTAGCCTGGGTATTCTTATCTCAAGTAAAAGCAGATTGGGGAAATAATTTTAAAAATAAAGAACCTGAGGACTGGGAGTTTGGCCTAGTGGTAGGGTGCTTGCCTAGCATGCATGAAGACCCGGGTTCAATTCCTCAGTACCACATACATAGAAAAAAGCCGGAAGTGGTGCTGAGGCTCAAGTGGTAGAGCTCTAGCCTTGAGAAAGTCCAAGGACAGTGCTCAGGCCCTGAGCTCAAGCCCAGGACTGGCAAAAAATAAAAAATAAAAATAAAAAAAAATAAAGAACCTGGAACTAGCTAGTAGACCTGTCCTCTCAGCCTTTTGGCATCCTCAAGAAGATAGCTTCTGCTCGAGGATGAGTGAGAGGTGAAGCCTGTCCATCAGTCAGCCAGCAGCCAGTATATTTTCTTCCTATTTCCTGTTTGAGGCAATCCTAACCCAGCAAGGGGAGGAAGGAGGATACTCAGAGACTTGTATTTGGAGAGACCGAGTATCTGGCAACATAACAAATATAAGACCAAGTGTGACGCCACCAGTAACAACACCCATAAGAACTCAGGGAAAGGAGATGGCCGTGGCTGGGTGGGGAAGGAGGGTACCCCAGAAAATGTGGGCTCACAAGTGTGGGGTCAGCAAGAGCTAGGAGAAATGCTGGTGGGAGGACCTCCCCCCCATGGCTTTTTCATTCACACTCTCCAGACGTGGAACAGATGGCCATCGACTGGCTGACAGGAAACTTCTATTTTGTGGATGACATCGACGATAGGATCTTTGTGTGCAACCGAAACGGAGACACGTGTGTCACCTTGCTAGACCTGGAACTCTACAATCCTAAAGGCATTGCCCTGGATCCTGCCATGGGGTAAGAATGGCAGGCAGTGATTCTGACCTTGGAAGAGAAGGCAGACACTACAAGGGAATACCCAGTATCCAGACCCCATTTAACATGTACCTGCCCACAGGAAGGTGTTCTTCACTGACTATGGGCAGATCCCCAAAGTGGAGCGCTGTGACATGGATGGGCAGAATCGCACCAAGCTGGTGGATAGCAAGATAGTGTTTCCTCATGGCATCACCCTGGACCTCGTCAGCCGCCTGGTCTACTGGGCTGATGCCTACCTGGACTACATTGAGGTGGTGGACTACGAGGGCAAGGGTCGGCAGACCATCATCCAGGGCATCCTGGTGAGGGGGCTTTCTTGTCTTTCATTATTGCGGGAGAACACTTACTGGGGCCTTCTGCTGAGGGGAGTCTTCTCAGGGAACGAATGTCCGGGCCTACATGTCATTGAAGGACAGTCTTGTCAACCCAACTCCTCTGATGGGAGAGGGGCGGGCAGAAATGCATCACAGTCATTTTAGACACCGTTTGCTTCCTTTTACTCGTCTGATCCTCAGTATAACCCCTGGAAGATGAGCAGGTAGATGTTTTACACCTCTTTTGGCAGTTGAAAAAAAGAAAAGGGGTTCAAAGATGGTTAGTGACTTGCCAAAGGTTACACAACTGGCCCCTCAAACCCAGTCAAGAAGATTTGCTGCTCGGCTGCTCAGAGGTGCCAACTATATTCCTGGATAATTAGGGTGACCAGACATATCAGGACATCACTCATTTTAGTCCTGAAAGTCCTATAAATCAGCAAAATTCCAAACTCCCCAGAGCTCAGGTTTGGGACAAACTGGGAAAGATGACCACTCAGGACAAGCAGATATGAGTAGTGGAGGCTTTTATGGCACATGCTCAAAGCAAGTATTTATTTCCATCTTCCTAAGACTGGGGTCTGTAGTCAAGCCGAGTGTTCTCAAGAGAGAGTTGATGGCTATTAAATCACTTCCTGTGCCTAAATCTGTGAGGGATATAGTTTCCGCCCTCAAGACATTTGGAAGAGTGGCTAGGACAAGTTCACTATTTACCATACCAGGTAATCGATAGCAGGTTGTCACCGGAGAGACAGTGTAAAAGGAAAGAAATCTCTGGCTAGAAGATTCTAAACATTCTCCAAGGGCAACATTCTATCTGTCTGTCTGTCTATCTATCTATCTATCTATCTATCTATCTATCTATCTATCTATCATCTATTTTGTGCTGGTACCAGTACCAGCTCTTAGTCAGCTTTTTCACTCAAGACTGGTGCTCTACTACTTAAGTCACATCTCTACTTCCTAGAAGTTCCTTAAAGATGTATTCTTGGGTCAGTTGTCAGTGGCTTACTCCTATAATCCCTGCTACTCGGGAACTGAGTCCTGAAAATCAAGGTTCAAATCCAGCCTGGGCAGAACATTCCAGGACATTCAATCTCCAACTAACCAGCAAAAAGCAATTTTGGAGGTATGACTTAAGTGGTAAAGCACTACCCATGAGTAGCAAAGCTGAGGTGCTGTGTTCAGGACCTTGTGTCCTGGCTAACACACACACACACACACACACACACACACAATTAAAAATCTCCAGAACAACTGGATAGTCTAGCCTAAGGAAACAGGAATAAAACATGGAATTAGGTAAGCAGAGGGTAAATTTGGGAAAGCAGATATTGGAGTTTGGGTGGAAGTCTGGGCCTACTGAGAGCTGAGAAGTTCACTTTCTCTGCTGACCACTCCTGCCTGCTATTGTAGATTGAGCATCTGTATGGCCTAACTGTGTTTGAGAATTATCTCTACGCCACCAACTCGGACAATGCCAACGCCCAGCAGAAGACAAGCGTGATCCGCGTGAACCGCTTTAACAGCACAGAGTACCAGGTGGTGACCCGTGTAGACAAGGGAGGTGCTCTCCACATCTACCACCAACGCCGCCAGCCCCGGGGTAAGCAGTCACGATAGCCCTCTGATGTTAGCTTCACCTCCAAAACTCTCTAGGCTCCAGATTACTGTTCCTTTACAAGTCTGAGTGTGGGGACTCCATTCTTTCAGATCGTAAACGCTTCTCAGCCTTTATCCCAAGCTGCCACCATGATTCCTGCCAGCCCCTTAATGAGCCTCATCCTGCCTCTCGCCCACTTTACTCCTCCCAGTCCTCAAGCTACGCTAGAGCAAAAGCATCTGTCTGCAGGTAGCTTTAGGACTTTCTCCCCCGACCTCTGAAGCCCTCATCTGAGGGAATCCAGGTGGGCTGGAGAAATCCCAGGCCTGTGGCAGAAGGACCACAGGAGCAAGAAGTGTGGTCAGACTTCAGGAAGCACTGTGTGCACAGGGGCCCTGAAGGGTTTTCTGATGGCTCTTTACCCTGCTTCCAGTGAGGAGCCACGCCTGTGAGAATGACCAGTATGGCAAGCCAGGTGGCTGCTCCGACATCTGTCTGTTGGCCAACAGCCACAAGGCAAGGACATGCCGGTGCCGCTCAGGATTCAGCCTGGGGAGTGACGGGAAGTCCTGCAAGAGTGAGTAGCAGGGAAGGGCGGCAGCATCCTCAGATGTCACCGTTACCCCCTTCCCCCTCCCGATCCCCTGCTGCTTCAGCTGAGATGAAGGGAAGAGTGAAGGCATTACCACTTCTGAGAGCAGAGCTCCATAGAAGCCTGTACATGGTTGCATTCATTCATTCACTCATTCCACAAGTCATCCACATGTACCCACTACATGTTTGCTTCTGTTTGGGCCATGACAATGTAGCGAGCAGTGAATAAGACAGTTATCATCTCTGGTCTCATGAAACATAATCTAATTGAGGAGAAAAAGAATAAATATAACTTTAGGTATTGGTATTTGTGTGAAAAAATAAAATAAAGAATATAGCTAGTGGAGCTGGGAGTTTGGTCTAGTGGTAGAGTGCTTACCTAGCATGCAGGAAGACCAGGGTTCGATTCCTCAGTACTACATACATAAAAAAGCCGGAAGTGGTACTGTGGCTCAAGCGGTAGAGCTCTAGCCCAAGAATAGTGCTCAGGCCCTGAGTTCAAGCCCCAGGACTGACACAAAAAAATTTATTATGTATATACTTAGTGATGACAGGGCTTCTCTGATGAGGTGTTATTTGAGCCAAGCTCTCTAAAGTAAGGAAGTCAGCAGTGGGAACCAAAGGAAAAAACATTTCTGCCAGGGAACGGACAATGTAAAGGCCCTGAGACTCATATGGCTTTAATGGGCTAGAGAAGTGATCCAAAGGACAACTCAGCCAAAGGGCCGAGTGGTGTGAGTGGGGACAGATGAAGGGAGAGATTTGTATTTTGTTCTAACTGGGACAAGAAGCTCAGGGTGACTGTGGAAAAAAGAAATGACGTGATTGGGCTCACATTATGTAAACTCACGCTGCTATTGGGTGGAGGCTGGGCCACAGAGAAGAAGCCGGGAGGCTATTTTGGTGGTGTGGGCAAGGAGTGATGTGGTTTAGACTGAGATGGGAGCAGAGGAAGTGGTGGAAAGCAATCAGATTCCAACATACTGTGCAAGTACTCCTTTTAGGCCAGGTCATTTCACTACTAAGCAGTGAACACTTAACTGAAAACATGCTGTCCTTCCCCTACTTCCACCCCAAGTGTGCATGTTCACCCCCCTGCCCCCGTTACACATCCCTGGACACAGTCAAACATATATCATTCCTGTGTGTTTTGTCTATCTGATTCAGAGTCCTGCCTGTCCCATGTTTCCTGGCCCTGCACAGCTGGGTGTTGCAGCTAGAGGAGTGGGGTAGTTTTTGTTTGTTTCTTTTTGCTGGTCTTGGGGCTTGAACTCAGGGCCTGGGCACTATCCTTGAGCTTTCGCAAAACTAGAGCTCTACTATTTCAGCCACAGCATCACTTCCAGCTTCTTCTGTGTCTATGGTACCCAGGAATTGAACCCAGGACTTCATGCATGCTAGGCAAGCATGCTCCCACTAGGCCACATTCCCAGTCCCATGTATCTATGCATTTGTATGTGAGTATGTGACTTCATGTCCCTCTTTGTGCCTCCCTAGAGCCAGAGCATGAGCTGTTCCTCGTGTATGGCAAGGGCCGACCAGGTATCATCCGGGGCATGGACATGGGGGCCAAGGTCCCAGATGAGCACATGATCCCCATTGAAAACCTCATGAACCCCCGCGCCCTGGACTTCCATGCGGAGAGTGGCTTCATCTACTTTGCCGACACCACCAGCTATCTCATTGGCCGCCAGAAGATTGATGGCACTGAACGGGAGACCATCCTGAAGGATGGTAAGGGCACCAAAGCAGTGTGGGTAGGAGTCCTTGGTGACCAGCAAGTGATCTGGGGCCATGCATCACTTTCTGTGTTCCCGCTCAGCATAGAGGGGACTCCCTGCTGGCTGCCTGACTGGGCTGGTTGGCATGGAGATGAGGGGACAGACAGGTTGACCCCTCTGTGACCCTTTTCTTGGCTGAGCTGAAAAGAGGCAGGAGGATGGATGGATTAGGCCGCAAGGGCCGGCCTTGCCAGCCCTTGGGAAAACTCGGGATCTCTCTGCCATTGGCTCAGAGCCCTGGAGGAGCAGCGCACAGCTGGGAGAAGCCTGAAGCCCTGAATCAGAGCTGGGCCTGTCACACGCACACGCACAGACATACACACACCACCACCACCACCACCACCACCACAAAAGCTGCACCCAGCCCATCTGAAGTAAGCTGTGTTTTGTGACTTGCAATCTAGTTGCTTCCCTCTGCTGGGTCAGGTTTACTGGGTGCTGTCTTTTGAATGTCATCTCATGGCTCCTGGGCTTTATGAGTTTTGTCCCAAACCTATACTTGGAACCCCAGGATCTGGCTCCCTAACCGGTCCATCTGGCTGATGCCAGACAACACCCAACGCCTCGTTCCCCACCTCCGCTGCCACTCACACAATCTTAGTAGTCAGCAATCATAAGACTGTAGGGAAATCAAAAGTTAACTCATCATCAGGAAAAGATTGGGGTTCCCTCTACCAGGGGAACTGCTATTTAAAGGCTACTTGAGATGAAGCCTTTGGCTAAGTGAAAAATCACTTCCTAATTTATTCATTTTGTTGGTTCAGGGTTTTTAGGCCTGGGCTGTGGCGTCACACTTGTACTCAGAGCCAGTGTACATTGCTTCAGCTGTCCAGTCTGAGCACAGGCTCAGACATGCCCGCATGCAAGTACATAGTTTCCTGGCTGCTGCCACGTGCAATCTTGAGAGATTGCCCCAACACAGATGTGGCAACACAACCGTTCTTCTCCCTGCACCCTCTCTGACTCACCTTCTCATTCACTCACCCACCCAGGGCTTCAGGTGCTTCCCATGTTCTCTGCCTGGCCATGGTTGCCCCGTAGCACTGTGTGTCCTGTAGAGCCAGAGGCAGACACTTAGGACCTTCCTTAAAGGCTATGCCTCATGGCCCCTTTGGTCCCCACAGGCATCCACAACGTGGAAGGAGTGGCCGTGGACTGGATGGGGGACAATCTGTACTGGACTGATGATGGGCCCAAGAAAACCATCAGTGTGGCCAGGCTGGAGAAAGCTGCCCAGACCCGAAAGACCTTAATCGAGGGCAAGATGACACATCCTAGGGCCATTGTGGTGGATCCACTCAATGGGTGAGTCCTCCCAGGCCAGAGAGCAGGCATCTCCGAGAAGTGGGGAAGGAGATAGGGTGAAGCAGGACGAGGTGGACACTGAAGCTGGAATGGAAGACTGAAAGGAGAGTAGGTGTCTCTTTCTTCAGGCAATGGGGAGAATACCTTAAGCACAAAGAGAAAGCTGATCCCATTTCTCCAAGCTCAGATTCCTCTACCCCTTATCCTTAGAATGAGACCCACATTCCTATCAGACCTGCACAGCTCTGATCTTCGGGCCTGTCTGATGCTCATCTACCCTCATTGCACCTCCCTTCTTACCTCCGAAGACTGTCCTTACTGCCTGTCATCCTTGATGGGCCACTGGCCTCAGAGCTTTTTGCTCTAGGATTTCCTCTTCCTAGAACGTCCAGATCCTAACAGATCTGCCACCCTCATAGCTCTCCATCCTGTCATTCATTTTCCTCCTGATTTTATCTCTCTGACATGATTTGACATTCTTTAGTTTCGGGCAGTACTGGGGTTTGAGCTCAGTGCCTTATACTTACTAGACAGGCAGGATCTTGAGTTACACCCCTACTCCTTTTTGCTTTAGTTACTTTTCTGATAGGATCTAAACCTGAATAGCGTTTTTGCCTGGGGCCTGACTGGAACCCGAGCCTCTGACCTATATCTCCACATAGATGCAAACCACAGGTACATATCATCACATCTTGCTTTTGGTCAAGATAAGGTTTTGCCTACTTCTCTCCCTAGCCAACCTTGAACTACGATTTCCCTGATTCCTGCCTCCAAGTAACAGGCATTACAGGTATGAACACCTCACCCAACTGTGTTGATCTTTTTTTTTTGTGGGTCATGGGGCTTGAACTCGGCCTGGGTGCTGTCCATCCCTGAGCTCTTCAGCTCAAGGCTACCGCCCTACCTTTAAGCCAAGCCCCACTTCCCGTTTTCTAGAAGATAATTGGAGATAAGAGTCTCAGGCCCTTTTGTGCCCAGGCTGGCTTTCAACCTTGATCCTCAGATCTCAGCCTCCTGAGTAGCTAGGATTACAGGCGTGAGCGACCCCACTCGGCTTTGTGATGATCTTTTTTTTTTTTTTTTTTTTTTTTTTTTTTGCCAGTCCTGACCTTGAGCTCAGGGCCTGAGCACTGTCCTTGGACTTTCTCAAGGCTAGAGCTCTACCACTTGAGCCTCAGCACCACTTCTGGCTTTTTTCTATGTATGTGGTACCGAGGAATCAAACCTGGGTCTTTGTGCATGCTAGACAAGCACTCAACCACTAGGCCAAACTCCCGGCCCCCTGTGATGATCTTTTATTTAGTTAGTTTTGTTGTTGTTGTTGTAGGACTTGAACTCAGGGTCTGAGCATTGTCCAAGAGCTACTTTGCTCAAGGTTAGTTTTCTACTTCTTTGAGCCACAGGACCATTTCCCATTTTCTGGTGGTTGATTGGAAATAAGAGGCTAACAGACTTTCCTGCCCCGGCTGTCTCTGAAATGCAAGCCTTAGATCTCAGCCTCCTGAGAAGCTAGGATTGCAAGAGTGTGCCACAGTGCCTAGCTATTGTTGTTTTCTTTTTCTTTCTTTCTTTCTTACTTTTTTTTTTTGCATTACTAGGTTTTGTTGTTGTTGTTTATTTGTTTGTTTTTAATTCAGTAACTTACACTTGCTAGGCAGGCACTGTTTTAATGAACTATACCTCCGGATCCACTCACCTTGTTATTTTAAAGTCTTCCTTTTTTTCCTGCATGCATCTGTACCACAGTTTACCTGTTTTAGGCTTCCTGTTGTTAACAGATGACAGACACAAGTTGCTGCTTTTCTCCATTGAAATGGAATTTTGAGGACTTTTCTGCCCAGACTGGCCCAGACCTGTAATCGTACTGATCTTAGTTTCCCACCATGCTAGGATGACAGATGAGTTACTACCACACCCAGGTCTTACAAACTTTTCTGCCCAGACTGGCCTCAAACCATGAGCTGCCCATTCGCAGACTACCGAATAGGCAGGATTATCGGCCAGAGCCACTGGCTTCTGGCTTGCCATAACCTTCTTGATGTACTTCTCTTGTATGTGTGGGGTGTGAACTCTGTGGGAGCAGGAACCTTTGTGCCACACGTGCTCAGCTGAACTTGGGCACTCAGCAAAGGCTTCCTGAATGGAGGCATAAGTGAATGCAGTGTGGGGGGCTATGAACACCTCCCTTGAGTCAAGACCACAGAGAAGGCTGTTGGCAAGAGTGGCCCATGGGATGCTGACCAGTCACTGCCCACAGGTGGATGTACTGGACAGACTGGGAGGAGGATCCAAAGGACAGTCGGCGAGGGCGGCTGGAGAGGGCTTGGATGGACGGCTCCCATCGAGATGTCTTTGTCACCTCCAAGACAGTACTTTGGCCTAATGGGCTAAGCCTAGACATCCCAGCTGGGCGCCTCTACTGGGTAGATGCCTTCTATGATCGGATCGAGACCATCCTGCTCAATGGCACAGACAGGAAGGTGGGCAAGCATATGTACATTACTAGACCATGTTTGTATGCTGGAGGTGCTGAGTGAGTCTGTGGCTATCTCCCAGGCTGCATATTTCATACATGTTTACCTCTGTCTGTGTTTGTATCATATGTGTGTGTGCAATATATATTATATGTATTTTTATATCTGTCCACATTGATAATAGGTATGAGTGTCCTGTGAATATTTGTGTGTGCACATCATTACATCTCTGTGTGTATAGGCACTCATTGCCCAGAAGTGGGAGATGTCCAGGAACAACATATATGAACAACACACACACACACACGTGTGCACACACACACACACACACACACACACTTGACACTGTTCATGTATGTGGTTCAGTGCCTTCTGAGTCTTGTGCATCCAGATGTGTAGGCCAAATTCTTTCTAGGTAAATAAGGCCTTTCATAATAATAGCCCCTGACTACCTGAGTGGTCTCATTTCCCTGCAGCATCCTATACCCCAAAACTTTAAAAGAAATTTTAAAATTATTATTAGAAAGGTGATGTGCAGAGAGGTTGCAGTTCAGTCAAGTTGCAGTAAATCAGGTAAAGAGTACATTTCTTTTTGGACAATGTCCCCTCTTCCTTGCTCGCCCCAACACTAAGTCCTCCTGTACTTCGTGGTACCTCTGCTTTCTGAGCCATTGCTCAGGCAGTTTATCTGACTGGGAGGCCACACAGCCCTTCTTACCCTGGCACCCAAATCTGGGATGTTGTCTCTACACCCCTCTGCCTATGGGAACTTCCCATGTATCTCTCCATGAGATAATGACATTCAAGGGCAAGATTGTCTTTTTATTTTTGAATCTCTTAGAGACTACAATGTTGCTCTTAATGGATCCTGATAAATGTTTATTAGATGAAGAAACCAATGGAGAATTCTGGCTGGTTGCTTCCAGGGGGGCAGGTGGGGGACGGGGGAGGGAGAGGGAGAGAGAGAAGGTGGGAGAGAGGGAAGGAGGAGGAAAGGAACAGGGAGAGAGAGAGGGAGAGGGAGAGAATGTGGGTTGGGAATTAAATGAGTATAAATACAACTAAGTGAAGACAGTGATGTCACTTCATTATCAGTGTCACTCCCCTTGCTAAGTTATCTGTGGGGTCAAAGTCAAGCAACTCGATGTGTACAGAACCATTTCAGTCAGGGGACTCTACTGGACCAGACCTTCCTGAGGAGGTCTCCCCACTTGTCTCCCAACTCCTCAGAAACATCCCCTCCATTCCTAGATTGTGTATGAGGGTCCTGAGCTGAACCATGCCTTTGGTCTGTGTCACCATGGCAACTACCTCTTCTGGACTGAGTACCGCAGTGGCAGTGTCTACCGCTTGGAAAGGGGTGTGGGAGGTGCACCCCCCACTGTGACCCTTTTGCGCAGTGAGCGCCCTCCTGTCTTTGAGATCCGCATGTATGATGCTCAGCAGCAGCAAGGTAAGCCCTTGGTGGGGGCTGGGGAGAGAGTGGGAGCTGGGAGGCATCAGGGATCCTCAGCTCTCACTGTTTCCTATTTTCCTTTTTTTGCCCCTTGCCTGCTTCCAATCCCTTCACTCCTCTCTCTGACCTTTCCTGACCCTGTGGCATCCATCCCTGTATTTCCTTTCATCTTCCCCGCCAGTGGGTACCAACAAATGCCGAGTGAACAATGGTGGCTGTAGCAGCCTGTGCCTGGCCACCCCTGGGAGTCGCCAGTGTGCCTGTGCTGAGGACCAAGTGTTGGATGCAGATGGCGTCACTTGCTTGGGTATGAGGGGCATGGTTGGGACAGGGGCAGGGGCAAGAGCTGACCCAACAGAGAGGGCAGAGGAGGCTCCAGGGTTCCAGTCAAAAATTAAGGAGGCTGGGCTGGGAGTTTGGTCTAGTGAGACTGGGGTTCGATTCCTTTGTACCACATACATGGAAAAAGCCAAAAGTGGTACAGTGGCTCAAATGGTAGAGCTCAAGGTTTGAGAAAGCCCAAGGACAGTGCTTAGGGTCCTGAGTTCAAGCCCCAGGACTAGCAAAAACAATAAAATTAAGGAGGCTAAGGGGCACCTTGTAGGGCCAATGGAAAGCAAGAGATAAGGTTGAGGACCTAAGAAGAACAGGGGAACAGAGAGACTTAACTGAAGGAAGATTAGGGGAAATTGCCTGGCATGGTGGTACACACTTGTAGTCCCAGCAGTTGGGAAGCTGAAATAGAAGGATCACAAGTTCAAGGCCCTCTTGGGCTACCTGAAGAGACCCTAGCTAGAAAAGACAGCAAAAATAAAGATTGTGAAAATATAAGTGAAGAATTGTACAGATATGGAAGAATATTCAAAATTCTTTTTTAACTTTATTTCCCACTATTAATGTAAAATAACAGTATTTTGAAACAGCAAAAATTAAAGAGGAAATAATGTCCAAATTTCACCAATGAACAGTATCATATCATTAGCATGTTGATAAACTGAACGGCAGTTTGTTTTCTAAGTGGTTTATATGGTTGTTTTTATTTGTTTTGTGGAAGTACCAGTAGTACCAGGGCTTGAACACAGGGCCTTAAACTCATTATGCTTGTTTGCCTATTATTTTCACTCTACCACGGCCTCTACTTTGCCTCCAGTGCCAGTTTTTCTTTTTTTGCTCTAGTACTCAAGACCTCAAATTTGCAACTTGACTTTTTTGTTCATGGCTGATGTTCTACCACGTGAGCCACAGCTCTACTTTCAGCTTTCTTTTTTTTTCCTGAACTGGAAGTGAGACTCTTGAACTTGTCTTTTTAAGTTAGCTTCTAATAGTGATCCTCAGATCTCAGCCTTCTGGGTGGCTAGGATTATAGGCATGAGCCACAACTGAGCATGGGGCTCTACTGTTTCTTACACAACTGTCATCAGGCTGCCTATATAAGACATTTAAAAATAAAGAAAGAAATAAAAATTTTTAAAAAGATATATTTTTTTGCAGGGCTGGGAGTTTGGCCCAATGGTAGAGTGCTTGCCTAGCATGCGCAAAGATCCAGGTTTGATTTCTCGGTACCACATACACAGAAAAAGCTGGAAATGGTGCTGTGGCTCAAGTAGTAGAGCTCTAGCCTTGAGAAAGCCCAAGGACAGTGCTCAGGACAGAGTTCAAGCACTGGGACTGGCAAAAAAAAAAATGCCCCTCTTCATTCCCGTATACAATATTTTCTTACTATGTAATTTTTGTTTACTTTTTGCAATGCTGGGGATTGAACCCAGGGCCTTATGCATATTAGCCAAGCACTCTACACTGAGATACATTTTCCATTCCCTTATTACATTATTTTAAGTAGCCTTATTGTTCACATTAAAGTGGAGTCTAAGACATAGGTCAGTAGCTAAGGCCTTGGGTTCAAGCTCTAGCATCACAAAAAATATTTCAAAATTATGACAAAAGTGGATCCTGTTCATTGTAAAAATAAACACAGTGTAGAAGCGTATCAAGGAGGAAATATAGTCACCCCAAATTCTACTTCTATTCAATGAGCACTGTTGCCATTTGGGCAAGTGTCCTGTCCTCCTAGACATGTCTTTGTGCATTTACTTTTACATAAATGGAATCGTGCAGCGCATGCTGTCCCGCTTTTGTCTCTTGGCAGTACATTCTGAATACATAAGCAGCATTTGTAATGGCTAAACTGTGTGTCATTTTGTAGATGCCCATAATCCTAGTTACTCAGGAAGCTGAGATCTGAGGATCCTGGTTCCAAGTCAGCCTGGGCAGGAAAAACTGTGAATCTATTATCCAAGTAACTGAAAAAAGCCAGAAGTAGAGCTGTGCCTCGAGTGATTGAGTATGAGCCTTGAGTAAAAAAGCCAAGGGATGGGCCGGGAGTTTGGCCTAGTGGTAAAGTGCTTGCCTAGCATGCACGAAGACCCAGGTTCGATTCCTCGGTACCACATACATAGAAAAAAAAGCTGGAAGTGGTGTTGCGGCTCAAGTGGTTGAGTGCTAAGCCTTGAGAAAGTCCAAGGACAGTGCTCAGGCCCTGAGCCCAAGCCTAGGACTGGCAAAAAAAAAAAAAAAAAAAGCTAAGGGAAAGTGCCCAGGCTCTGAATTCAAGCTCCCCCACCTCCCCCACCCCACACAAAGTAGATGTTCTGTGATCTCCTCAACTGTTTGTCTACTGCTGGATAGTTAGGTTTATGCCAATATTTATGGAACACAGGCTAATCTATGTCCTGAAACTGTTAAAAAAATATCTTCCATAAAATATTCCTTAAGCATCTCTATAGGATATTGGTTGCAGTGGCTCACGCCTATAATCTTAGCTACTCGGGAGGCTGAGATGTGAAGATTGCGGTTCAAAGCCAGCCCAGTCACTAAAGTCCGTGAGATTCTTTTTTTTTTTTTTTCTTTTTTGCTAGTCCTGGGCTTGAGCTCAGGGCCTGAGCACTGTCCTTGGACTTTCTCAAGGCTAGAGCTCTACCACTTGAGCCTCAGCACCACTTCCAGCTTTTTTTGTATGTATGTGGTACCAAGGAATCGAACCCAGGTCTTCGTGCATGCTAGGCAAGCACTTTAACCATGAGGCCAAACTCCTGGCCCCCCCCCCCCGTGAGATTCTTATCTCCAATTAACCACCAGAAAACTGGAAGTGGTGCTATGGCTCAAGGAGTAGGGCAGTAGCCTTGAGCTGAAGAGCTCAGGGACAGCATCCAGGCCCAGAGTTTAAGTCCTACAACCACAACAAATAGCAGCAGCAGCAACAAGAACAACAAAAAAAATGTCTCCATAGAGAAGGCATTTGTTTTTGTCCCCACTTTGCAGATGAAGGAACTGAGGCCCAGAATTCAAGCAGGAATTGAAACCTAGAAAGTCTGACTCAGCCCCATTATTCATCATGCTCTGTTATTTCTCGCATCTATCTCTTCCCACATTCTGGATGGTTTGCTCACAACAGAGTCCCAGGAGTAGAAAGGGGTCTGTGGAGCCTTACGTCAGTGTCTAGCTAAGAGTGAGTGGCTGAGGCCAGTGAAGGTGTTGGCAGAGGGAGTTAAGGAACTAAAGAGCTAGGGTATGAGAAGGATTGTCTGTGTGGATGTTGAGGTCATGAAGAACTGAGCCAGGTGTGACTGTAGAGCAAGTGACATGAAGCCAGGAGCTAAAATCCCTGGGAGAGAAGCTGGTGCTTTAGTCCTTTGAAAGTCAGCACTGGGTTTTTGGAAAGCAGAAGTGAAGGTAGACAGGAAGCAGTAGTGAGAAGCAAGAGGAAAAGCCAAATACCAACATCTAGGCCTGGTGGTCCAAAGGACAGGAGAAAGAAAATAGCCACCCATGGCACCCATTGACAGGTTTCAGAGGCTAGAGAAGGCTGAGAGGGGAGAAACAGGAAATGCAGCTGAGCATCAATGGCTCATGGCTGTGATTCCAGCTTCTCAGCAGACTGAGATCTGAGAGTTGTGGTTTGAAGCCAGCCATGGGCAGAAAAGCCATGAAGTTCTTATCTTCTCCAGTTAACCAGCAAAGAGCACAAAGTGTTAGAGTATCACCCTTGAGCAAAAAAGCCTAAAGGACAGTGCCAAGGCCCTGAGTTCAGGCCCTAATACCGGCACAGACAGACAGACAGACCCACAGAGAATGGGCAGGAGGGAGGGAGGAAAAAGGAAAGAGAAAATGCAAAGCTAGAGGAGGGCCTGGGGCACAGGAACCAATGCTGGAGTGCTGGCTGCTTGATTACTGATGTGTTCACGTTAGGGAGGGGCAGAGCCTGCAGAGTTCTGGGTCCTCTCCTCCCCTCTGGGGTTGATGGATTTGCCAAGGAAGTCCAGAGCAGTCCTGGACCCAAAGGAGACAGGGGAGTCTCTGAGATGACTTCTAAAGGGACCTCATGAACCACTGCTTGGCAGTGATGTATGGGGTTCGTGCAAGAATTTGGAGTTGAATATGCATCATTATTGCTGCTTGAAGAAGAATTGCAGCATCTCTCCAGATAATTGGTTCATGAGAAAAATCTGTACTAGGAAAAAAATTCCTTTGTGTATTATTAAGACATACCATTAAGACATAAAAAGGTAGAGGGGGCTTAGCACCTAGCCCATGACCTGAGTCTGATCTTCCCCTCATACTCCCGTGGTGCCCACAGCGAATCCATCCTACGTGCCCCCACCCCAGTGCCAGCCAGGCGAGTTTGCCTGTGCCAACAGCCGCTGCATCCAGGAGCGCTGGAAATGTGATGGGGACAACGACTGCCTGGACAACAGTGACGAGGCCCCAGCGCTCTGCCGTGAGTCACCCCCATCCCCAGTCAGCAGCAGACAGAGGAAGGGGCTCAGGCAGCCTCTGTCTCCAGCTGGTTAGGCCCCATCCTCTCACTAACCCCTGATCTGCTTCACTCCCACCCCTAGATCAACACACCTGCCCCTCAGACCGATTCAAATGTGAGAACAACCGGTGCATCCCCAACCGCTGGCTCTGTGATGGGGACAATGACTGTGGCAACAGTGAGGACGAATCCAATGCTACTTGTTCAGGTGTGGCATGGGGGCCTGGGAGATGGGGATCGGGCCTGGGCAGACAGAGTGGGCTCAGCAGAAGAAAGAAGAGCCCAGGCAATCAGAGCAGAGAGCAGGGAGCCCGCAGGCAATGGAAAGCATCCCTTCCCAGAACGGAGCTTGCAAGGGGCAGGGCATAGCTCAAGACTGGAGCTGAGAAGTGAGACAGGTTGAAGCCTTTCCTTGGAGAATACCAGAGACCTCTTAAACAATGGAATAAACCATTGATATGAGATGTACATGAATGGATTTAGATCCTGGGGTTAGAGAAGTAGTCGAGTATGCACCTATAATCTCAGCACTTGGGAGGCAATGGCAAGAAGATGGAGAATTTCATGCCAGCATGGGCAACATAGCAAATTCTAAGCCAGCTTATTAGGCTACCTAGTAAGACTGTGTCAAAAAAAAAAAAGCAAGGATGGAGGAAAGGAGAAAGAGAAGGAAAGAAGGAAGGGGGAAAAGGCAGACAGTAAGAAGCAGGCCAAGGATAACAGGGAACAAGATATTACAAGGTCCTGGATGATGAACACACTCACATCTGTCCCATCCCCCAGCTCGCACCTGCCCACCCAACCAGTTCTCCTGTGCCAGTGGCCGCTGCATCCCCATCTCCTGGACCTGTGATCTGGATGACGACTGTGGGGACCGCTCTGATGAGTCAGCCTCCTGTGGTGAGAGAGAGTAGAAAGCCAGGCTGAGCCTGGGGAGGTGAAGGCTTTAGGAACATGCCCTGGGTAAGACTGGAGAGACCTAGGGCCTTAGTACCTGGTTGGCCCTGAGCCAGTTACTTAGTCTCTATGGCCTTGCTGAGTTTCCTCTGTGACATAAGCTAATAATAGCACGGCCATCATGGCATTGATGTTTGGCTCTGGGCACTCACGCCAAAGGATTGGTGTTTTTAATGGGGAGGGATGAACAGCAGAGTTCTGGCTGAGCCCCGGGCCTGCCCGTCCCTCCCCTCCTCTCCCTCCCCTAACTAAGCTGCTGGTTGTGGGAGAGTCACCTGTGCCTGGCTGCTTAGCATGAGGTTGCTGTGTGATTATTTTTTCCATTTTGATATTCTAGATATGCTTAATACTCATTCTTAAACATGAGGCCTCTTTCTCCACAGAAGTAGCTACATTGTCTTTGGAATTAAGCAGGAAAAAAAAAAAAACCCAAACCAATGCAAGTGACAAATGTGCAGCAAATTCCTTTCCTTTCCTTTCTCCTCCCACTAATCCCCCATCACTATCATCATTATCATTGTCATCATTGTCATTTTTTGTCTAGATTGCATATGTGAGCAAAAATATGCAAGACCTGTCCTATCTCGTTCACCATGATGTGCAGTTCTATCCATTTTCCTACAAACATAATTCATTCATGATGGTTGAGTAATACTCCATTGTGTATACATACCACATTTTTAAAGTATCAGTACACATTTTTTTAATGTATCTATAGTTGGACAGTTTATTCTTCACAAAGACTGAAACCAATTTTCAGGGCCACAGAAAACTCAAAATTCACCTATTGTGAATGACTTGTTTGTAGATTATGTAGCAACTTCAGGATGCTGTGTCATCTTGAGGGCCTTACCTGCTGCTCTTTCTCCTTGACAGCTTACCCCACCTGCTTCCCCCTGACTCAGTTTACCTGCAGCAACGGCCGATGTATCAACATCAACTGGCGGTGTGACAACGGTAAGTGCTTTCCTTCCTTCAACTGCCCTGATTCCTAAGGAAGCTTGAAGTTGTATCCAGGTCTTTGATAGCAAGAGAAGGATTAAGATCCAAGCTGGGGCTCTCTCCATGCTGGGGCTCTTCCCTGAAACCTTTATGGGTTGGCAGAGAGAAAAGAGAAGGGAACCAAAGTGGACTTTGGAGACCCTGCTTATCTCACATTTCTCCCCTAGGCAGGTTTGAGCTACCCCCCCCCCTTCACACTGCCTATCTCACATTTCTCCCCTAGGCAGGCTTGAGCTACCCCTCCCCCCACCCCCATTGAAGGGCTCAGGGACAGTCAAAGATGAGTGAGAAAAGCAAACCAGCAAACAAACAGAGGGACAAAGCAAGGAGAGTATAGATCCAGCTCTCTTTTCCCTACAACCCCCATATCCTGGCGCCCCCTGGTGTATCCCCCATGTCCCCCCTCCCCGCACCCCAGCTCCAAGCTCCAGGCTCAGGAGCTCATTTGGCAGTCAGCCATGGACCAGGTGATGTCAGTCTTGAGCCTTGCGTGTGATGTCTGTGTGTGGCGTCTCGGCTCTGTTGTGTCTGGGGTGGTTTTGTGTTGTAACGTGCTGTCCCAGCGGCTCTGGCCCTGGCTCTCCTGTGAGGATGGGTTGAGTCAGCGCCACATTGCCCTCCTCCTTACCATGTCTCCAGTGCCAATGGTTGCCCTGGCGGTTTCTGTGTTTCAGAGAAGGATTGTGGGGACGGCTCTGATGAAAAGACCTGTCCTGAGCCTGCCGGTCAGTGCATAGAAGCACATGCACCATCCCCCAGAGCCTCAGCTGGCCTCAGCCACCTTGAGGCCCCAGGCCCCTGTCCCAGAATTGCTAGAATGTGAAGGAAAAGCAGCAGAGGAGAATGGGGAAAAAACAAAACAAAACTAATAAACAAAACAGCAGAGGGCAGAGAACACAACCCAGGAGAGGAGGGGGCAGAAAGGGCGATGAGAAGGGGAGAAGGAAAATCCAGTTGGAAAAGGAGCAGGAACACAACCCATGGGAGAGGGCGTCTAGACCCCAGTTTTCCTAGTCATTCTGTGGATGAAGGGCAACCCATCACCCCCTACCTTAGGGCCTAGAAGGCAGGATGCTAATTCAGCCATCCTCAGAATCTTTAGAAGAGGCTCTGACTCCCCCAGCCACAGGCAGGTCCCCATGAGCCAGCACCCAGCACAGGTACCCAGCAGAGACCAAGCCAAGCGCAGGGCCTAACGAAGCCCTTCCCTGCCCAGAGAGAACCTGACGTACCCTCCATCTGCCTCTCTTCCTCCCCAACCAGAGAAGCCCGGCCTGCCTGTCCCCAAAGCAATCAGACCCTGTCCCTGCCCTTGCAAGAGTTCCTGCCCCTGCCCCACCCCCAGCCTTTCTGAGACTCAGTGGCCCTCCTGGAGCCCACTAACCCCACCACGTGGGCCATGGTGCATGCTGCAGTCTATGCAGTTTCTGTGTCTTTTCTGTTTGTTATTTTTTCAAGTGGGGGGTGGTGGGGGTTGTGGGCGGAAATGGGGAGATGAAAGGGGTGAAGCTGGGGTCACCGAGATAGCTGCTCTGCTCACCTCCTCCCTGCCTTTCCCCTTCTTCCCTTCCCTCCTCCCAGACAATGACTGTGGGGATAATAGCGACGAGGCTGGCTGTAGCCACTCATGCTCCAGCACCCAGTTCAAGTGCAACAGCGGGCGCTGCATCCCTGAGCACTGGACCTGTGATGGGGACAATGACTGCGGGGATTACAGCGATGAGACACATGCCAACTGCACCAACCAGGGTGAGCCCCCTGGGACGAATGGAGTGGGAACAAGAAGGGGCCTACTGCGTCAGGCCGCTTGGCTCAGCCATCTATCCACGGTGTGCCTGTCCTCATTTGGGAACAAAATGCGATAATAGATGGTGCAGGGTGTCCTCCACAAGGACACTGACCCCAGGCCTTCATGAGCTTCCAGTCCCATTGGAGAGGGAGATGGCCAACAAATCTTTGCCACACACAGGGCTAAGATCACGGGCCTTGCAGCCGGGTGGCCTTGGCTTTGGGCTCCAGCTCTGCAACTTATTATCTGAGTGGCCTTGGGCAGGCTACATAGTCTCTCTGGGGTAATAATAGCACTGATATCACGGCAATGACATGGGATTTAGTGAGATCATGCTCCAAGAGCGCTTGGCACAGGGCTGTGTTTCCTAAATCGCCTGAAAACAGGGAGTATAACAGGTAGGAATGAGTACCCAGGATCCAAAGGAGAAGGGGACAGGCCTGTTGAGACTCCTGGCATCCAGGCTTTGTTTTCTGGAGGACATCCAGAGATGTTGGCTGATTAGTACCACAAAAACAAAAAAAACCCCTGTAGATCCAGGGTTGCTAGCTTCTAGAAAAGTCAGAAATGGAAGGTTCATTTTTTTTTTTTTTTTTTGAAAGGAGACAGTGGTCCTGGGGCTCAAACTCAGATCCTGGGAGCTGTCTCTGAGCTTTTTTTGTTTTTTCCTGTTCAAGGATAGTACTCTACCACTTTGAGCGATAGCTCCACTTCCAGCTTTTTGGGTACTTAATTGGAGATATGAGTCTCACAAACTTTCTTTCCCCTGCTGCCTTTGAACCATGACACTGAGACCTCAGTCTCCTGAGTAGCCAGGATTATAGGAATGAGCCACCAGTACCTGGAGGCTTTAAGTTTTTTAAACACCATAGGCCAACATAGTCCTATAGTCCTTATCTAGTACATGGTCTATCTATTTACAGCCTGTCTGGTGGAATTAAGGTACAAGCCCACATTAAGGGGGACAGATCTGAGCAACATGTGTGCCACCACGTACCCCTATCTGAAAGAAAGGCCTAGGAATGTCACAGGAGGCTCAGGGTGTTGTGGTTCACACTTGTAATCCTAGCTAATTAGGAGACTAAGAACTGGGGATTGGGGTTTGGGGCCAACCTGGGTGAGAAAGTGCGTGAGATTCTTATCTCCAGTTAACTAGCAAAAAGCCAGAAGTGAAAGTGTGGTTCAAGTGGTAGAGCTCCATATTTGAGCAAGAAAGCTAAGCACCCAGCCCCTGAGTTCTAGCCTCAGAACCATCACCAAAAAAGGGGGGGCAGCAGGGAAAGGAAAGAAAAATAGGAGGCTTAGAAAAACAGTCTGGAGTCTCTAGGGACTCTGAGAAGGACCAAGTGACTAGGATAGTCATTGCTGTCTTGAGGTCTATAAGGATGATTCCCTGAAGGCTGTGCGGTGTGGAGAGCAGTCTTGACGGCCCTCGGATGAGCCAGGCAAACCTAGACACATGGCTTCTCTATGAAATGAGTCAATGAGGCCAGCATCATTCGAGGCCCACTGATGCTGATAAGTATGGTTCTGAGTCAGGATGATTTGGGACCCATGTGGAGGAGGAAGTGGGTTTGAATGGGACCTTAATGAGAGATTCGATTGTGGATAAAGGGTTGAGAGAGAGTGAGTGGCTTTCAGTGGGGTTGGAGGTGGCCTGAAGATTGCTAGGGGGAATCTGAGCACTTCTATGGGGGGATGGGGAGGCCTGATGGGGGGACAGTGTAGGCACGGTGGCAAATCAGGTTTACCCTGAGACTGCAGAAAGGTTCAGACACCCTAAGGAAGGAAAGGCAGTTTGAAGGCTGCTGTCAAAGGTGCAGGCCCAGGCTGAGAGTGCCGCCATGTTCATGGGCAGACCAGTAGAGGAGTCCAGTACCCAGTGGCATTCCGGCAAAGAGGCTTGGCCTACCTCGAGGCCATCTGGGCTATCACTTGGGTGGCACCTTTGCAGGGCTGCTGGCCTCTGGAGTTAGATCCTGTGGATGGAATGATCTTAATGAAATAGTTCACACTCAGCCCTAACCTCAAGCCTGCTCTGCCTCTCTGCACATGGGGAGTATAGGCCAAGCCCTTCTTCGTGGTCCCTCCTTGATCTCCCACTTGCACCCCTGACACCTCCCCTTCACTCTGCTCCAGCTCTGTAGACCTCTTGAGCATTATTTGAGTGTGCTTGGCATAATCCTTTATGAGCAGTTTTGCACTAGATGTTCTCTTTGCTGAGACTGTGCTTCTAGAGACACTTGTGGCTTGCTCTATGCCCCCTACTCAAAGATCTCCCCTGACTATCTTAGCTGAGTGTCATCCCATCCAGCCCCAGCCTCTACCTGGCGTTGTCTCCACAGCCCCCAAGCATATGTCATTACCTGCAGTTCAGTGCTGGACCTCTCTCCCTATACTAGAAGTCAAGCTCCAGAGACAGTACGTGGCACTTAACTAGCACTTGATAGCTATGACAGCCAGGCATCCATGATTTACATCTGTAATCCTATCGACTCAGAAGACTGAGGTCTGAAAATGACGGTGCCAGCCCCATCAGGAAGGTCTGTGAGCTCCTTATTTCCAATTAACCACCAAAAATGGACAAGTGCAGGTGTGACTCAAATTCATAGAACACCAGCCGTGAGTGCAAAGGCCCAGTACCAGACCACACCCCCGCCCTCCCCACCACACACACACACACACACACACAGAGCTTGTGGAGGAATGCTTGGCTGGTTGAGATCCCAGTGCAAAACAGGAAAATTACAGATGGTTCTGGATTCCTTGAAGGACAAGGCCTCTCAGCTCACACCCCTGCTCTGCATAGAGAAGGGGGTAGGGAGGCTCGCCCTCAGCTCCCCCTCCCTCCTGCAGCCACTCGGCCCCCTGGTGGCTGCCATACGGATGAGTTCCAGTGCCGGCTGGATGGACTGTGCATCCCCCTGCGGTGGCGCTGCGATGGAGACACAGACTGCATGGACTCCAGTGATGAGAAGAGCTGTGAGGGAGTGACCCACGTCTGTGACCCGAATGTCAAGTTTGGCTGCAAGGACTCAGGTGAAAAGAAGGGTTAGAGAACACTGAAATGGGGTCACCTGGGTAGGAGGAGCCTATCTTGAGAGCTATGACAAAGGGCCGCTACTTCTGCAGGGATGAGGACACTGTGACACAAAAGGCAGCACAAGAAGGCTTGTGCATAACCCATTGGGAAAGGCGTGGAGGAGCCAGAGCTGGTACAAGGGACTCTGGGAATCAAAATCCTGGGCAGAGTTGAGCTTTGGTGCCTTTTCTGTTGCCTATGTGGTATGACAGAAAAGGCCTCAGGGCGCTGGTGGCTCATACCTGTAATCCTAGCTACTTGGGAGGTTGAGGTCTGAGGATCTTGGTTCGTAGTCCGCCCGGGCAGGAAAGTCCATGAGACGCATCTCCAGTTAAGCACCAGGAAAAATTGGAAGTAGAGCTATGGCTTAAAGTAGTAGAATGCTAGTCTTGAGCAGAAAAGCTCAGGGACAGCACCCAGGCCCTGAGTTCAAGCCCACCACCACCAACAAAAAAAAGCCCCTGGGTTCCTCGTGGACCTCAGGCCTGGCCCCTAATACTGCACTCACCCCTCAGCTCGGTGTATCAGCAAAGCCTGGGTGTGTGACGGTGACAGTGACTGTGAAGATAACTCAGATGAAGAGAACTGTGAGTCCCTGGCCTGCAGGCCACCCTCACATCCTTGTGCCAACAACACCTCGGTCTGCCTGCCCCCTGACAAGCTGTGTGACGGCAATGACGACTGTGGAGACGGCTCCGACGAGGGCGAGCTCTGCGGTGAGGCCTGGGGTTGATTGAGAGGGTCACGGACATGGGGAGAAGGTGAGACCAGGCAGGACTGTGGGGAGACTTCTAGGAAGAGGATCAGTCATCACTAACAGGACTGATTGATTTAAGACTCAAGACTCCCGCTGGCACTGTGTGAGTCCTTTCCCACTTTTATGGCATTTACTCCAGGAAGCAGCCTGTGAGGCCGAAACCACTGTGTCTCCATTCTACAGACGAGAAAGTAGAGGCAGTGAGAGCATAAATAGCCTGGTCCAAGATCACACTGCTCCTAAAGCAGCATGCGGACAGTGTGGCACTCCCCTCCTGGTCTGGCAGAGGCTCAAGCTGAGGACTGAAGATCACACAGGTTTAGGGAAGACGTAGAGGTTTAACTGCGCTCTCAGGCGCAGGTAGAGCTTGCTGTGAGAACAAGATAGGAGAGGAGGGTACACATCCAAGATCCAAGCAGAGCAGTGTGAGGGAGTCTGGAGTCAGGAAGAGCCATAGGATGGTACGTGGAGAGAGAAATAGAGCAGCCTTACTGCTTTACTGGAAGGAGAACAGTGTAAGATACAGCTGCTAGGACTGGCTGAACTGCCATTGGCCATTAGGCGACAGCTTCAGGGTGTGTCAGAGGACCTGGGGGAGACGTTCCCTTCTGCTCTAAATCACCCGAGTTAGGAGAGGGACTGGACCTAAGACCCTTTCCAGGGAGGAAGCAAAAAGCTGAAGTCCCAGTTGTGGACCAAAGAAGGGGCAGGGAATAGAGACAAGAGATATACGAATGGGAACAATGGCCCCAGGCATTGGTGCTGGGACCCCAACCCTGGTCTTGGAAACATTAGAGCAGAGGCTTGGTAGGAATGGGGAAGATGGGGACTGTGGCTAGAACGCCAAGGCTTGATCTGGGCTGCACAAAACTTGAAGCACAGCAGGTCCATAGCCTGCCTTCGCTCTCAGATCCTGACCCTAGGCCTGCCCCCGGCCTGTCCTCCCTCCCCCCAGACCAGTGCTCTCTGAATAACGGCGGGTGCAGCCACAACTGCTCAGTTGCACCTGGAGAAGGCATTGTGTGTTCCTGCCCTCTGGGTATGGAGCTGAGCCCCGACAACCATACCTGCCAGATCCAGAGCTACTGTGCCAAGCACCTCAAATGCAGCCAGAAGTGTGACCAGAACAAGTTCAGCGTGAAGTGTTCCTGCTATGAAGGCTGGGTCCTGGAGCCTGATGGGGAGAGCTGCCGCAGCCTGGGTAAGATGCGGAGGAGGGTGGCCGGGCAGGCTAAGCAGGTCTGGGCCTGTTCAAGCCAGGTTTAGGTGGCCAAATGCCAAAGGCTGAGTTTTCCCTTCAGGCTTCAGGGCCAGAGGCGACAGAAACCTGGACAGGGTAACGCAGAGACAGCGAGCCCCGCCTCACTGACTGCATCATGTCCTTCCCACTTTAGACCCATTCAAGCCATTTATCATCTTCTCCAACCGCCATGAGATTCGACGCATTGACCTTCACAAAGGGGACTACAGCGTCCTAGTGCCTGGCCTGCGAAACACTATCGCTCTGGACTTCCATCTCAGCCAGAGCGCCCTCTACTGGACGGATGTGGTGGAGGATAAGATCTACCGTGGGAAGCTACTGGACAACGGAGGTGACTGGCTGTGCCTGAAATTGATCCCGGGATTGCACACTGATGGGGCACTTGGTCACTTAGGGCCACAGACCAAGATCCAGGTGGCCACAAAGCAGAAGCCTTGGCTCCCCATCCCCCACGCTGCTGTTAATTGGTCTAGATTTTGCTGTGGGTCTGAGAGCCCGATGCCCCATAATTATTGTCAGCCGAGCTCCCAGCCTGATAATTAACAAAATGATCAGCCTTTCTTTTGAGTGGCCTGGAGCTCCGCTCCAAAGTGCTGGAATTGTAAGCTTGAAAAGAAAAGGCCATGTAGAGCTGGAGTACCTGGCCTTCAGTCCCACGGCGGCCTTGATGGCAGGGTCGCATACCTGCTGTCCACCTGGGCAGAAGGAAACTGCACTGAGGGGTCAAGACGGGTCCCCAGTGCATTGACTCCTGAGCAGAGGCTCAGAAGAGTCACAGCTTACCAAAGGAGGGTGGGTTGCTTGTAATAAAGGAAACCAACCCATCTAAGATATCCATCAACAAGGGAATAACTAAGTAAATTATGATCCGAGTCACATCCTGCAACTGGCTAAAGTAATAAGATATATACATCTGTTTGCATGGGAAAATGTTTAAGACATTCTGTGGTGGCTCCAGCTCCTCCTAGTGGAGTCTAACCCCTGAAGTCTCCTTGCTCTCCTCAGATCCCCTCCCTAAGCTTCGTCCTTCTGAGAGCTCTGGGTAGATGTTCTCTTTCCACCTCATTTCTCTCCACTTAGCCTCCTGAGAGCAGCCTGAGTGAAGAATAGGGGTGTAGGGAAGTTCACTAGGGGAGCACTTGAGGGATTGGCAGAGGTGCCAGGGTGGAGGGTAGATAGAACATTCAAAGCTCCTAGGATCCACACACCCAAGAGACTCTAACCCCGCACAACTCTCTCTTCCCAGCCCTGACCAGCTTTGAGGTAGTGATTCAGTATGGCCTGGCCACACCCGAGGGCCTGGCTGTAGACTGGATTGCAGGAAACATCTACTGGGTAGAGAGTAACCTGGATCAGATTGAGGTGGCCAAGCTGGATGGGACCCTCCGGACCACCCTGCTGGCTGGGGACATCGAGCACCCAAGGGCAATTGCACTGGATCCCCGGGATGGGTAAGGACTCTGCCCATCCCTGGCCCTGTGAGCCAGTCCCATCCAGCCTGCCCAGGGGTACTTATCTCCTCAGTACCATTGACCCTCTTCCCGTCCTGTACCTACAATCCTACCACAAGCCTTGAGGTTTTCCCTCCTGATCTCCTCCTCCTCACTCCCCATTCTCCAGGATCCTGTTTTGGACAGACTGGGATGCCAGCCTACCCCGTATTGAGGCAGCCTCCATGAGTGGGGCCGGGCGCCGCACCGTCCACCGGGAGACAGGCTCTGGGGGGTGGCCCAACGGGCTCACTGTGGACTACCTGGAGAAGCGTATCCTCTGGATCGACGCCAGGTCAGTGTCCCTGACCCCCTCCTGCATGCTGGAGAGGCCTAAGTCTACAACCCCAGGGCAACAGGAGAAGCCTGACGCTGCAAGGGTAGTGAGACACAGTGGGCCAAAGACCCAGCACTGTAGAAGGGCAGGGGGAAGAGAGGCGAGTAGGAGAAAGAAGACCCATGGAAAGCTGTCACTGGTGCCCCTTCCTCGTCCCTGTGTCTGCCTAGAGCAGGGGAAGACCTTCCTAATCACTTCTCCAGAGAAGGTGCCTTTTATGTGGAGGTGAGAGGGCACTGGGCCTTGAACACAGGGCCTGTGCTCTCACACGCCTGTTTTTCTCAAGGTTGGCATTCTAGTACTTGAGCCACACCTCCACTTTTGGCATTTTTTCCATTTCCCTGAAGGTAAGAGTCTTACAGACTTTTCTGCTTGAGCTGCCTTCCAGTTGTGATGCTCAGCTCTCAGTCTCCTATGTAGCTAAGATTACAGCCTTGAGCCACCAGTGCTTGACTGCCTTTTTCTAACTTGCACCTAAACCCTGTGTTGGTCGTCAGTGACAATCCTGGTGAAGAGAGGGTCAGGCTCCCCTGAGGGGGGCTGAGGGTGGGAACTGACACCTGTTGGATTCTGCAGCATGGAGGCCACAGGGAGGAGCAGTGCTACAAGGTGCAGCTGGGAGGGCTGTGGGCCTGGGCACCGGAGAGTGGGCACCCTGGGAAGGGTGTCCCATGTCCCCTCAATCCTCACTCTCCTCTGACCATACCCTCAGGTCAGATGCCATTTATTCAGCCCGTTACGACGGCTCCGGCCACATGGAGGTGCTTCGGGGACACGAGTTCCTGTCACACCCATTTGCAGTGACACTGTATGGAGGGGAGGTGTACTGGACTGACTGGAGGACGAACACACTGGCCAAGGCCAACAAGTGGACTGGTCACAATGTCACTGTGGTACAGAGGACCAACACCCAGCCCTTCGACCTGCAGGTGTATCACCCCTCCCGACAACCCATGGGTAAGAGACCAGGACCTCAGAGGCTGACAGAAAAGCGCCAGCATCTCATTTGGCTTGATGGGGAGGGAGACTGTTCAAACAAGGGGTGGAGCAGCCTGTTAGCAGCATAGGACAGCCTAGCAGCCCGATGTGTGTGTGTGTGTGTGTGTGTGTGTGTGTGTGTGTGTACACATACATTCACACACACATGTGTGTATGCAGGACCAAAGCATGAGAGCCACTTGGGGGAGGCATAGGTGAAAAAACAAAACAGGTAGGGACTACCAAGTCTCAGGATGTTCTTTCTGTTCTCTTCCTTCCAGCTCCCAATCCTTGTAAGGCCAATGGGGGCCGGGGTCCCTGCTCCCATCTGTGCCTCATCAACTACAACCGCACCGTCTCCTGTGCCTGCCCCCATCTCATGAAACTCCACAAAGACAACACTACCTGCTATGGTAGGGCAGCCCCTCTCTCAAGAGCCCTTGGTAAACTGGGTAAACTGAAGCCAGAGGGGAGTGTTCAGATACCCACATGTAAAAGGAAGAGAGCTTTCTAGTTAGAAGTGTCCCCAAGATGGACACGGTAAGAAGAAGCTACAGAGTTTCTATCCCAGAGCCAAGAGCCAGCAGTTAGCAGAGGGAAGCAAGAAGGGATCTGAAACTCAAGACTCAGGGCCACCCTCAGAGACTAGCCTTGTCCTCTTCAACCCCACAGAGTTTAAGAAGTTCCTGCTTTACGCACGTCAGATGGAGATTCGGGGTGTGGACCTGGATGCCCCCTATTACAACTACATTATCTCCTTCACGGTGCCTGACATTGACAATGTCACGGTGCTGGACTATGATGCCCGCGAGCAGCGAGTTTACTGGTCCGACGTGCGGACACAGGCCATCAAGCGGGCCTTCATCAATGGCACAGGCGTGGAGACGGTCGTCTCTGCAGGTCTGGTGTGGCCCTGTTCCCCCTCAACCAGAATTCACACCTGACCCCAATCCTGACATTCCTTCTCCCTGTCCTATTCCCTCTTGGCCACTCTGGGTCACCTGACCTCAGAAACCATGCCGTCTCCCCTTCCAGCCTGTGCCCTGCAGATGTCCAAACACCAAGCCCCTGCTTCTGTTCCCCAGATTTGCCCAATGCCCATGGGCTGGCTGTGGACTGGGTGTCCCGCAACCTCTTCTGGACGAGCTATGACACCAACAAGAAGCAGATCAATGTGGCCCGACTCGATGGCTCCTTCAAGAACGCAGTGGTGCAGGGTCTAGAGCAGCCCCACGGCTTGGTGGTCCATCCCCTGCATGGGTAGGTGCTGGGCTCAAGGCTGGGAAGCATGTGGGTGGGGCTGGAAAGCAGGGCACCCTGACCTAACCCCTTTGGGCACTTTTCTCCAGAAAGCTGTACTGGACCGATGGGGACAACATCAGCATGGCCAATATGGATGGGAGCAATCGTACCCTGCTCTTCAGTGGCCAGAAGGGCCCTGTGGGTATGAGCTGCCCTGCCTGATCCTTCAGTCTTCCCCTAACTCCTCCTCTAGAAGGTGATCCCAGGGTCCCCCCAGCCTCCCTAAGCCCACTCGGTCCCAGCTTAGTGCCTGGTCTCCCACCCTCTCCCAGAACTGCCTCCTTCCCACATACTCTTTTTCCAACCTCTGGATCTGGCACTGATGCCAGGCTCCCTGGCAGTGACACCCCCATCTTCCAGGCCTGGCTATCGACTTCCCGGAAAGCAAACTGTACTGGATCAGCTCTGGGAACCATACCATTAACCGCTGCAACCTGGACGGGAGCGGGCTGGAGGTGATCGATGCCATGCAGAGCCAGCTGGGCAAGGCCACCGCCTTGGCTATCATGGGTAAGGGCCCAGATGAGAGTGGGGATGGGAAGGGACAGGCCCGCCAGACTGGCTAGGAAGGAGGGACTGCCTCCTTCTAAGATGACCTAGGGGTTGGAGGCCTTCCCAAGGGTCTCATCTCCTCCTGCTGCCCCAGGGGACAAGCTGTGGTGGGCAGACCAGGTGTCGGAGAAGATGGGCACATGCAACAAGGCTGACGGTTCGGGCTCCGTGGTCCTGCGGAACAGCACGACACTGGTGATGCACATGAAGGTCTACGATGAAAGCATCCAGCTTGGTAGGCAGAGGGGCATGAGCACTCAGAGGCAACGGGCCAGGAACTTCACAGTGACTCCAGAGGACATCCAGCCTGCCAGGACAGAGGGGGAGGCAGTGAGCAAGATGAAAGTCACCTAGGCTCCCCTTCTCACCCCAGGGCCTCCTTTTCTTATCACAGCAGTCTAGTCACCAAGTCCAGGGACCTAGGTGGCAAATGACCTGAGTTAGGTAGAGTGGGGGCTCTACCAGTTCCTGGGTGAAGTTGATGAGTGTCCTGTCTCTAAGAAGTTCAAACCTGGCACTCAGGTCCTCGGGGCCACTTAACCATTTTTCTTTTCTTTCTTTTTTCTTTTTTTTTTTTTTTTTTTGGTTGGTCATGGGATTTGGTCAGTGTCTGGGAGCTATTCCTGAGCTCCTTTATTATTATTGCTATTATTTCTTCTCAAGGCTAGCCTGCTACTACTTTGAGCTACAGCTCTACTTCTGGCTTTCTGGCAGTTAATTGGAGATAAGTCTCACAGGCTTTCCTGCCCTGAGTTGGCTTTGAACCACAATCCTCAGATCTCAGCCACCTGATTACAGCTAAGATTACAGGCCTGAGCCACCAGCTCCCAGCTTCACTTAACCCTTTTATCTCTGTCCGCTATCTTCCCAGACCATGAGGGCACCAATCCCTGCAGTGTCAACAACGGTGACTGCTCCCAGCTCTGCCTGCCCACGTCCGAAACAACCCGCTCCTGCATGTGCACAGCTGGCTACAGCCTCCGGAGTGGCCAGCAGGCCTGCGAGGGTCAGTGCCTGGATTTTCCTCCCTGCCTGCCTGACCCCTCTTACCCTATATCTACCTCTTCCTCTTCTCACCTTGGGGCCAAGACCATTCAGCATGCATTACTAGGGGCCTTGTGGCTTGGATGTTTGGTAAGTGCCCTCACTGGGCTGGATGTGGGGGAACCCACACACGTCCTTTGTGCTCCCATTGTGCTTGCAGCCTGAGCCAGAAGATGGGCCTGTGTGCCAAGGAAGCTGGACTGAAATGCAGCTATGACTATTCAGTGACCACCGTAGATTTTGGGGAGTACATGCCAGCAGGCAGGCAGGCCAGAGGAAAAATGGAAGAGATGTGCTAGGAACTGGGTTGACAGGATGGGTAGGAATGAAGGCATAGGCTGCTAGCTATAATGGTAGCATGGGCTCTGAGTGAAAGTAGGGGGTGAAGTATGAGGATCTTACAGGGGCAGAATTTCAGCAGAAGCAGCAGAGGGGGCGGGGGGGGGGGGGGGAGGGCAGGGCTGATTGTGGTGGACAGGGTGTGGGAAGTCTGATAAAGCTAGGAGGTAGGGTGGGGCTCCTGAGGGTTCAACCAGGCTTGCCTGGAAGGTGGTGTTTGGAGAAGATTAACCTGATAGCCTCCCAGGCAGAATGGGGGAGGGAGAAACAGAGGCAGTTAGATCAGTTAGGAGAATATTAGGAGTAATTTCCCAGGAGGAGATGGGGCCTGGGCTGAGCCAGCAGCTGGCTGGAAGAAAAGGGATGAGACTCCCAAAGATATTTCACAAGAACTTGCTAACTGGTTTACAAGCTTGCCCCAGGACAACACTTTTCCCAAAGTGCTGCTCCCAGGAACCTCCCTTTGATGTGGGTAGATGTTACAGAAAGAAACACCGAGTTCAACACAGTTTAAAAATGTTTCTTACTGCAGAGCTTCTTAGAGCCTTGAATTTACTTGTCTGTACTGAGTATTTCAGGAGAGGATGCTGCTGTCTGGGTTTCCCAAATTTACTTGGCTATTATTCATGGTTGTTTTGCCTTTTTTTTGTTGTTTTAACACCCAGTTTGAGTAACCAAGGTTCATTTGGGGACACATTATATTAAAGGGATAAAGGAAAGAAGGGTTGCTGAGACACTAGTGGTGTCTACTAAGAACTAGGAAAATGGGATGAAACTGGCTCCAAGTGAGCAGGTACCAGGAAGGTTGAGTTTGATGTGGAGGAAAAAGGTGTGGCCTAGAGAAGTGGGAGGACAAACTGGAAATCCAGACTTTGGAGTCACGTGATCTTGATTGTTCTGAACCTCCCAGCCTCTCCCTAGGGGCCTCTGAGAGTCTAGAGTTGGTTTGAATGGAGGACAGAGTAAGGAGAAAGTCTCTGCTGCCCTCTAGTGCTAGTTAGAGGTCCTACAGGTGGTTCTCCAGAGCCGGGCTCTCCTGCCCTCCCAGCCATGTGAACTTAGGTCCCAGGGATGTGTTTGTGGAGGGGAGGGGGTAAGGGGGTTAGAGAAAAAGGAAACAGAAGAGATGAGGAAGGGGAAAGAATGTTAAAGAGGAAGTAGAGGAAAACAGATTGAAAGTGTTAGGAGCCAAGTTGTGGAGTGTTAGCTCATAAGTGCCTGTGTTTCAGGTGTGGGGTCCTTTCTCCTCTACTCTGTGCATGAGGGAATCCGTGGAATACCCCTGGACCCCAATGACAAGTCAGATGCCTTGGTCCCAGTATCAGGAACCTCACTGGCGGTTGGCATTGACTTCCATGCTGGTGAGCAGGAGTAATGGCATGACCCCAGGACCCTTGGAGGTGATGCTCTGGGGTGTAGGTGGAGGCTGTACTGGCGGGATGGGCGGGGCTTCCACAACTGCCCTACCCCCGGGGGCAGCATCGCCCTTACATGCACTCACCTCTGTCCTGACACCCCAGATGACTAACACCCCCCATGACCAACACCCTGCCTGGGCTCTGCCTTAATGGGTGTCTTCATGTTGGCTTCTAGAAAATGACACCATTTACTGGGTGGACATGGGTCTGAGCACCATCAGCCGTGCCAAGCGGGACCAGACATGGCGTGAAGATGTGGTGACCAATGGCATCGGTCGTGTAGAGGGCATTGCGGTAGACTGGATTGCGGGTGAGCAGTGGGAGGACGTAGAGGATGAAGAGGGTGACCCGGGGTTTCTGAAGGAAAGGGAGGGGGTGAGAGGAAGAATCAATGGGGAGCCATAGGGGATGGAGAACACGTGTGTCTTCACCAATCTACCTGAATCCCCTCAACTCTCTCCTCAGGCAACATCTACTGGACAGACCAGGGCTTTGATGTCATTGAGGTCGCCCGGCTCAATGGCTCTTTCCGTTACGTGGTCATCTCCCAGGGCCTGGACAAGCCCCGGGCCATCACTGTCCACCCAGAGAAGGGGTGAGACTTGAACCTGACCTTGTCACTGTTTTTAGGCCACACCCACCCCCTGCCCCAGTGAAGACTGGCCTCTTGTATGGTCAGGTTACTGATAACCCCGTTTTTGCCTGTACCCTACAGATACTTGTTCTGGACTGAGTGGGGCCAGTACCCTCGTATCGAGCGGTCTCGCCTAGATGGCACGGAGAGAGTGGTGCTAGTTAATGTCAGCATCAGCTGGCCCAATGGCATCTCGGTGGACTATCAGGTTTGTGCTGAGTCCTGGGAAAGGGATGACATGGACCAGGGAGAATCTCGAGTTCCTCTAACCCATCTTCCACTTAGAGTAGGATTCCTCTGCCCCAGGATGACAGAGGAGGTCACTCAGTCATGGAGAGTGAGGGGCTAGGGTTAAAATTAGCAAAAGAATACTTGCCTGGCATGCTTAAGGTTTGATCTTCAGTACTACAAATACTACTAATATATAAGCAAGTGGGTGTAAGGGCGAGAAAACAGAAGAAGGGGAAACTGAACACAGACCCATGCAGGACCCTGATCTCACTGCTGCCTGGAGCCAGAGGCTGGTCGTGGGCTGCGGGCTGAGGGGGAGTGCATGAAAGTCTCTGGTCTACAGGATGGGAAGCTATACTGGTGTGATGCTCGGACTGACAAGATCGAGCGCATCGACCTGGAGACCGGTGAGAACCGCGAGGTGGTCCTGTCCAGCAACAACATGGACATGTTCTCAGTGTCTGTGTTTGAAGATTTCATCTACTGGAGTGACAGGTGGGGGCTTTGTCCCGCCTACTCCTGCCTGGCCCCTCCCTCCTGGTTCCATTGATACTCAGCTCCTGTCCTGCCCGCGCTTTCCCCACAGGACTCATGCCAATGGCTCCATCAAACGCGGAAGCAAAGACAATGCCACGGACTCTGTGCCCCTGCGAACTGGCATTGGTGTGCAGCTTAAAGACATCAAAGTCTTCAACCGGGACCGGCAGAAAGGTGAGGCTGAGGCTCTGGGCTGTGGAAGATTGGTGAGCAAGAACAGCCTGGCTTGGGAGTATGAAGAAAACCCAGGAGAGACACACTGGAGAACTTTGCATGAGATCCCAGAGCAGATGTTGGACACTGGACACAGTGTCTGAGCTGGGGATACCGGGCAGAGCAGGGCCCTCACTGGAGTTTCTGCCCAGTCCAAGATGTGAGAGAGACCAAGGAGCCTTTGCCCATGGTGGACCCCGCCCTCTGTCTCCCTCTCCCTCCAGGAACCAACATGTGCGCGGTAGCCAATGGTGGGTGCCAGCAGCTGTGCCTATACCGGGGTGGCGGGCAGCGGGCCTGTGCCTGTGCCCACGGGATGCTGGCAGAAGATGGAGCCTCATGCCGAGAGTATGCCGGCTACCTGCTCTACTCGGAGCGCACCATTCTCAAGAGCATCCACCTGTCAGATGAGCGCAACCTCAACGCACCCGTGCAGCCCTTTGAGGACCCAGAACATATGAAGAATGTCATTGCCCTGGCCTTTGACTACCGAGCAGGCACCTCCCCAGGGACCCCTAACCGCATCTTCTTCAGTGACATCCACTTTGGGAACATCCAGCAGATCAATGATGATGGGTCAGGAAGGACCACCATTGTAGAGAGTAAGCCAAACCCAGAATCCCTCCCAGGAAGTGGGGAGAGGGAGCGGGTGGGCACAGATGACTGCCAATATCCCAACCCTAGTTCTCAGTCCCACCTGCTGCATATCCTGAAGTGCCAGCAAGATTCCTGTGTTATTATATAGTCGGACAGTTTGGAAGTTAGTAGCCTCCTTTCTCCCTCCTCCTCCCTCCCTTCTCCCTCCTCCTACCTCCCTTTTCCCTTCTCCTTCCTCCCTTCTCCCTCCTCCTTCCTTCCTCCTCCTTCCACCCTTCCTTCTCTCTCCTGCACTGGGTTTTGTTCTGCTCCAGTGCTGCCTAGCACAGGCTGTAGATCTGGGCTCCTGTGCCATGCCAGCCATTCAGGCAAATTTCCTACTCTAACCAAGCCTGCACTTTCTCATCTACATGAAGAGGCTGCCTGTGGCTGTTAAGGCTTGGCTCAGCACGGGGGCTGGGAGGGGTGGTTGCACATGATCCAGGGAGCAATGAAGACACAAAACTGTCACCACAGCCCAGCCTTTCAACTATTTGGAAACTGTTTTTGTGTATGTGCTGGTCTTGGGGCATGAACTCTGTGCCTGGTCTCTGTCCCTGAGTTTTTGTGTTCAAAGCTAGTGCTCTGCCACTTAGGCCACAGCTCCACTTCCAGCTTTTTGGTAGTTAGTTGGAGATAACTGGGCTGGTTTCAAACTGCAGTCCTTGGATCTCAGCCTCCTGAGTAGCTAGGATTACAGACATGAACCTCCAGTGCCCAGCCTCTTTGGAAACTTTTGATTGCCCAACTATGTGTGCCTGGCCAGCCCAGGGCCTTTGACTCATTTGTTCTTTCTTCTTCATTCAGCTGGTCCACAGACCCACCAAGCATTAAATTGGCTTTTGCATATTCAGCAGACACAAATAACAAATCCATACTTGTCCTTTCAGTTTCCTCTGGGACATTTTCTGTCCTACAAAGTCTTGTCCATACGTCTATCTTGCTGGGTGTATTAACTCACACCTGTAATCCTAGCCACTCGGGAGGTAGAGATCGGGAGACTCTCAGTTTAAGTCTACCCAGGCAAAAAGTTAATGAAAACCCTAGCTCAGCATACAAGTCTGTGTGGTGGTATGCCTGTGACTCCAGTTACACAGAAAGTTGTAGGATCAAGGTCTGAGGCTAGCCCCAGGGGAAGACACAAGACCCTACCTGAAAAATAACTAAAGCAGAAAAGGGAAGAAGAGCTGGATGCAAGTGACTCACACCTATCATCCTAGCTATTCAGTATGAAGCCAGCCTAAGCAGACCAATCTATGACTCTTCTTTTTCCAATTAACCAGAAAAGAACTGGAACTGGAGGCATAGCTCAAGTGGTAGAGCACCACCTTTCCCCCTCTCCAAAGCCAAATGAGAGTGTGAGGCCTTGGGTTCAAACCTCAGTACCCTCTTTCCAAAATCGTAGTGCCCTCCTGGTATGGTGTAAGATGCTTGTAATCCCACAACTCTAGCAGCTGAGACAGAAAGAAACAAGAGCTAAAAGCCAGTCTAGGGTACATAGATTATTATAAAATTAAAACACAGTATCCAAGAGGCTGAAGGTGGTGCATGCATTTAATATGTGCAAGGCCTTAGCTTCCATCTCCAGCACAAAAAAAAAATTAAAGCAAAATGAAAAACTTTTTAAAAGCTAGAGTCTCAAGCTGAACTGCACTGTAACACAGCTTGATCAGGAAAAACTGGCAGTGCCACCCCCTCCCTTTAAGCCGTGCACAAGACCCTGTAGTACCACCATAGGAGCTGGAGCCACTGAACCCTGAGTCTTCCTTCTCTTATGGGGTTGTTCAAGGCAGGATGTAGGTCCTTCCCCTTCCTGTCACAGGAGTAGGTGCCCCAAGATGTACCCCTTAGCATCTGCCAGGCCACCCCCTGGCTCTGTTCTCTTCCTGCCCCCTCCTGACCTGCGGCTGTGGCTGTCTCTTCACAGACGTGGGCTCTGTGGAAGGTCTGGCCTATCACCGTGGCTGGGACACTCTCTATTGGACAAGCTACACAACATCCACCATCACCCGCCACACAGTGGACCAGAGCCGCCCCGGGGCCTTCGAGAGGGAGACAGTCATCACCATGTCTGGAGACGACCATCCTCGGGCCTTTGTGCTGGATGAATGCCAAAAGTGAGCTTTTAACCCCAGGACTGGGGACCCAGGGGCTCTGGGTAGGGAGGCAGAAATTTCCCTAGGGAGACCCAGATAGGAAATGCAAGAGGAGGAAAGGTAGGCTTCATTCAAACCTCTGTTCTTCCTTGCTGTGTGGCCTCGAGTGGGCTACATAACCTCTCTGAGCCTCACGAGGATAATAGTTCAGATGATAAGAGGTCAGAAGTTGGAACTGTGGAGGATGCTTCTGGCTTTGTGATTGGTTCATTCCTTCGACACCATTGCTTAAGGCACAGCAAAGGTCTTTTGTGGCCCTGAAACTCAAAGCCTCAAGCAAAGACCACTGAGTGAACCCTAGGCAAGTGGAAAGTTTGGGGCCAGGCCTCTAAGCCCCTTGGCAGAAACTTCATCTTCTTGGGACCAGTAGACAATGGCTTGGGGCCATCACCGTGACTGGGTGGCACTGTGGATGGAAAAAACAAGGTAGGGCTGCCCAGATAGGAGAGGGACTTCGAGCCAAAGCCTAGGGAGGGAGGGCTGAGTGCCGGTAAGGCCCGCAAAGCAGCCTCCCTACCATAGATAAGCCTGTGGGGAGCTGGGGAGCTGGGGCCAGCTCGCAAACAAGCCCAGTGTCCAAGCCAGGAAGAAAGCAACCCAAGAGTGAGTGCTGTTCCCCAGCTCCAGGGGTCCACCTACGCATTGTGCCTGGCTTGTGTTCCTGTGGGGGAAGCCGCCCCTTCACCATAGCAATCCTGCCTGTGTGTGAGCAACACTTTTTCCCTGACTCAGCGGTATTTGGAATGTTCTCAGAAAGCCTTACTAGGAAACTAAGGGACAAACAAGCCAAAAGCTGATACACAGAAACCATGAGTGCTGAGCCCAGATTCCTCACTCGGCTGTAACTCCAGACCAGCTCTAATCTGGCTTGGCAGGCCCAGCCAGCTTGGCACAAGGGCCCTCTGTGTCCTCCAACTCATTCCCCACCATGACCCTTGATGCCCTCACCTGTTTGAGGGTGGCCAATGGTGTCCTTTTCAGCTTTTTTTTTTTTTTTCCATCATGGGACTTAAACTCTGGGCCTGGGCGCTGTCCCTGAGCTCTTCAGCTCAAGGCTACGGCCCTACCCCTTGAGCCACAGCACCACTTCTGGTTTTCTAGTGGTTAATTGGAGATGAGTCTCACAGTCTTTAGTGCCCAGGCTGGCTTTGAACTCTGATCCTCAGATCTCAACCTCCTGAGTAGCTAGGATTACAGGCGTGAGCCACCTCACCAGGCTCCTTCACAGCTTTGAGTCTCTGTGGAGGGGCCTTTAGCTAGTCCCTCCCACTTCCCCCTTCCTCTGGGCCCAAGGAAAGGACTTCCCCAGGGCCAGTGGTATTGTTCATCATCAAGTGGCTTCTGAAACCACAAATGTACCAAGAATCCGGTAGGGAACAGGAGCATGGGGCCCTGCCCCCAGGCCCTTGGGATTCTACTTAGGGCAGGGCACAGGAAGCTACGTGACTCTTTAGAGAACCTGCCCTGCTGGAGCCCTGCCAAGTCCTTTGAGGAGGTGACTAGAAGGTACCGACCCCAGGGTGAGGCACAGGGTACCCAAGGAGAGAGTGGGAATGTCTGGGAAGTCTTCCTCTGCCAGAAGGAGCAGACACTTTGGGGAGCTGAAGGAAACCAGAGAACCCCACTTTCTCCTGACCTACCTACTCCAGACTGGCATTAGGGATGCTACCAGCTCTAAGGAGCTCACAGATAGACAGAAAGTCCACTCTGGCTGGGCATGGTGACACACTCACTCTACTACTCCTAGCTACTCAGAAAACCGAGATCTGAGGATCAAGGTTCAAAGCCAGCCCGGGCACAAAAGGACCTGAGACTCTTATCTCCAATTAACCTCTAGAAAATAGGAAGTGGGGCTTGGCACAAGGGTAGGTTGATTTGATAGCCTGGAGCTGAAGAGCTCAAAGACAGTGCCCAGTCCAAGTTCAAGCCCCATGACCCACCAAAAAAAAAAAAAAAAGTAGAAAAGCAAGTCCTGGCTGCTGACCACCTGGCCCAGGAACACATTTCTTCCTCCACCATACCTCTCCAAAGAGCAGTCTTACCAGCCTCAGAGCCCACCCTTACATTAGCCCCAGCTTTCCACGTGCAGTTACTCAATCACAGAAAGCTGCCGTGATTGGAAGCTGGGTAGGACCCGAGGCAGTGGAAATCCCTGGTGGGGACCAGCAAGCAAGTCCAATCTTACATATCAAGAAAGAGGACTGTAGAAGTGGCACCATGGCTCAAGGAGTAGGGTGGCAGCTTGAGCTAAAGGGCTCAGGGACGAAGTTCACGCCCCACCACTGATGACAGAAAAAAAAATTACGAGGACTGTAGGGCCAAGAGTGTGGCCTAGTGGTAGAGTGCTTGTCTAACATGCACAAAGACCTGGATTTGAGTCCTCGGTACCACATATATAGAAAAAAAAACAGAAGTGGTAGAACTCTAGCCTTGAGAAAGCACAAGGACAGTGCTCATGCCCTGATTTCAAGCCCTGGGTTTGGGAGGGGGAAAAAAAAGAAAAGAAGAAAAGGAAAGGAAAGAAAGGTGACTGTAGCCACAAATTCCCCATTTTCTCCTGTGCAAGTTTGGAAGGGGTGGCGGGTAGCTTGATGAATGACTTCCATCTCTCACTCGCCTCCTAGTTCCGCTTGCATCTAGAACCTTCCTCCTCATGTCTGTTCAGAAGCTCACAAGCAACAAGCATCTTCCCTGGGGATGAGGGCCTAGTGGAAGTAGGCGATCATTCACCTGTGATGGGGCAGCTTGGGGTGGAGGAAGAAACCTGGAGAGCTTTGAGCAAAATAGGCTGCAAGAGCAGTAGTGGGCAGGCATGGGTCCTATTACAGAAGCGTAGAAAGGAGCTCCTCCCACACCCTCCAGTGCTTCCTAAACTCCAGCACTCCTGGAGTGTGGTCTGGGGAGCTCTGGAAAGTGCTAGTTTCCCTGACCTGCCCCACTCCAGTGTGACATTAGTGGATGGGCCTGAGGCCTGACATCCACACTGCCATTGTGTCATGCTTGACAGCCCCTGAGGTCTCCCCATCTGTTTCAGGTATCACCACCCCAAGAGTAGCTTGGCATGCCTGGGGCCTTCTTTACACAGAGCAAGTATTCAGGGTTAGAGCTGGCAAGATCCAGGGCTGGAGTTCAAACCACAACTCATAAAGGTCTTAAACTATAGAGAAGGTCATTCTTGAAGGAGTGTGTGTATGTGTGTGTGTGCACATGTATACATGGGGATGTTTGTGTGTTGATATTGGAGCTTGAACTCAGAGCCTGGGCCCTATTTCTTACTTTGCTTTTCCACTCAAGACTGGTACTCTACCAGTTAAGTCACAGATCTACCTCCAGCTTTTTGATAGTTCATTGGAGATAAGAATCTCATGGACTTTCCTGCCTATTCTGGCTTCAGGCTGCAATGCTCAGCTCTCAGCCTCCCAGCTACCTAGGGTTACAGGCATGAGCTGCTGGCCCTGTGCTCTAGAGGATTTCTTGAGACTTCATGTGTGTACAAGATCTAAGCATCACTTGGCACCCAACAGGGTTTCCTGAGTGGTTTTGGGGGGGGGTGAGAACAACTGGCTGGGAGTGTGGGGTAGAATTCTTGCCTAACATTCACAAAGCCCTGAGTACAATTCCTTGGTTCCACCTACACAGAAAAAGCTGGAAGTGGTGCTGTGGCTCAAGTGGTAGAGTGCTAGCACTGAGACTGGCAAAAAGAAAAGAAAAGCTTCAATGCCAAGAGGAGAGAAGAGTTAGGGGGGAAAAGCATGGAAGATATGTACATAGTGCTTACCGTGTTATTGAGATGGTTATAAACTTCTTTCTTTTTTTTCTTTTTTTGTGGTACTGGGGATTGAACCGGAACCTTGTGTTTTCTGGGCAAGCACTCTGAAATGTGAGCCAATTCCTCCATCCTTTAGTTTGTGTATTTTGGTTTTCCCATAGGGTCTCTAGCTTTGTCCAGGCTGGGTTCAGAATCCTCTTGACTCTTTCTCCTGAGTACCTGGAATTATATATGTGAATCTCCATCAGGCATCATTGGCTCATGTCTGCAGTCCTAGCCACTCAGGAGGCTGAGAGCCACAGGATCTTATTCAAAGCTAACCTGAGTAGAAAAGTCCTTGAGACTCCATCTCCAAAATAACCAGCACAAAGCAAGGATGGAGGCATGGTTGTTCAAGTAGTATAGTACCGGCCTAGCAAGGAGAAGGCCTCAAGTTCAAACCTCAGGCCAAAAACAAGCAAACAAACAAAAAAACTGAACTATTTAATCCTCTCAACCACACTTTAAGGCAGGTATACAGTTGCTGTTTCACAGAAGAGAATGCAGATATGGGTGGTTAAGTTGTCTAAGGACATCTAGCCAGTGGGTGGTAGAGCTGGGTAGAACCTGACTCACTGGGCTACACAGCTCTCAGCAAATGTAAGTGGGCATATATGCGTGTTATGGACATGCGCACGCATGTGTATGTGTGTGACCCATGCGTCTAGCCGCATTGATGCTACGTAGGCTTAGACGGTTCTGAGGTTTGCAAGGTATCAGGGATATGGTGTCCCCCCTGGCCTGCCCTTGGGTTCTTGCTGTCCACAAGACTGGCCCGTGCACACCAGGGTGGACCCTCTGACTTTGACTCCTGATCCCTGCGTGCCTCATCCCCAGCCTGATGTTTTGGACCAACTGGAATGAGCAGCACCCGAGCATCATGCGGGCAGCCCTGTCCGGAGCCAACGTCCTGACCCTCATCGAGAAGGACATCCGCACACCCAACGGCCTGGCCATCGACCACCGTGCCGAGAAGCTCTACTTCTCCGATGCCACCCTGGACAAGATTGAGCGGTGCGAGTACGACGGCTCCCATCGCTATGTGAGTCCGCAGGGCTACTGGGAAGGAAGGCAGTGGGAGGAGAGACTGGACCAGGCATGCCCAGGCACTGAGCACCACAAGAGACAGCCTGAGACATGGCAAGAAAAGCTGGGATGCCAGGCACGGATGGCTCATGTCTATAACCCTGGCTTCTTAGGAGACTGAGATCTGAGGATTGCAGTTTGAAGCCAGCCTAGGCAGGAAAGTCCTTGCGACTCCTACCTCCAGTTCACTACCAGGAAATTGAAAGTGGAACTATGGTTCAAGTGGTAGAATGCTAGCCTTGAGCCAAAAAAAAAGAAAAAAAAAAGCACAGGAACAGTGCCCAGGCCCTGAGTTCAAGCCCCAGACACACACACACACACACACACACACACACACACACACACACACACACACACGTGCGCGCGAATACAAAAGCCGGAAGATGAATTCCCACCCAGGTTCTGATCTTGGGGAGACTGGTTCCTTCATCAGTAGGCAAGGGGGTGGTGAGATGTCTATACAGGCCTCCTTCTCCTTCCTATTCTGCCACTTCCCAGTCCCCTCCCCGGTGCTGCCAGCTGCAATGATGGAGTCAGGAGGCGCCCCAGCTGCTCGGGGACAGCCGTGCTGTGCTCTCTGCAGGTGATCTTGAAGTCGGAGCCAGTCCACCCCTTTGGATTGGCTGTGTATGGAGAGCATATCTTCTGGACGGACTGGGTGCGGCGGGCAGTGCAGCGGGCCAACAAGTATGTGGGCAGTGACATGAAGCTCCTGCGAGTGGACATCCCCCAGCAGCCCATGGGCATCATCGCTGTGGCCAACGACACCAACAGCTGTGAGTGGAACTAGCCACCTGCCTTGCTGTCCTACTCACTGTGCCTGCATACACACATACACATGCACACACACTACAGACTGTAGTCCTCCCTTGCTCTTCCTCAGCCTACATCACACAGATGCACACCCACAGGCATCTTTGTTACCAAAAACTATAGAACACCTGACTAATACCCCTCTACCCCGACCCCTGAAAACAGCGAGGCAAGCTGGGCATCGTCAGCCCTGAGCAAAAGCCAGACCTTAGCTAGAAAATAAGCTAAACACATAAAGGATAAAGGGCTAGCAGCATGGTTCAAGTGGCTATCGGGGGGGGGAGGGGAGCCCTTCAAGTTTCTGGGCACAATAGTTCAATCCTCAGTCCTACACACACACACACACGTACACAAAACATTTATGCATATACATAGACATGGCACTCGGCTGGGTCATGTCACCCCCAGATACACATCTGTATCCTTGGTATGCTCACACATACCCTGATTGTTCCCTCCACATAGCCTGAGGACACTCAGGCATGCCAGGCTCTGCCCATGCCCTGGTTCAGCCTGCATGAGCCACCTGGCCACGTCCCTGGGTCCACATCTTTCCTGTCTCTCTTCCCTGCTCTTTGCACATGTCCCAGGACTACCTGGACCACCAGGCTTCTTGCATCTCAAAGCCCTTAGTGCCCCACCTAGAAGCACACACATCCATCTCAGTGTCCCTCGGGCCCCATCCCTGCCCTCCCTACTACCTGCAGCAGCTGTGCAGAGACTCCGGAGCACTGGATGGGCGGCTTGGGTGTAAACACAGAGAAGAACCCTCTGTAGCCTATGGTTACCCCACCTCTGCTCAGGTGAACTCTCCCCTTGCCGTGTCAACAACGGGGGCTGCCAGGACCTGTGCCTGCTCACCCACCAAGGCCATGTCAACTGCTCCTGCCGAGGTGGCCGAATCCTTCAGGAAGATTTCACCTGCCGAGGTGAGGTTATGAAGATGGCCTGGGACAGAGGGTCTTGACACGGGGGGAGCGGGAGGTCCCTGCACAACAGAGGACCTTCACACCCCTCCAGCCCAGAGCCCTAAGCTTTTTTTGCCAAGGAGAAACTGGCAATGGCAGGGCTCTGGCTCACAAAGCCCCACTCCTTCCCTAGCGCTGAACTCCTCCTGCCGCGCGCAAGATGAGTTTGAGTGTGCCAATGGCGAGTGCATCAGCTTCAGCCTCACCTGTGACGGTGTCTCCCACTGCAAGGACAAGTCTGATGAAAAGCCATCCTACTGCAGTAAGGAGTCCTTTCAGTCCTGCCTCTACCTGCCCCAGAGCCCACCCAGGCCCCTGACTCCATGAAACTCAGCCCCCAGGGCCTGAGGAGTTCTGGGAGTCTGGAGAAAGGCACAATCGATGTGAGCCTGAACCAGGCCCTTAGTGGAATACTGAACACATCCATGATGAGGCCCTGCTCGGACCTCTCCTTCCTTACAGATTCGCGCCGCTGCAAGAAGACTTTCCGCCAGTGCAACAACGGGCGCTGTGTGTCCAACATGCTGTGGTGCAATGGCGTCGACGACTGTGGAGATGGCTCTGACGAGATTCCCTGCAACAGTGAGTGGAGGACTCCAGGACCCTAGCCTCAGACTTCATCCCCATTTGATCCTCCGCCCCCACCCCACCCTCAATTCTGGCTGAGCTTTTGTCCCCAAGTTCAGGGCATCTTGTCCCGGCTCTTTGAAGCTAGGAGCTCTGCCTTGGGCCCTCTTGGGGCCCCGTTGAGGGGCTGGGGCCTGATGGAACTGGTGGGCGCTGTTCTAGAGACGGCCTGTGCTGTGGGTGAATTCCGCTGCCGGGATGGGACCTGCATTGGGAACTCCAGCCGCTGCAACCAGTTTGTGGACTGTGAGGACGCCTCGGATGAGATGAACTGCAGTGAGTGTCGCCCCTCGAAGCCTCCTCCATCCTTAGCCTCTCCAGTTTCAAACCATTCAGCACCACCACCGCCCCTGTCCCCACCATGGCCTCTCAGCCTTCCTTGCCTCTGTCCCTCCCAGTGTCTGGGCCTCCCTGGGGTTTGGGGAAGGAGGCAATGACTGAACATGATTTCAGTTCTGAAGGGCACTCCAGATTTCTGAAACACACAAAGGCACCCTAGGACCAGCAGTTATATCTGGAGGAAGGGCATCTTAAGATATGTCCCCTCCCCTCACTGCACCCTCCACCAGGTGCCACTGACTGCAGCAGCTACTTCCGCCTGGGTGTGAAAGGTGTGCTCTTCCAGCCCTGTGAGCGGACCTCCCTCTGCTACGCACCTAGCTGGGTATGCGATGGCGCCAATGACTGCGGGGACTACAGCGACGAACGTGACTGCCCAGGTCAGCCAGGAGCAGCTGCATGGTGGGGGGGGGGGTAGCAGGCTCCTAGGCCGACAGAGGCCTCATACCTCTCTCGTTCCTCAGGTGTAAAGCGTCCCCGATGTCCCCTCAATTACTTTGCCTGCCCCAGTGGACGCTGCATCCCCATGAGCTGGACGTGTGATAAGGAGGACGACTGTGAACACGGCGAGGATGAGACCCACTGCAGTGAGTAGCCAGAGCACTTGGCTTGCTAAAGGAAAGCCCAGAACACCTGTAGCTAGGAGGCCTCACCACAGCCCCAACCCCCTATCCAGGCTCCACTGTGGTCTTCCCGAGAAATGCCCTCCCTGAGGAAGGGTACCCAAAGCCTTCCATCACGCTCATGCTCTCAGACCCAGAAACGGAGGTTATTTCTCCAGCTCCTGCTCAGGCCGCCCCACCCCAGGGACGCTATCCACATCTCTAGTGTTCTTCCTGTGCCATCTTCCTGGCCAAGTGAGCATCTGGCTACTCACCTCACCCCACCATCTATCTAAATCTTCTGATTGCCCCAGACAAATTCTGCTCAGAGGCCCAGTTCGAGTGCCAGAACCATCGCTGCATCTCCAAGCAGTGGCTGTGTGACGGCAGCGATGACTGTGGAGACGGCTCGGATGAGGCAGCTCATTGTGGTGAGGGGTGGCTGGGGACAGGGTGGGGGGAGTTGCTCCATAGAGGGGAATCCCCCTAGACACACTCTGCAGAGCAGGTCACCTGCCACCATAGACCCTCAGTGGCTCCCTGTTCCCTCTACAGAAGGGAAGACGTGTGGCCCCTCCTCCTTCTCCTGCCCTGGCACCCATGTGTGCGTTCCCGAGCGCTGGCTCTGTGATGGTGACAAGGACTGCGCAGACGGTGCTGATGAGAGCGTCACAGCTGGCTGCTGTAGGTGACAGAGCTGGGAGATATGACAGGCACCAGCTAGCCACAGTCTCACTCTGCAGTTGAGGAACTAAGGTCAAAGAGAGGAAGTTGTTCCTTGGTCCTTACATAGAGCCCATAGCTGAAGTTCAGCTGTCTGGACTCCTCATTCAGTGCTCTGCCCATTCTGCCGCTGTTATCCCAAGAGGCTTAGCTGGGAGTGGGGGGAGGAGGTCAGCAGCTAGTAGCTGGGGGTGGGGGCAGGGCAAGGCTGAGGGCCATCTACCTCTTCCCCAGTGTACAATAGCACCTGCGACGACCGGGAGTTTATGTGCCAAAATCGCCAGTGCATCCCCAAGCACTTTGTGTGTGATCATGACAGGGACTGTGCGGATGGCTCGGACGAGTCCCCTGAGTGTGGTGAGCCTGGGGCTGCAGTGGGAGGTAGGGCCCAGCTGTTGGTCCTGTTTGGACGGTGTTGAGGGCATCCAGCTCACCACACCTCCTCCCTCCAGAGTACCCAACCTGTGGCCCCAATGAGTTCCGCTGTGCTAATGGCCGATGTCTGAGCTCTCGACAGTGGGAATGTGATGGGGAGAATGACTGCCATGACCAGAGCGATGAGGCTCCCAAAAATCCTCACTGCACCAGCCCAGGTGGGCCCCAGATATGACTCCCTTCTCTCCCCGTTTCCTCGGACTGCCTGTGACCCCACTGACCTGCCGCCTCTGCCTCCTCAGAGCATAAGTGCAACGCCTCCTCGCAGTTCTTGTGCAGCAGTGGGCGCTGTGTGGCCGAGGCGTTGCTCTGCAATGGCCAGGATGACTGCGGGGACGGCTCGGATGAGCGTGGCTGCCACGTCAATGAGTGTCTCAGCCGCAAGCTCAGTGGCTGTAGCCAGGACTGTGAGGACCTCAAGATCGGTTTCAAGGTATGCCCACGTGCCTTGTTCCATCCTCATTGATTCCTTCCCTTATTCATTCTTTCATCAAGCCTTTATTGAACACCTAGTCTGCCAGGCAGTGCCTCGTGCTCTGGGGATCTAGCAGGAAGCAGGCACCAATCTCTGTTGGGTTAAGTGGTTAGGCTCTGATCTGCCTAGAAGGGTTTCCTGACAGATAAGGTGAGAGCTATGAGAGTAGAGAGGGAGGATGTCAGGGAGAGGTGCAGGTCTGGAGTTCACAGGAGAGGCCCAGCCAGCAGGGCGAGCAGCTCTTTCCATAAATCCAGAGGACTCAGTCGGATCCCTAAGGAAGTGAATGTAGATTGCCCAGAGGAGGTCCAAGGCCTGAGCCCACATGGAGCTACAGCAGGGCAGCAGGGGGAAGGGCTCTGCAGAGCAGTCCGAGGGGAAGCAGCCTCCAGTGCAGAACAACAGCCACATGAAGAGACTACTGAGCCGGGCTTGGCCCACGTCTGTAATCCTAGCCATTCAGGAGACTGAGGTCTGAGGCTTGAGGTTTGAAACCCAGGCAGAAAAGCCCATGAGACTCTTATCTTCAGTTAATTAGCAAAAAAGTTGTAAGTAGAGGTTTGGCTCAAGTGGTAGAGTTCCAGCTTTGAGTGAAAAAAAAAAAATGTAGTGAGAGCATAAGACTCTAAATGCAAGCCCCAGTACCTGCGCATCAAAGGAAATGCAGCAATCAAGCAAAGGGAAAGGCCAGGAAGGAAAAAGAAAAGGAGAAAGCATTGTGAAGAAAGCATGCACAGCTCCGTGCAACACGGCCCATAAGGCAGCAGGGAGATCTAGACATTACACTCTGAATGTCAAAACTTCCATCACCATATGATTCTCATGGACGCAAGGGTAGACCACTGGCTGGGTGAGCACAGGACCTGTGTGTTGCCTGCTTCCCCATAGTAAGGTGAGTTAAGAGAGCCTCTGACCCCCAGACTCCAGGGAGACAAGGCCCAGACCTCTGCCATGACCCCAGCCTTAGGCTCCCTGTGCCCACAGTGTCGCTGCCGCCCTGGCTTCCGGCTGAAGGATGATGGCCGAACGTGTGCCGATGTGGATGAGTGCAGCACCACCTTCCCCTGCAGCCAGCTCTGCATCAACACCCATGGCAGCTACAAGTGTCTGTGCGTGGAAGGCTATGCCCCCCGCGGCGGTGACCCGCACAGCTGCAAAGCTGTGACTGGTGAGATAGGCGGTTGGAGGGTACAAGATGGCCCAGACAGCTGGGACCTGCCCAGAGAGGGCTGGACCAGCAATGCTCAAGATAGGCAGGTGGGATGAACTAGGGCTACTAGTCTGTGCCCAGCCAGGAGCTGAGCCAGGATCCTCTGCTTCCAGACGAGGAGCCTTTTCTCATCTTTGCCAACCGGTACTACCTGCGCAAGCTCAACCTGGATGGCTCCAATTACACACTGCTTAAACAGGTGCCAGAGCCCAGGCCCACCTCACCCCTGCTGACTGTCCCCAACTCCCTGTTTAGGCCGATGGCCCTGTCCTACTGCCTCTGTAGCCTAGTCCACCAACATCTACCTCCGGGGCAAATGTGCTCCTGCTGCCAGCTGACTTCCTCTTCCCCCAATCTCCAACTCCAGGGCCTGAACAATGCTGTTGCCTTGGACTTCGACTACCGGGAGCAGATGATTTACTGGACGGATGTGACAACCCAGGGCAGCATGATCCGGAGAATGCACCTTAATGGAAGCAATGTGCAGGTGAGGCAGAGCGGCAGTTCCTGTCTAGCTGACACTTGGTGAGGGAGGGAAGACAGATTCAACCCCATACACCTTTCCCAACAGCTCCCTGCTGGGAGGTCATTTCTTCTCCCCACCTACCTGCCAAAACTAATCCTCTATCCCCCTTGCCACTGAGCCAATGTAGGATTCTATTCTTCCTAGCTTCTCCCTCCTCCAAGCCCAGGGACAAGGAGACTCTTCTGGCCCTCCCACTTGCTGCATTCTCAGGATCCCTGAGTTATCAGACAGTCCCCCACTAGGTCTCATCTTTCTGTTTCAGTCCACAGAAGTGGCTTAGGTGTAGTAAAAATGTCCAAAAATGTATTTTTCTGGAACTCCTGCTTATACCAATGTAGTGACTGGGTATCTCAGATCCATTGTTCTCCAGACCAGGCAGAGTGAGGGAGGTAGCAGAACCTAAGAGATGTTGAAGATCCCATCCAGGGATTCTCCTTGCCTGTCCCTTTCTGTAGGTGCTGCACCGGACCGGCCTCAGTAACCCAGATGGGCTGGCTGTGGACTGGGTGGGTGGCAACCTGTACTGGTGTGACAAAGGCCGAGATACCATCGAGGTGTCTAAGCTCAATGGGGCCTATCGGACAGTGCTGGTCAGCTCCGGCCTCCGGGAGCCCAGAGCTCTGGTGGTGGATGTGCAGAATGGGTATGTGGACCATGAGTTGAGTGGAGGGAATCCCTGCAAGCAGGTTGTACCTTCAATTATTGGGGCCCAGCTTCTCTGCAAGCATCTGGTGGCATCAGTCATGGGATTTCTTGAGGCTCACTGTGCACCCCTCTGCTAGGTACCTGTACTGGACAGACTGGGGCGACCACTCACTGATAGGCCGGATTGGCATGGATGGATCCGGTCGCAGTGTCATTGTAGACACCAAGATCACATGGCCCAATGGCCTGACTCTAGACTATGTCACCGAGCGCATCTATTGGGCAGATGCCCGTGAAGACTACATTGAATTTGCCAGCCTGGATGGCTCCAACCGCCATGTTGGTTAGTATGTCCAAGCATGACGCTGTCCAAGCATAGAAGAGCTTGGGGATATAAGTCTGAAGTGGTAGTGGGTCAGGTTTTTAGGACAAGAGGGCATAATAGAAGCATACCATCTTCTAAGGCATGCTTCCTCTGAACTGATCCAGGCCTGGGGCTGCCATCCAATGCTCTAGAAGGGCAAAGGAAAGGCCCTTCCCATGTAGATCTTGGGTGATGACTGAGGGGGTGGTGGAATTGGGAGGCCTTAGGCCAAGAAACCAAGATATACCCTACTTCGTGAGAAGAACTGAATATTATTGCAGAGCATGAACTTGCTGTTGGACAATTTGCCTCTTGTTCGCTGTGTGATCTTGGAAGGCCCCAGAACCATGTGAAAGTACTACTCAGAGCCTCCTCCTGTGGTTGTGATGAGGTTAAGGAAGTCAAGTTAGCAAGGTATCCCAGTGGCACTTGATGCTAACTGCTGCTCTGTCTGTCCCCTTGCCCTCCAGTGCTAAGCCAAGACATCCCTCACATCTTCGCCCTGACTCTGTTTGAAGACTATGTCTACTGGACTGACTGGGAGACAAAATCCATCAACCGAGCCCACAAGACTACAGGGGCCAACAAGACACTCCTCATCAGCACCCTGCATCGGCCCATGGACCTGCATGTCTTCCACGCCCTGCGCCAACCAGATGGTAAGTGGGAGAGCGGTGGAGCAGTAGAGTGAGCACCAGGGGCCCCTGGGTGAGTGGGGAGTTAGGATGCAGTCGCAGTGGGGATGCTTCCTCATCCTCTCCCCAGCGCTGACTAGGCATCACTGCCAGGCACCAGAAGATTGCAAAGGGTAGAGAACTAGTGTCATTAGCAAAGCCCGAGTCTCTTGGCAGCAAAGCCATGAAGCCAGTCAGGGAGCCCAGAGAAGGCCAGATCTGGGTACAGATCGCTGAGGCATGTCACAGAAGAAAGTCAGAGATGTTGAGGGAGGGCACAGATATAACAAGGTATGAGTTCAGGCTTCACCTGAAGCTTAGAGGGGGTCCTCTCCCCCCCTTAGACCTTGGCTCCCCTGAAAAATCAGGATTTAGATCCCCTCTGTCCAGAATAGAAGGGCCAGGCAGCCTTCAGATCAGAAACACCATGGCTCATGACTGTAATCCTAGCTACTTAGTAGGATGGGATCTGAGGATAGTGGTTGAAAGCCGGCCCAGGCAGTCCATGGCACTCTTATCCAATTAACCACCAGAAAAACAAAAATGGTGCCCTGGCTCAAAGTGGTAGAGCACTAGCCTTGAGCTAAAAAGCTCAGGGACAGTGCCCAGGCCTGAGTTCAAGCCCCACAACTGACAAAAAAAAAAAAAAGAAAGAAAGAAAAGAAGGGCCAGGAGTTTGGCCTAGTGGTAGAGTGCTTGCCTAGCATGCACTAAGACCAGGGTTTGATTCCTCAGTACCACATACATAGAAAAAAAAAGGCTGGAAGTGGTGCTGAGGCTCAAGTGGTAGAGCTCTAGCCTTGAGAAAGTCCAAGGACAGTGCTCAGGCCTTGAGCTCAAGCCCAGGACTGGCAAAAAAGAGAAGAGAAAAGAGGACACCAGGAGTATGGTCTAATGGTAGAGTGCTTGCCTAGCATGCACAAAGCCCTGACTTTGATTCCTCAGTGCCACATACACAGGACTAGCAAAAAAAAAAAAAAAAGGAAAGGAAAGGAAACCAGTCTCAGCAAATACTGCCCACACTGCTGGAAGCCAGCAGCCAGGGCATCAAAAGCCAGGCCCAGTGAGCTACTCCTTACCTACTCTTTCCCTGGCAGTGCCCAATCACCCCTGCAAAGTCAACAATGGTGGCTGCAGCAACTTGTGCCTGCTCTCCCCTGGCGGTGGTCACAAATGCGCCTGCCCCACCAACTTCTACCTGGGCGGCGACGGGCGTACCTGTGTGTCCAACTGCACCGCAAGCCAAGTGAGACCCTCCTCTGTAACCCCCATTTGCCAGTACCTTCCCCTTGATCCCCTCACACCAGTACCCTCAATCCTTCTTGGTCCCCAACACCCACTCTAATGTCTCCACACATCTTGTTTTCCCATGCTAACACTCCTACATTTCTTGCCTACCTCTTGTCTCCCCACAGCAATACTCATACACTTGCCACTACACACAGACACCTCCACACCCCAACTGTGACCTCTCCAATCCTCCAAGTCCCCACTCCCCACGTTCTCCCTCTTGCCTCGCCTTCCTGTCTTCATCACAGCCTCCCCTTTCCCATCTAGCTCTGCCTACCCCCAAAACATCCTGTCCCCAAAACTTCTTACCTTCCCAAAAGAGAAGCGTCTGAATTCCTCAGACCACCCCGCCACCAAACCCTCTCCCCACCTGCCCTCCAGTTTGTATGCAAGAACGACAAGTGCATCCCCTTCTGGTGGAAATGTGACACCGAGGATGACTGCGGGGACCACTCAGACGAGCCCCCTGACTGTCGTAAGTGCCCAGGGTGTGGGTGGCAGAGGCCACTTGCTGGATCCCAGGAAAAGGATGTGCTACATCACTCACCCCCAACCCTTCTGACATGAACCTCCCTTTCACCCACAGCCGAGTTCAAGTGCCGCCCAGGACAGTTCCAGTGCTCAACAGGCATTTGCACAAACCCTGCCTTCATCTGTGATGGGGACAACGACTGCCAGGACAACAGTGATGAGGCCAATTGTGGTAAGGGGTCACCCAGTCCCTCCGTCCCCACGACCTGAGTTGTCAGGAACAAAGGAGTGGCTGGTGATTTGGCTTAAGTAGTAGTGCCTTCCTTGCAAGCTCCAGGCCCTTAGTTTGAACCTCAGAATCGTAAAATGGATGTGAGACAGAGAGACAAAGGAGAGAGGGTGGGGTCCTCCTTGTCCCTGAGCCTTCCATCTCTCATTACTCACCTTCCCTCCTCCGACCCCCAGACATCCACGTGTGCTTGCCCAGTCAGTTCAAGTGTACTAACACCAACCGCTGTATTCCCGGCATCTTCCGCTGCAATGGGCAAGACAACTGTGGGGACGGCGAGGATGAGAGGGACTGCCGTGAGTGCCAGAGGTCATGGCGGGGGGCGGGGGGGGGGGTTGAGGTGGCAAATGGGCAGGGACCCCGTGCACACGTACAATCCTCCTGCTTCTACAAGTGTGTAAGTTTGTTTTATTAGAGGGGTGACAGATCACATCAGGTAAACCTGATGCTTATAGCAGTAAAGCTAAGGGACAGTGCACGGGTCCCAAATTGAAGCCCTGGTGCCAACACACATATACAGCACACACATATACATACACATCCACTCACACACACACACAAACTATGATGCTTGGCATAAAGATATTGAAGATCTAGAAGCCCCAAACCCCAAAATCAGAGATCAGGGCCAGGCTTGGAAGAGGAAGATGATGATCCTGAGCTGGAAGGACATGTAGAGTGCGGTCCTCATTCTACTTCCACCCTGCAGCCGAGGTGACCTGTGCCCCCAACCAGTTCCAGTGCTCCATCACCAAGCGCTGCATCCCCCGCGTCTGGGTCTGTGACAGGGACAATGACTGTGTGGATGGCAGCGACGAGCCCGCCAACTGCAGTGAGTTGCCCGGTACCCTTGGAGCTCACCTTCCCAGTTAGTGTTGGTGGTTGACACCGTCCCTCCCTTGGCTTGCACACCCCTGCATGCCTTCCGACCCCACGCAGATGCTCCTGGAGGAGCTCCCCCTCACCCGTGCCCACACTCCTGCAGCCCAGATGACCTGTGGCGTGGATGAGTTCCGCTGCAAGGACTCAGGTCGCTGCATCCCAGCCCGCTGGAAGTGTGATGGAGAGGATGACTGTGGCGATGGCTCAGACGAGCCCAAGGAAGAGTGCGGTGAGCCCACTCCTCAGAGACTGCGATCGAAGGGTTAGGGGGTGACATGCCATCCAGTGGCAGGTGGAGGTCCAGAATGTGTGCTAACCAGCAAGGCCTCAGGGCAGGGTTCTTGTGCCCAGCACCTCCTATTCCTTTAGTACCTGTCCCTCAGCCACACCTCAGCACATACCTGGGAGGAAGCTTCTAGAGGGCCCCCAAGCAGCTGCCTTCCCCACACACCATGTCTCCTGCCCCAAACCCTCCTGGAGACCCACCTGTCAGACCACCATCTGGGCTCCCGAGGTGAGCTTCCTCAGGCTATGAGGCCCTGATTGTGTCCCCACATCTGCCTCCCCCAGATGAGCGCACCTGTGAGCCATACCAGTTCCGCTGCAAAAACAACCGCTGTGTGCCGGGGCGCTGGCAGTGCGACTATGACAATGACTGTGGGGACAACTCAGACGAGGAGAGCTGCAGTATGTCCTTTGTCCTGCCCTGCCCAGCCCAGCACATGCCCTTCCCCAGGCCCTGGCACTTGCCTCCCCAGCACCCCTGCCCCTCCTGCAGCCATGCTGGGGCTAGAACAAGGGACATGCTTGCAGGCCAGGGGCGGGGGCAAGAGCCCCTCCCACCTCACCCCACCCCACTCCATGTGTGTACTTGAGTTTGTGCCATTTCACCTCATCTCATGTTTCTCTCCATTTTCACACTGTCCTCCTGGGGTTGCAGAGGTAGGTGTCTGATGTGCCCTGCTCCCGCCACGCCCCTGACTCTGCCCCAGAACCCACCCATCCCTGTGCTGTGCCTCTGCCCATTGTCCTTCACTGCCCCAGACCCAGTGCTTGTCTTAGTGGACTTGTCCCTACCCTCCCTTCCCACCCACATCCTGTCCTAGGGGAAGGACCAGGGACCCATGTCTGTCCCCAGTAGGATAGTGTAAGCAAACCTCCCCCCCCCCCCCATTGCCTGCTGGTCTCATGAGGGCATCAAGTTGGCTGCCCTGGATTGACTAAGCATCTTGATTATTCTGCCAGTTAGCTGTGGCATTCAAGGACACAAAGATAGGCTTTGTACCCTAGCATATCACTTTTTTTTTTTTTTCAGTATCAGGGTTTGAACTGGCTTTTGCTCTACCATCAGCCCATCAGCCCTTTTGCTTTAGTTATTTTTCAGATAGGACTTGGCTTTTTTTTGAGCCTAGGATGATCTGAATGACCATCTTCCTACTTGTTCCTTCTGTGTAGCTGAGATTACAGACAAGTAGCACTTCGCCTAGCATTTTTTGTTGCAGTGGAGATCTTATTAACTTTTTCTTTGAGCCAGCCTTGAGCCACAGTCCATTCTATCTCCCAAAGAACTGTCCCTTCTGAGAGCTAGAAGTGCCTTGAGAACTGAGTCCCTGTGCCCACTCTTCTGGGGCCTGGTTTTTCCCTTGTCCTTCCCCAGCACCTCGGCCCTGCTCCGAGAGCGAATTCTCCTGTGCCAATGGCCGCTGCATCGCCGGACGCTGGAAGTGCGATGGGGATCACGACTGTGCTGACGGCTCAGATGAGGTGGGCAGGAGGATGGGTTCGAAAGAGTTAGGTCAGGGCTCTGGAGTTGTCTGGAACTGACCAGGCTGCTGGCTCCCATACCCACAGAAAGACTGCAGCCCCCGCTGTGACATGGACCAGTTCCAGTGCAAGAGTGGCCACTGCATCCCTCTACGCTGGCGCTGTGACGCGGATGCTGACTGCATGGACGGCAGTGATGAGGAAGCTTGTGGCACTGGCGGTGAGACCCTCCAGCCTGGCATCCCCGGCCTTCCCCCCATGCCCTGCCCCATCATGCCACCCGGTTGTTCCCCCAGTTCTTGTCCTTCCTGTATGTATTTACCGCATGCTAGGCACAGTCCTAGGTATGGGGATATAGCCCTAAACAAGGCTCCAGGCCATTGGGTCCATTTTTGTATGGACTGTGTTCTGCCTGGTGGCATCTTCTCAAGGAGCCAAAGACCACAGCAGTGGGCCATGTCTGTCCAGGTCTCACCTAGGTGCCTCTTGGTCAGCTGCATGAAGAGGCTCCCATGCGCCCCTGCTCACTTTTCTTTCCTTGGGAAGGAGCCAGAGCCTGCCCCCGACACACCAGCCCCAGATCAGCAGCCAGAGGGGACAGTGTGAAGGCCACCAAGAGAGAAGTCTAAGGCTTAGAGTAGGGATCCCCAACGCTGGAGCCAGGCCTCCTGGCTAAAGTTAGAAAGGTCATCTACCCATGGCTGCTACTCTGTGCCCACTGGGGAACTACAAAAAGCCCAGTGCACTACCTGCCACATCCACCCAAGAATGCCCCTTCCAGAGCTTCCTCAGACACTGTCCACAACAGCCTCGCCTCCCCTAAAGACAAAAGAGGGGACATTTCTGCCGCCTTCTACCACTGTTTCCCAGCTGATCTCTCTGGGCCTCGGACTCCACTGTGGAGGGAGGACAGGGCAATCAGCCTGGGCGCGGAACTCACAGCTCGTTTTTCCCCGTTCTCCTGCTGGTGCCCAGTGCGGACCTGCCCCTTGGACGAGTTCCAGTGTAACAACACCCTGTGTAAACCACTGGCCTGGAAGTGTGATGGTGAGGACGACTGTGGGGACAACTCAGATGAAAACCCCGAGGAGTGCGGTAAGATGAGATGGGATGGGGCTCCAGGATGAGGGTGTGGCTACATAAAAGGGGTAGGGCTCACATGCTCCCCAATGGCTGGCTGCCCCCACCTTCCCCGCATCCTCAAAGCTGATTCTGACTCTTTCCTCCTGGCCCCTGCAGCCCAGTTTGTGTGCCCTCCTAACCGACCCTTCCGTTGTAAGAATGACCGTGTCTGCCTGTGGATCGGGCGCCAGTGTGATGGCACAGACAACTGTGGTGATGGGACTGATGAAGAGGACTGTGGTGAGCAGGGGGCCAGGAAGGGGAGGCTGGTGGGCTCCATGGAGGGGAAGGGCTTCATAGGGGTCAGTAGGCCAGTGGGAACTGTAGTGGGGAGTAGACCCACCCGGAAAGGAAGGACCTATTTTCAGGTGATGGGACCTTTCGCTGGGAGAGGGGAGCCTCTGTAAAAAGCACCAGAAGCTTCTTGAGGCCTTCAGTTTGCCAGAGGAGGCTGAGAATCTAAATGTTTAACCAGATAGTCCTTGCAGACTTGCAGGCAGCCAAGCCTGGACTCATTAGCAACTGTGGGTGGGTCTCTGGGGGAGGAAAGACAATGTGGTCGGTAGCCAGGGTCTGAAAATCCTACCTTCTCCAGAGCCCTCCACAGCCCAGACAGCCCACTGCAAGGACAAGAAGGAATTTCTGTGTCGGAACCAGCGCTGCCTCTCATCCTCACTGCGATGCAACATGTTTGATGACTGTGGAGATGGCTCTGACGAGGAAGACTGCAGAATTGGTGGGACCAGGCCCATGGTGGGGTAGATGAAGGAGGGGCAAGGGCACTAGAGAAGATAAACTCAACGGAACCCACCCACTGCTGTCCCCCCACAGACCCCAAGATGACCAGCTGCACCACCAACGCCAGCATCTGTGGAGATGAGGCACGCTGCGTGCGTACGGAGAAAGCTGCCTACTGTGCCTGCCGCTCTGGCTTCCACACCGTGCCAGGCCAGCCCGGGTGCCAGGGTAAGAAAGTGGAATAGCCCTAGCTGCGCAGGAAGCTGGGATCTGAGAACTGATCAAAGCCAGCCAGGACAGGAAAGTCCAATTAACCACCAAAAGGTTGGAAGTGGAGCTGTGGCTCAAGTGGTAGAGCACTAGCCTTGAGCATAAAAGCTCAGAGACAGTGCTCAAGCCCTGAGTGTAGACCCCAGTATTGGCACACACAAAAAGAGGGCCAGGGAGGGGGTAGAGCCCCAGCTGCGAGACTCCCCATGACTCTCCCTTATAACCTCTAGACATCAACGAGTGTCTGCGCTTTGGCACCTGCTCGCAACTCTGCAACAACACCAAGGGTGGCCACCTCTGCAGCTGTGCCCGCAACTTCATGAAGACACACAACACCTGCAAGGCTGAAGGTACAGGAGTGTGGAGGACAGGAAGGGGGTAGGGTTAAGGTGGCAGGATACAAAATGGGGCTGACCTGGAGTGGAATGCGCCTCACATGCACCTCATATCTGCACCACCCATGTGCCAGTGTGCAGATGCCCCCCACACACATGTACCCACATACCATGCGTGTGCATGTGTATACACATGCCCCAGTGTGCACCTGGGTCCCCATGCCATGCACATATATATCTCCAGATTCATGTGTGCCTCTGGGCACTGACCAGGCAATGTGCAACAGGGTAAAGTGGTGCCATCCAGGGTCCTGATAAGGCTAGAGGGGCAGAAAGAGTAAGTCATACCAGATTAGCTTGGGGAGGAGAAGAGGGTATTCAGAGGCTAAGGCTGGATCCTCAGGTCTGGTACTGGGAGGCTAAGTACCCACCTCTGCCTGGAGCAGATGATCTCATTAGGACTGAGAATATTGCTGGAGGGTGGGGTAGTCTAAGGGCATCTTCCTCTTAGCACTAAGCCCCACATCTGACATGCCCGGCCTTGGCCTCCTACCCCCACCTGACATCTAACTCCTTACCCTCCCAGGCTCGGAGTACCAGGTCCTGTACATTGCTGATGACAATGAGATCCGCAGCTTGTTCCCTGGGCATCCTCACTCGGCTTACGAGCAGGCCTTCCAGGGCGATGAGAGTGTCCGCATTGATGCTATGGATGTCCATGTCAAAGCTGGCCGTGTCTATTGGACCAACTGGCACACAGGCACCATCTCCTATCGAAGTCTGCCACCTGCTGCACCTCCTACCACTTCCAACCGTCACCGCAGACAGATTGACCGGGGTGTCACCCACCTCAATGTAAGTGCCATCCTGACATAGTGGCTGCAAGAGCTCCATGGAATAGACAGTTGAGAGAATTTGAAAAGGACACTGGGAGGGGACAAACCATGAGACTGGAAAGCAGAAATAGTCAGGATTTTGTTCTGAGGCATAGACGACAGAGCTAAACCACGTGGCAGCCCAGGACACCAGAGAGAGACAGAGACAGAGAGACAGAGACATAGACATGGAAAGGGGATGAGCAGGCCAGGTATAATGGCCTATAACCCTGGCTACTCAGGAGACAGAGATCAGGAAGACTGAAGTTCAAGTCCCTAGCAAAAAGTTAGCCAGGTATCAGTGGCTCATGCCTGCAATCCTAGATACTCAGGAGGCTGAGATCAGAGGATTGCTGTTCAAAGCCATCCCAGGCACAAAAGTTTTATCTCCAATTAGGCGCTCAAAAATTAGTAGCAGAACTGTGGTTCAAAGTGGCAGAACAAGCACTAACCTTGAGCAAAAGAGCTCAAGGACAGCACCCAGGCCCTAAGTTCAAGCCCCATGACCAACAATAAAAGTTAGCTAGACTCCATCTCAGTCAATAAAAAGCTGGGCATGGTAGCTCAAATCTGTCATCCCAGCTAACTAGGAAGTCTAAGTAGGAGAATCTCAATACAGGCCAGCCTAGGCATACACATGAGACTCAATTAGAAAAATAAAGCAAGGGCCAGGAGTTTGGCCTAGTGGTAAGAGTGCTCACCTAGCATGCACGAAGACCCAGGTTCGATTCCTTGGTACCACATACATAGAAAAAGCCGGAAGTGGTGCTGTAGCTCAAGTGGCAGAGTTCTAGCCTTGAGCAAAAGGTGTCCAAGGACAGTGTCCAGGCCCTGAGTTCAAACCCCAGGACTGGCACAAAAAAAAAAAAAAAACCTTAAAAATAAATAAATAAATAAATAAAGCAAAACAGCTGAAGGGCATGGCTCATATAGAAGAGGACCCAGCAAAAGGACCTAAATTTAATCCCCAGTACTGGCAGTAATAATAACAGCAAGATGGCTGTTATAATAACAGGCAGTATGGCTTACTGTATAATCCTAGATACTGACCTGTAATCCTCACTATTCCGGAAACAGAGATTGAGAGGATTGTGGATCAAGTTCAGCTTAAGTAAAAAATTAGAGACATCTTCTCAACCAGTAGTGCATGCCTGTGATTCCGGCTACTTATGGGAAACATAAGTAGGATTGTGGTCCAAGTGTGGCCCTTGGGTAAAACTCAAGACCCAGGCAGGTACCGGTGCCTCACACCTATAATCCTAGCTACTCAGGAGGCTGAAATCCGAGGAAGCTGGTACTTAGGCCTGAGGGGAGAGGTGGAGTCAGGAGAACCAGAGGGCTACTTGGGCTCTGTTCCGACTCTCCAGCACACCAGCCCCCCATAGCTGGTGGAGTGCTGGAGGCTTGCACCTGTAATACTAGCTACTCTAGAGGCTGAAATCTGAGGATCAAGATTTAAAGCTAGCACAAGAAGGAAAGTCCATGAGATTTCTTTTCTTTTTTTTTTTTTTTTTGCCTGTCCTAGGGCTTGAACTCAGGGCCTGGACACTGTCCCTGAGCCTCTTTTGCTTAAGGCTAGCACTCTACCACTTGAGCCATAGCACCGCTTCTGGCTTTTTCTGTGTATGTGGTAGAGAAATCAAACCCAGGGCTTCATGCATGCTAGGCAAGCACTCTGCTGCTAAGCCACCTTCCTAGACCCTCCATGAGACTCTTAGCTCAAATAAACTACTCAGAAAAAGCCAGAAGAGGTAGAGTGCTAGCTTTGAGGAAAAGAAGCTCAGAGATAGCACCCAGACCCAGAGTTCAAGCCTGGTAACATGGCTTAAGTGATAGCACTGTGCGTAGCAAGCTAGAAGCCCTGAGTTCCAGTCCTGATATTTCCTAAAGAAACAAAATGAGGTGTAGCTGAGTGTTAAGAGAATATGCTTTGCATGTGTGAGGTCCTGGGTTTGATTCCAAAAAGAAGAACAATGATAATAATATCTGTCTTAGAATATTTTTTAAAGTGAAAACTGACAAAATATGAAATCGCTAAGCTTGACAGTTGGGTCTCCTTAAAGCCTAGAAACTATCTGTCTGGAGTGCCATTTTCCTAGGCAGACCCAGAGGGCAGGGATAATGGACAGGAAGACAAAAGGTAGTGGTTCCTGAACGTGTGATTCTCATTCAGATTTCAGGGCTGAAGATGCCCAGGGGTATCGCCATTGACTGGGTGGCTGGGAATGTGTACTGGACCGACTCAGGCCGAGATGTGATTGAGGTGGCACAAATGAAGGGCGAGAACCGCAAGACGCTCATCTCAGGCATGATTGACGAGCCCCACGCCATTGTGGTGGACCCGCTGAGGGGGTGAGCAAGAGTCCTGGGGGAAAGCATATAGAGTGATAGGAAAGCTCGGGGCTAGGGTGGGCCACGGGCTTGCCTTTCCTTAGATTATCCTGATGCCAGAGGCCTTCTGAGGCCTGCGGGCTTCCTGGCGGCCCTACCCCTGACCCTCTGATGCCAGGGACTGACTCTCAGCCAGGCCTGTTTGGGTAGGCACCTGGCCTCTACTCAGCTGCGGTCATGAGCAGCCAGGTTCTGGATGGCCCCTCTGCTCCTGGGCCAGCTCCCCCCATTCAGACTATTGCTGGCTCGGCACATTCTGATTTTAGAGAAGATGATGGACAGCCTGGCCAGAGGCTGTCTCTCCCACTACCCAGCAACCCCTAAGCTAGTCCAGGCACCCACTGTCACACTTCAGCCCGCTTCCTCTAGCCCTCAGGTCCAACCCACTCCCACACTTTCTCCCTCCCCAGCACCATGTACTGGTCAGACTGGGGGAACCACCCTAAGATTGAGACAGCTGCGATGGATGGGACGCTCCGGGAGACACTCGTGCAAGACAACATTCAGTGGCCCACAGGTCTGTGGGGCAGGGGCAGGCTCTGAGCCTAGCTGCTGTAGTCACCTAAACACGAGGGAGGGGAGGGGCCAACTGGGATAGGGCCCTGGGCTTATGGAAGTTTTAAGGCATTGCTGAGTCCTCACCGGATTCTGTGCCCCTCAGGCCTGGCTGTGGATTATCACAATGAACGGCTGTACTGGGCAGATGCCAAGCTTTCAGTCATCGGCAGCATCCGGCTCAATGGCACTGACCCCATCGTGGCTGCTGACAGCAAACGAGGTCAGAACTCACAACAGTCTGGGTCCCCAGCACTGGCCTCTGGCTTCCCACCCTCCCCACTGAATCCAGAGACCTCACTCCAATATGGCTGTCCTTATCAGCCTGGCAACCAGCAGTCCTACGAATTATATAGGTTTGGGGCCGGCATGGACCCTCAGCCCACCTGTCTATTTATTCACTCTTATCAGTGAGTATCAAGATCCCAGTGCTGGTGGCTTATGTCTGTAATCCTAGTTACTCAGGAGACTGAGATCTGAGGATGCTGATTCAAAGCCAGCCCAGAAGTCCTAGGGTGATGAGATCTCTTGCCAGTAGCGGCCACAGGAAAGAAATGGGGTACAGGGTCATAATGGTTTGGTTTACATGTGTTGAACTGCCTATAGCTATGGGGGGTGGTGTCCTGGAGAGTGGGGGCGGAGCCCAGGTAGCCCTCTGGTTGCTCCTGACTCCACCTCCCCCCTCAGGCCTAAGTCACCCATTCAGCATCGATGTCTTTGAGGATTATATCTATGGTGTCACCTACATCAATAATCGAGTGTTCAAGATCCATAAGTTTGGACACAGCCCGTTGATCAACCTGACAGGGGGCTTAAGCCACGCCTCCGATGTGGTCCTCTATCATCAGCACAAGCAGCCTGAAGGTGAGGGAAAGGAAAAGCCAGGGTGGGGAGCGGCAGGGGAGGCCCAGGAGCTCTGGGCCCACAGGAATCAGCACCCCTCTGTGCTTGCAGTGACCAACCCCTGCGACCGCAAGAAGTGTGAGTGGCTCTGTCTGCTGAGCCCCAGTGGGCCTGTCTGCACTTGTCCCAATGGGAAGCGACTGGACAATGGCACCTGTGTGCCTGTGCCCTCTCCAACACCCCCTCCAGATGGTACGTTCACATCTCTCTCCCATGCCCCATCCCACAGTCCAGAATCTCCCTCCCTGCCCCTGACAAGTCCATCTTGCAGCTCCTCGGCCTGGAACCTGCACCCTGCAGTGCTTTAATGGAGGCAGCTGTTTCCTTAATGCACGGAGACAGCCCAAGTGCCGCTGCCAGCCCCGCTACACAGGCGACAAGTGTGAGCTGGACCAGTGCTGGGAGCATTGTCGCAACGGGGGTACCTGTGCTGCCTCCCTCTCCGGTATGCCCCCTACCAGGCCTGCTTCTTGTCCCCTTGTCCCTGGCTTCCACCCCACTGGTACCACCATAGGCCAATTTCCCTGCCATGCCAACTTCCTGGCCTCACCCTGCCCCTAGGGGAGTACCACCCCAGCAGGGGTCCCTCTAGCCTCTGCCTCTTGCCCCAGTCCTTCAGCTTTTCCTCTGCCCCCACTCACCTGTCCTCTCCCACCAGGCATGCCCACCTGCCGGTGCCCCACAGGCTTCACGGGCCCCAGATGCACCCAGCAGGTGTGTGCAGGCTACTGTGCCAACAACAGCACCTGCACAGTCAACCAGGGCAACCAGCCCCAGTGTCGATGCCTACCTGGCTTCCTTGGTGACCGCTGCCAGTACCGTGAGTGAACTTCCCCAGCCCCAGGGGATTCCAGAGGAGATGGGAGTCATCCATCCTGGATGGTGTCTCATCCAGGACCCTCATGGGGGTGGGGCTTTGAGTCACATCCTCTCCTCTCCCCAATGCAGGACAGTGCTCTGGCTTCTGCGAGAACTCTGGCACTTGCCAAATGGCTGCCGACGGCTCCCGGCAGTGCCGCTGCACTGTCTACTTCGAGGGACCACGGTGTGAGGTGAACAAATGTAGCCGCTGCCTCCAAGGAGCCTGTGTGGTCAACAAGCAGAGTGGGGATGTCACCTGCAAGTGAGTGAGGCCCCACTTCCACAGTTCCCCTCTGTCCCAGCCATGTGCCTCCCACCTCCTATCCCGGTCCACCCACCCCCTTCCTCAGCCCCCTGGCTGGCCCAGCCTCAGCCTTGCTCTCCTCCCACAGCTGCACTGATGGTCGAGTGGCCCCCAGCTGTCTGACTTGCGTGGATCACTGCAGCAATGGCGGTTCCTGCACCATGAACAGCAAAATGATGCCTGAGTGCCAGTGAGTTGGGCCAAGCCTCACCCCAGCACCCACCACCCCTCCCTTCCCCAAATCTGACTGCAAGGAGCTTCAGGCAATAGTAAATATAGTGTTTGTGTCCACTGAATTCTGCCCTCCCACCTACAGGTGCCCACCCCACATGACAGGACCCCGATGTGAGGACCAAGTTGTCAGCCAACAGCAGCCTGGACGTAAGTGGCAGCGGGATGGGGCAGACAGGGCCGTCAGGACCTTGAGCCTTGGTGCCTCCGGCCTTCAGCCTTCTGACTCCATTTCACAACTATTCCTTCCAGATATGGCCTCTATCCTGATCCCTCTGCTGTTGCTTCTCCTGCTGCTTCTGGTAGCCGGAGTTGTGTACTGGTATAAACGACGAGTCCGAGGGTGAGTCACTGGGAGTCTGGAATGCTCTGGCGATTGTGTTATAACCCTGTGTGTTCCCTCCCCTGCTCCCCTCCCCCATCGAACTGCTACCCCCTTAGACTACTGCCTCTCCCTAGGGCCAAGGGCTTCCAGCACCAGCGCATGACCAATGGAGCCATGAATGTGGAGATTGGAAACCCCACCTACAAGATGTATGAAGGTGGAGAGCCTGATGATGTCGGGGGCCTGCTGGATGCTGACTTTGCCCTGGACCCTGACAAGGTAGGCTGGAAGACAGAGGAGGGGCTCCAAGGCAGGGCCGAGAAACGACAAGTGGGGTGACTAAGGGTGCCAGGCTGGAGGATGGAATGGAGGTGGTGGACGGGTAATCTGGGCTAAAGAGCCCAACCTCTGAGTCCTACTGAACCCTCTGTCACTTTGCAGCCCACCAACTTCACCAACCCCGTGTATGCCACACTCTACATGGGGGGCCACGGCAGCCGCCACTCCCTGGCCAGCACCGATGAGAAGCGAGAACTCCTGGGCCGGGGCCCTGAGGACGAGATAGGAGACCCCTTGGCATAGTGCCCTGCCCCAATGGACTTCCTCCAGAGAACCCCCTGCCAGAGAAGTCCTTCATTGAGCTCCCTCCCCAGCCAGCCCTTCCCTAGCCCTGCTGGATGTATAAATGTAAAAATGAAGGAATTACTTTTTATATGTGAGTGAGCAAGCGAGCACAGTATTATCTTTTTTCCATTCTCCTCCTTCCTGCCTGCTCCTCAGCAATCCTCCCCCCATGCTGCCTTGGGGGAGGCGTGCAGGAGGGCTCTGGGGAACCCTGTAACTCAGAGCCTACCTCCTCCCTTCCCACCAAAATGCACCCCCTCCCCCCCCGGAGAGTTGGTGGTGCAGCATCCTCCCCCTCCCCGTAGAAGACACTTTGTCAGGCTCTCTCCTCTCACCCCTGCCACCCCTCCCCCAGATCTCTGGGGGATAATTCTGAGGGGAGAGAGTTCTCCGCTGCCCCTGGGCAGAAGGCATGGCTCTGGCTAAGTTAGGAAGGAAATGATAGAGGTTTCGTTTGTCTTGTGGGAAGACACCCAGCGGCCAGACACCTGTCCCAGGGTACCTCTGAGATGGCCATGCTCAATATCCCTCCCCTCACCAGTGCCCCCTGCCATGGTTCCTGGGGCTGGCAACTTTGGTAATAGTCCCCCAGCCTCTCCTCCCCTGGGGGGCCAGGAGGAGGTGGGGCCCACCACAGAAGGGCAAGAGGGCAGCCCCGTTTGGGGAACGTGAACGTTTTAATAATTTTTGCTGAATTCCTTTACAACTAAATAACACAGATATTGTTATAAATAAAATTGTAAAAAAAGAAAAAAGAAAAAAAAAGAAAAGATAAGAAAAAAAAAACCAAGTCACTGTGTCTTGAGATTTTTGATGCTGGGGCTGTGCTTACCTGCTTTAGCCACCAGAGGGAGCACTATTAGGTGCTGGAGGCTGACCCAAGTGTCTCCAGATCAATGCCTCCAGCCCCCTCCCTCTGTATCTGTGGCAATGGAAACTGGTGGCCCTTACTTGACTTGGTAGGGAAAACCTGTTTCTCCTGAAGACCTAGTGCAAATGACTTCACCTCTTTGGATCTTCTGTTCCCTCTGGCTCTAGGATACTAACTTGGAGGTCTGCATCATACTTCTATTGAATACCACCGCCCCTCCTGTCCCAGTCTCCTACAGTGAGAAATCCCACCTGGAGAAATGATACCTTGGGTCACAAAGGTTTTCCAGGCCTTCACAATGGTCCCCTATGGCTTTCTCTGCCTGCCCAAGTCCTGAAAAGTTGATATCTCACATCATTGAAATGAATCATGCCAAGAGTAAAAAAAAAAAAATCTTGATTTATTGGGTAGGGAGCTACTTGTGGTGAAGAAAAACTAGGAAGACCAGTTTGCCAGGCCTACTATTCCCACCAATCCAGCTCACCAGCCATTTCAGACACTTGCAGGAGCTGACAGAAAAAGACTGAGACTGTGCAAGTTGTCCCAGGTCTACTAACTCCTGCCAGAGAGGGGATCTCTTGCAGGTCCCACTGCTTTTCACTATCCAGGACTTAAAGAGCGCTAGAAGCCCACTCTCCCCACAAGGGTGAATATGAGCCCAAAGAGGATGAAGATTTCTCATCAAGCTCCCAAAAGGCTGTGGCTGCCGTTCATTCTCCCTCACTCCATAGTTCAACTTCCCCAGTATATTTTTTTCTGGCTTCCTCCTTTCTTGGGTAAACGTATAGATCTAGAAACCTTTAGAAACAAGTCCTCCCCCTCTTTCTTTTTCTTTTCTTTTTCTTTTTTTCCTTTTTGTGGATCATAGGGTTTGAACTCACCTGGGTGTTGTCCCTGAGCTCTTCAGCTCAAGGCTACCACCCCACCCCTGGGCCTGGGCACTGTCCCTGAGCTCTTCAGCTCAAGGCTACTGCTCTACCCTTGAGCCAAGCCCCAAGTCCCGTTTTCTAGGGAATAGTTGGAGATAAGAGTCTCAGGACCTTTTGTGCCTGGGCTGGCTTTGAACTTTGATCCTCAGATTTCAGCCTCCTGAGTAGCTAGGGTAACCAGCACGAGCCACCATGTCCGGCTCCCCCCCTCTTTCTTATCCCTGAATCCCATCTCCAGCTTCACCCTCCAAGAAAGTTCTAAATTCTCCTGTAGTTCTGGCCACTGAAAATATCCTAACCCCCTGTGCTGAGCAATCCTGATAGGAGAGAAAACCAAAAAAAACCAGTGTGTCCTTGTTGCTTGCTGAGTGAAAGGCGTTGTGCTCCATTTGGCCACCAGGTGGTGTCTGCTCTCCTGTAATGTGCTCATTCTGAAGGGTAGCTAGAGACCCCTCCTCAACACACTAATTATGTACCTGCCAGAGGCCCCCAGCCTAGTCCCTCACTTCCTTCCCTGGGGCTATTTTGCCACAACTCCATCACACTGCTGCCTAACTCCTCTCCCTTCTCCCCAATGCCTGCCTGTTTCCCACCACCAGTGGTTCCACTCCTACCTCTCTCTCTGCCAGCCAGTGCATCTGGCGCCCCTGGGGAGCCACTGATTTTCTGCTTGTCACCTCAAGATCCTGAGTAGAGCAGGATGGGCCCCAGCTATGGCCTGGAAGGACACCCTTTCGGTTATCATCCTCTTGCTGGCCAGGAGTGATGAGGGAAAAGTCCAGCAGAGGGCAGCATCCCAAACAATCCAACAAGACAGGAGGAGGTCCAAGGGACCACAAAGAGACTGGACAGGGTCAAGGCAGAGATGCAGATGGAATCAGAGGTGGAGATTCCAAGATAGGAGACAGTGTGTGTGTGTGTGTGTGTGTGTGTGTGTGTGTGTGTTGCATACATGTGGAACTGGATGCAAAACAAGGTGAGCTGAGACTAGCACTGGGTCAGACCTTCTTAAAGATCAGGACCTTGGTGATGGACTTCTGCCCTGGACAGATCTAGGGGTGACCACTACAGTCACCTGCTCCGTGCTTGAGCCCAGGCACCAGGATTCTGGTTGGAGCCTTCTAGCCTGCATACTTAGGACCCTTCCTGCCTGTCTCTTCTCTGCCCTAAGTGCATCCAAGTCCCAGCCTTCTGTCTTCTGTCTCTTTGGGTGTCTGTGTCTGCCTGTGTCCATGTCTTTTCTCTGACCCCTCCCATTTTTTTTGGCCCGTCGCACCTCAAAGGTATCTTTCTTTGCATATGGTTTTTGTCTTTTAGATCGCCAGTGCTAATGCCAGTATACACGTGTGTGTGTGTGTGTCAAGGTGGAAGAGTACTGGCTGGATATGCTAGTCTGGGTGTGCAAGCATGCACTTGTAGACTCTGCCAGTGTGCTGTTGGGCATGTGTAAACCAAGCATGTCCACTTGTGTGTGTGTGTGTGTGCGTGTGCGTGTGTGTATGTGTTTGTGTGTGTGCACTTGTCTCTGCATGCTGGTCTGTGTGAGTGTATTTTGCCTTGCATGTGTTCAGCATCTCCTGTGCCACCAGGATCTGTGAGTGTGGGTGTGCCTGGAGGTAGGTGTGGGTTTGTGTCTTAGGGTGTGGGTTTTCTCCCTATCTCTGCTTGTCACTATCTCTTGCTGTCTAGGTGTTGGTCGTGCCACAACCTTAGCCTCAGCATCACTCAATGCGTAGCAACAGCTGACAGTTGAAGACTCCCCAGATAGGGAAGAGGAGACTAGCGGGAGGAGGGAGCTGATGAAGAACAGCCTCTCGGATAGGAACTGAGACAGGACTGGAGCTGCGGACCCAGACAAGGACAGAGGCAGACAGGGAAGGGGACAAGGATCAAGAAGAGCTGGTGGTGAAAGTGGGAGGGAAGGAAGAAAGATTGCACCAAGATGCTGGGCAGGTGGCACTGTGAGAGACTTCCCGCCCCACCCCCACACCGGGCCTCGAACCCCACAGGGGTCAGCAGTAAGGGGACGTGGGGCAAAGGTGTTCTGGTCGGTCTGACCGAGGGGTCTTGACATGCCAGAGGTGCCATGAATTAGGGGAGAGGGCAGCAGGCGCCGTTTGTCAGTTCTATTGACAGACGTGATGGGGTTTCCGTCCGTGATCAATGATTCTCATCTCCCGGCCGAATGAGCCGCGGGGCGCCCATCCATCCCCGTCAGCGCCGCGCGGTGGCAGTCGCCCGAGGCCCCGCCCGTCCTCACCTCGGCTCTTGCCCTGGGACCCACCTTGGCCTGAAGCAAAGAAAGGGCCCAGCGCACTGAGGGACCCTGGCCCTAGGGCGCCACTGAGCTTGGCCGGGCTCCTGCTCCACCGCGCCCCTTCACGCACGCAGCCTTGGAGCCTCGAGCTCACGTCCTGTCCCACTCGTCCGCGGTGCACAGACCAAGCCTCGGCCCCGCGTCGCGCCGGAGCCCCGCAGCCCTCTCCGCTTCACACCTGGGCCAGGGGCGTGTCTGGGGCGTGTCGGCTGAAAGTCACCTTCGGTGCCCCCGCGGTGCGGGAGGGGCGCGCGGGGCGCGGCCGGGATTGGAGCTCCGCGGAGCCCCGCCCCCCCCCCGCCCGCCCGCCCGAGTCAGACCCAACTTTCTCCCCCGCCCGCGCCCCGCCCCCAGCGCCGCGCTCCGCTCCTCTCGCTCAGTCCGCGGGCCGCGCCGCCTGCTCCCGCCGCTCCGGCAGGCACCCCGCCGATCGGCAGCCGGGAGACCCGCGCCTTGAGCCCGGCCCGGCCCGGCCCGCTCCAGGATCCGCCCTGCCCGATCCTCACGGCCGCCCCGGGGAAGATGCGGCTGCTCCCGGAATGGTTCTTCTTGCTGTTTGGCCCGTGGCTCTTTAGGAAGGTAAGGGTGGCAGGGTGGAGGCGCGAGCGCGAGGGTCCCGGAGTGCGAGGGGCTCGCGCGCCAGACCCGCCCCTAGCTCCAAGCGTCCCAACTTTACGCGGCGTAGGGGACGAGGACAGACAGACTGCCTGCTTCAGGACGGGCACTCCTCCAATGCAAGTTGGCTAGGGGTTGAAGAATGGGGTGCCGGGTGGAGCCCCAGCTCAGATCCGGCTTCAGGAGCAGCGGGGGAGGAGACGAAGCGCGACCCGCGAGTGCGCCAGACAGAGCGGGAGTGCGAGACAGACAGACAAGCCAGCAGGGTGTCAGCCTTGCCTTTCCGCGCCAACCCCACTCGCCTTCCTCGCTGTCTGTCCTTCTACCCCTCACCTCCGCCTTGCCATTTCCCGTCTCTTCACTTGTCACCATGCCAGGCAGGCTGTGTTCAGAACATACACGGCGGGGATACACTCACGCGCTCGCGCGCGCGCGCGCGCACACACACACACACACACACACACACACACACACACACACACACACACACACACGGACCCACACAGACTCGGCTGAACTTGGCTACAATCTCCCATCACATTTCCCGCGGAGACAACCTGCACAACCTCGCTGACACACCCCCTCTGGAGCCCCGCTGATGGAAGGTGTAGTCTGCTAGGGGAGTCTCTCCTCCCTCGTCCCTGCCCCTTTCGGCCTCTTTCCCTGAGGTTCCTGGGTGAGGACCAGAAGCTAAGGGGCCCAGACTTGATCCTGCGCACCTCTTGATCCCGAAGCTTCAGCTCCATGTACACGTTGTGCTTCTGTGTGCTCATAAGGAGCATGTAGTTCAGTGTGAGCACCCGTGTGCCCACACACGTGTCCAAGGAAGCCAAGCTCGGGAGTTTAGCGTGGGGCACAGGGTGCATATGTGTGCTCATGTGCCCTGGAGGTGTTGGCTTTGCGTGGGTGAGTGCCAGAGCTGGCTTCATAGTGTAATCATCTGCAGGTGCCCCAGTATGTATGTACCCCACAAGGGGGGCCTGGGCTCTACCCCCACACACACACCCATTAGTCTCCTTTGCCCCTGACTTCCCTGTTCCCTGCACCTCAATGGTGACCTATCTCATCTGGAAGTGGCTCTTGAAGCCTTCGTTTCTTGTGCCTCCATCTCCCTCTGCTGAATCTGGAAGAGACATAGTGCCTGCCCCAACCTTCCCTCTCCCCCTGGCCAGCCCAGTTGTCCTCTGACACTCTAGCTGGGCGGAGGCTGCCCAAGCAAGCTAGCTATAAGATAGAGCTCCTGCTTCTCCCAGACTGCCTAGTGACCTTGAGGGGCTGGGAGGTGGGCAGAAGGGACCCTTCATGGAAATGGCTTCCACTGGCAGAAGCTTCTTTTGGACTTGCTGCCCAGCTCTACCCTGAAAGGACTGTGGGAGGGGGTCAGGCCTACCACCACCACATGTGAAGGCCTGAGGTCAAGAATCTTCCCTACTCCTCCTTCCTTTCCCCCCTCCCTCTCCATTCTTACACACACACACACACACACACACACACACACACACACACACACATCCCAAATAAACTCCCCTGTGGACAGATCTGGTTTAATTTCCTTTGCCCCCTGAAGGGGAATGAAACATCTGGCAGAGACTTGAGGGAGAGTGAGCATGAGGATATGAGCGATGGGATCTATCTGAATGTGTTTGAGCTGCAGCTGTGGGGCTTCCGTGTTGAAGCCAGCAGGAGCGAGCTTATCTGCCATTTAGTCCAGCTTGTGTGCGTGTGAGAATCTGTGTTTATGTGTGATGTGTGTGCACACACTGTGGATTGAGTGACTACATAAAACTGTGCGTGGAGAAGTCAGAAAGAGACATAATTGTGTACCCAAATATCTCTCTGTGCGTGTGTGTACACTTGTGAGTAGGGTGGGTGCTCATAAGTACCTCAGGGTCTTTGGTGCACTTATGTGGAGGGGCAAAGATGTCATCTGCATGTGAGTCTGTGAGTGTGGGCATGGGGTTGTAAGCCTCCAGATGTGTTTATATATCTGAATGTGGCCAGTGTGTGTGTGTGTGTGTGTGTGTGTGTGTGTGTGTGTGTGTGTGTGCGCGCGCGTCTGGGTGTGAGTACTCAAGGATGTCTCTGTGCCAGCATGAGAGTGGGCAAAAGGCAAGGCTGACTCTAGGTGAGAGGTTTGCGGTGACACTTTACAGAGCAGCCCTTTGAGAAGCCTTAACCATCAATGCTACCAGACCAGCCTTCATCTCCAACCTCTTCCTTGCTCTAGGATCCTGGTCTCTTCCCAGGGGCAGAACTCTTGGTTTCCACTGCCCTTGGGGTTCTGCCCTCTGAGCCAGCCAAGCTTTCAGGATTTTTCTAATACTGGCCTAAGTCTTTCCCTCTGTCTCCCTCGCCCTTTGCCAAATCAGGTGCCTATGGGGAGAAGCAGCAGGCAATCAATAGTCACTAATCACTAATCACTAATTACTAATTAGCTGGGGGAGGGAAGGGACCCGGCCTCTTGGGACCTTTCATCTCCATCCTGCCTCAGGGAAGGATTAGGTGCAGTCTCCTAGTGGTTAACTCTAACCAGCCACTGCCTCCCACCTTCTTACCCTTCTCAAGCCCCCCTCCCCCCCAGCTAATCTCTGGCTGGGTCACTTAGGCACGCACAACCTGGGCTAGGACCCAGAGATGCTGGTGAGGATTTGGGGGTAATCAGAGGCTGCAGCTGGGCCAGGGAAGGGGAGGGGTGGCTACTGTGACAATTCCCTAGGGCCTGAGCCTGCAGCTAAAACCCCTCATTTTGAAAGGGAGAGGCATTTTTGGAAAGAATTTAGAGGGTGGGGTGGGTGAAGCACTAGAGATCTAGAAGGGGGGACTGGTGAAGATGTAAGGCCAAGAAGGGTTACAGGAATCCGGGACCCGGTAATTGGGGAGAGGAAAGACAATCCTTGAAAACCACCAGGTAAGGCTCATAGTCAGCAGTGAGTAATTGACAGGGAGATGGGAACTTTGGGCCCAGCCCCAGTTTACTAAAGGTGGATGTGAATGAGAGGCACTGGGTAGATAACCAGAGGTTGGAGGGTTGGTCTTAGGGCAAGAGGGAGTTGCAAATTTTGTGGTAGAGACAGGAAAAGGGGTAGGGGGATAGAGAGCAGTGAGTGTGGCCTTGAGCGCTGGAAATTGGAGATTCCCCCCTCCCCTCCCCCCCCCCCCCCGCCTGCCCCTCCTCCACCTCCACCCCGCCCACTCCCCCTCCGGCTCCAGCTTCGGGAAATTACATCTCCGCTCCACGGTCCCCCCCCAACCACCGCCGCGCCCTGGAGCTGGCGCCTTTATAGGCACATTTATTGCAATAATAAAGTGAGGCGAGGGGCGGGGGGCGGGGGGCAGCCGTTCCCGGGGGGACTGCGCCGGCTCTAGGAAGCAGGGAAATAAAATAAAATAAAATAAAATCAAAATTCAGATAACGGTGAGCCTTGCACGGCAGGCCGCCAGCAGGCTGGCAGGCGGGGCTGAGGAGGAGGGGCCGCCAGGCCCAAGGGCAGAGCCCAGGCTACCAGGAGCCCCCCCCACCTCTGCATGCCTGTAGTAGGGTCTACACTAAGGTACCTTTACCTACACATGCCTGATCCCCTCCCAAGCTTGACCTTTCTGTTGCGCAGCCTTTCCCTCGGGCCTGTCTCTCACACTTACCCTCTACCCAAGTCCCTTCCTTGTCCCCCATTCCCTGACCCCATCCTCACTGGCTTCCTCCGTCCCCATCTTCTGGTTCTGTACTTCCATCATCACCCTGTTTCTGCCCATCCTTCTTCCTCCATTTCTGTTCTGCCCCATCCGATGTCCATTACCATCTCCCAGTCCCTGTCTTCATTCCTGTCTTCTCCACACTGCCCATTCCTCACCCACTACTCCTAGCCCAGTTTAGCTCCATTTTTCTCGCTCCCATCTTCATTCTTCTAGTCCCTTCCTCATCAGCATCTGTGTCTCAGTGCCTACTGCCTGTCCACCATTTCTAATCTCCCCTCTGTCCCTACCCTTGCTTCATTATCTCTTAGCCCCATGCCTCTGCCTACCCAGTTCCCAATCCCAATCCCCTCCATTTTTGTCCCAGGCCTCACCTCAGCACATCCTGTCCACCCACTTCTGTCCTCATCCCCATCTCTATCCTTGGTTGCCAGACTTCACCTCATCCTGACTGCAGTGTCCTCTTGGCTTCTTTCAGGATATCAGTATATCAGTATTTTCTCCCTTCCCCAACCCAGGCCTAAACTGTCCCCTCCCCTAGCCAACCTGAGCACTCTACCTGACCTACAGCAGGAGAGAAGCAATCAACTAGTCTGGGAGCTCTGGGCAAGTGCACCCTGCAATGCGGCTGGGGGGCAGACAGCTGGAGCCTCCCCCCACCCACTATTCCCAGCAGTCCCATTCCCAAAGAGCCTTCACCTCCTCTCCTCAGTGGAGTTTGTTTGGCAGTAAGAGGTGGCCTCAACTCCCCTCAGGTGCGTGGGCCTGCTGCCTTGGGGACAAAGCACTCAGCTTCCTGCCTGTTTGGGCCTGGAGGAGCCTGCCTAAGCCCCCCCTCGCAACCACCATACACCTCCGCCCTCCTCTGACAGCCAGCTGAGCTAGCCTCTCCCCTTCGCAAATGTCACTGCGCCCAATTAGCTTAATTAAACCAGCTCTGAGGCGAGGGGACCCCTCCTCGGACAACACCCTGCTCCAACCCTCAGCAATGTGGGGAGGGGGGAGGATTGCTTTCTGCAAAGAAGAGCTCCCTTACCTTCTCCCCCACCCACACCCCTGGAGACAAGACTACCTGAAGGACAGAGGGAGAGAGCCACCTTAGAGAAACAGACATAAAAGGGAAAAACAATCCTGGAGGCTGGAAATTAGAGACAGAAAGAGATGGAGAAAAGTATGTGTGTGGGGGGGTAATGAAAGAGAGAAGCAGAGAGAGAGAAAATGGCAAAAGAGGTAGAGCAAGAGAGGGAGGGAGGGAAGGACAGAGGGAGGGAGGGAGGGAGGAAGGGGGAGGGAGAGAGAGAGAGAGAGAGGAGAGAGAGCGATCAAGGAAGCCAGAGGGAGGATTTTATTTTATTTTATTCCATGTTCCCATTTCTCGGCTCGTTTCCTCGAAGAGTCTCACCCCTCCCTGCCTGAGTGCTACCCCCAAGGTCGCCTCCCCCAACTCTTCTCTTTTATCTTCGTTGTCTCCAGTAGCTGGGTGGGGGGAGGCAAGTGTCCAAACCCAGGGATTTGCCAGGATCACAGAAGCAGAGACAGCAATTTGTCTGGGATCAGGGGTGGGGTAGGGGTGGGGTAGGGGTTGTCCTGGCACCTCTTTCTGTCCTGCCAAGCCCCATTTCTTTCACAGTCCTGACCTCTGAGGAGTCCGTGGGCTGACCAGCCCCGGCCAGGTGCTAGGCTGGGTGTAAAACTTAGGGGTCGTGAGGATGGGCTGGAAAGTAGTAGCTTGGAGGCATTGGGGGTCTAGGTGAGAGGTGACAGGCAGAAGCCAGGTTCCACTACTTTTTCCCAGAAAGAGAGGGGCTCCATCTAGAGTAGGGAGGTTAGAGGTCACAGTTTAACAACCAGACCTTTTAGCTTCTAAAGCCTTGCCCCTTCCTTGTCCAGTGTCCTTCCTGAGCTCTGCACCTGCCTGGGATCCCTTCTCCCACGCCCTGTTCCCTGCTACCTTTTCCTCCAACTGTATTCAGGCCCACCCTCCCCAGTGTTAGATGTCAGCTCAAGCTTGTCTGTCAGACTCAATCACTCTTGCCATCCCCACCTCCCTCACCTGGGCTGAGAGGAGGACTGGATGGGAGGAGGGAAGAGGGGGGCAATAAATATGTATGATGAGCGGGTGGCGGCCGCATTAATAACCCAGGATCGCGGCGCTGCAGGGACCCGGCCCAGGCGGTAGAGATTCTAGCCCAGTAGCTTGGCTCTGCAGTTGAGTCCCACAGCCTGTGAACACAGGGGAAGCACAAACAGTGGAGGGAGGTGCAGAGGGAGCACCCAGGCTGCCAGACCTCTCATCTATCCAAAGCTCAACCTACAGGGCAGAATGGACTCCCCAGAGACCATTCACACACACACACACACACACACACACACACACACACACACACACACTCCTGTGGGAACAGAGCACACTTGTTCTGTTACTGTGGATACACCCACTTTAGAAAAAGCCTGATATATGGACAGTGGATGACAATGATGATGGGGACTCACAAAGGAAAAGTGATACCTCTAGACAGGCACACAACCACCTAGTCACAGCTACCACAAATGACACCCAGCCTCACTCAGATGAACACACAGACACATGGCATGCTCCCACACAGCCACCACAGACACACACCACCGATATGCAGACACGCACAAGTGCATGCGCACATGCATAAGCATACATCTAGCCACACACACAATCATCACAGGCTGACATCTGTGTATTTGCTACACCAGACACAAGATATAGCGGGACTCCATGAAGACAGACACACACCATTCCAAGTTAACAGAAAACACAAGCACCCCAGACTGACACGCACAGAACTGCCTCTCCCACAAGACCTGTACGCCGCCAGGGCCACACGGAACAGCGGCTAGCACAAGCTGACTGACACACTGTGACACGCTCCGCTCCGCTCCCTCCCGCTCCCTACTCCAGCAGCATCTCCATATTTCTTCCTTTCGCGCGCTCTCCCAGTCTCCTTCACTCCCGGCCACCACCCCCCTCCGTCCCCCAGATAATTGATGGCCCGGGCCTGGCCCGGCTGCTCCCGCCTCTCGATCCATCTTGTACTCGCGTCCGCGCTGTCTCCCCATCCGCCGCCACCTGAGACACTAGGAGACGGTGGGGCGGGCGGGGCGGCTCCTCAGGGGCCCCTCGGAGCTCAGGGAAGGGCCGCACTGCAGCAGGGATATTGGGGTCCAGGGAGGGGTGCCCCAGGTCTCAACCCACGGCCTGCACTCTGCTCCCCAGTTCAGCTGGGTCTCTGCGGCGCTTCCCCAGAAGAACAATCAATCGCAGCTAAGGATGAGATGGGGGTTCGAGTCTCGGCAGAGTCGAACACGGCTTTGTCCAGTACATGGAGCCTTCCCGCCCCCTTACCGGGCGGGACGAGGGAAGAGGAAGCGGGGGCGCGCCTCCTCCGCTCGGCCACAGCCACCCTGGCTTGGGCTTTGGGGCCCAAACCCGAGGTCTATGAAAATGCAAAATTCGCGGGCCATTTCGCAGGTGTCGCAACTGAGGTCCTGAGAGATGAAGTGACTCGGCCAGGGTCAACCAGAGCTTGCACGAGTGGCAGAGCTGCAGGTCCGCTCCAGTGCCGGCTGCAGACCGCGCCTTCCCACGGGGTTCCCCGGCAGCCGTCTAGAGGGTCTCTTACTGGCGGGGACTCGGGGAGGGGGCGTCCGGGCTGGCCCCTCCAGCGTCTCTCTCTTTCTTCCCTGTCCCTCTGTCCACATAGGCTGTCGGTGGCCAACTAACGGAGTCCGGAAGATCACAGTACCTGGAGTTGCGCTCCGCCCCGTCCGGAGGGGGCGCCCCGGGCCACCAGCTCCCGGCGCCCCGCTCTCCCGAGGGCCTGGGCGCCGCCCGCGCCTGGAGCTGGGCCTGGCCCGCTAACCACACGGGGGCGCTGGCCAAGGCCGGGACGGCTGGGGAGCTGCCGGCGCCGCGCACCAAGAGGAAGCCGTCCATCAAAGCGGCCCGCGCCAAGAAGATCTTTGGCTGGGGGGACTTTTACTTTCGGGTGCACACTCTCAAGTTCTCGCTGCTGGTGACCGGCAAGATCGTGGATCACGTAAACGGTACCTTCAGTGTGTATTTCCGTCACAATTCGTCCAGCCTGGGCAACCTCAGTGTCAGTATCGTGCCGCCCTCCAAGCGGGTGGAGTTCGGGGGCGTGTGGCTGCCGGGGCCTGCCCCCCACCCTCTGCAGTCTACGCTGGCCCTGGAGGGAGTTTTACCCGGGCTGGGACCCCCTTTGGGGATGGCGGCAGCGGCTGCGGGGCCGGGGATTGGGGGTTCTCTTGGGGGTGCACTGGCAGGTTCGCTCGGGGGAGCACTAGGAGTACCCGGGGCCAAAGAATCCCGCGCTTTCAATTGCCACGTGGAGTATGAGAAGACCAACCGAGCCCGCAAGCACCGTCCGTGCCTGTACGACCCGTCTCAGGTGTGCTTCACCGAGCACACGCAGAGCCAGGCCGCCTGGCTCTGTGCCAAACCCTTCAAAGTCATCTGTATCTTCGTCTCCTTCCTCAGCTTTGACTACAAACTGGTGCAGAAGGTGTGCCCAGACTATAACTTCCAGAGCGAGCACCCCTACTTCGGATAGCCCCCTCTTGCCCAGGCCTTGAGCTTTCCCCACCAGTCCCTACCTCGCTAGGTGGGACCCCTCCCTGTCTCCCCATCGCCCCCCCGTGGCTCGTGTCCACTCCTTCTACTGTGTGGCGAAGGGGCACAGCCTTCCGCGGACTCTCAGCCCAGGTCGGTCCCCTTTTCTTTATGGTGAGTGCCCAAGAAGCTGGGGTTCGCCCTCCCACAAAAGACCGTGGCCCCGGAATAAGCGGGATGAGCGGGACTCGGAGGCTGTCCCAAGCTAATCCGTGTCCACACTGGATTCCCCATTTTGTGCTGGGCTGGGCATCCCCTTTGCTTTCAGCTTTAATGATCCCTGGCCTGGCATCCTATCCTGCTCTGACATTCTCTCCCTCGCCCCAAGCGCTTATCCTGCTCCGACTCCTCCCGCCCACCCGCCCCAGTACAAAGGCCTAAAAGCCCCCGCCCCATCCCACCCCTGTCCCTCTACCTGTGCTCAGCCTGCTATTCTAACCTGGCTGAAGTAAAACACCTGCCGGGGCCTGAGCCCAGCCCATCTCAGAGCCCAGCTCTGCTCACCTCCCTGCAGTCCCTCCAGTCCGGCTCCCCCCGCCCTCTCCAGCTGCTTCCTCTCGGTGATTTTTTGTTTTTAACGCCAAAACAGACGGGAAAGGGAACAAAATAAAGTGAAATCCAATACTCGTCTGTGTGAGACCTTTGTAGCAAAGAGGGGGGCAGGTGTGGGCTTCTGTCTGGTAGGAGTGGGGCCAGGGGTTCCTTTTCTCTGCTGATTTACAGGGAAACCGAGGCAAAGACGGACAGAAACAACACCTTGAAGGCTATGCAAAATGGGATCCTAACCCCGAGGAGAGGCAAGCCTGGATGAAAATTAGACCTGAGCAGGGACTTCCCGTGGTCTATCTGGGACCGCTTGGGGAAGGAGGCATAAGACCTTGAATGGGATGAAAATGCAATGGCAGGGTAGGCAGAGCGCTGACAACCTGCTAAGCTCCCCGGGGCTGGGAGCGCCAGGCTGGGAGGGAAGGGGAACGGTGTTTGCGGCATCTGGAGTCATCGATCTTCCTTTTCCTTCCTAATTTCGTGGGCGCTGAGTTTGCAGACGGATGGGGGGGGGAGGAAGGGAGGGAGGATTGGGACAACAGGGTGGGGGAGGGGACCTGTGCCGGTTTGGAGGGCGGGGCCCCGTCTCTGCTGTTTGCCGCTGGCAAACAGCCCCCTTCAGCCAGCTGCCCACCCTCTCCACCCCGCCTCCAGCTCCCTCCCGCAGCCTTGGCTGCTAATTTTATCCGCCCCCAACTCTGGCCCGGGCGTTAATTGGCTGAGGCTTCATTAGCAGTTCTCAGCTCAGCAGCCCCCCCTTCCCATGCGACCCCCTGACTGGGGCTAGGGAGGGGTGCCGACAAGACGAGGCACAGAGAGATGCCTCCCCTTCAGCCAGCCTTCTTCCCTCGGAGTCCCAGGTCAAGATGCCCACTGGGAGAGGGTAATGCTCTCCAAGGGCTTGCCCACAGCCTCCAGCCTGACCCAGAGTCAGAGATGGGTCTGACCCAGACACGCCTGGGAGTGAAAGGTCGGTAAGGAGAAAATAAGTATCTGCTGGCTAGCTGCGCTGGATAAATAACAGGATCAAATGAAGGGGAGAGGGTAATGGGCAGTGGTTCTGGATCCGAAATGGGAAAAATAAGAATGCAGAAGTCCACTGGCCTAGGGTCTACTGCTAGAAATATCCAAGAAATGCTGAGGTGAGAGTGGGTAAGAAGACAAAGCTGAGGAAGGACTTCTAGGGCCAAGAACAAGAGGTGGGTGCGAATTCCTGGAATGAGATAGTTAGCCTATTTGGGCCTGGGCTTCATCTCTTGTAAACCCACAATGTAGTAGCATGCATATGTGGAGCTATCCCCACTCTAATAAAAGGCAGGCAATCCATGGATGATTTTCCTCTTCCTGCTCAGAGCCCTGCCTCCTCCAAGGCCAGCTCCCCCTCTGTCTTTCTTACATATGTGGACATCTAAGAGCAGAGTAAGGTAACCTTGCCTGTTAAATTTTGTCACCTGTTCACCTCTTCAGGTCCTAACAATCAATGAAGCCTTCTTGTAGGGTATACATGGCATGATGTAGGAGAGCAATATTTCTGTTGAATGAATAATTATGTAATGCACAACAATGGTTATCAAAAACACTCATCAGAATCACCAAGGAAAGTCTTGATTGGGTAACTCTGAGATCCATTGGATTAGAACCTCTAAAAAACCCACTCGCTTGGAAATCTCCTGGGAGGGTCAATTAGTCTTTCCCTCAAAGTTCATTCAAGATGCTGCAAGGCTAAAAGGAAGATCAGTTCCAACGATTTACAGCCTAGGGAACTAGAGAGAATTCAAGGACTTCTGGGATACCCAGAGAGCCCAAACAAAAGGCAACAAGAGAAGGGGTACTAGCCCGCACCAGTGGCTCACATCTGTAATCCTGGCTACTCAAGAGGGTGAGATTTGAGGACTGAGGTTCAAAGCCAGCCCAAGAAAGTATGTGAGATTTTTATCTCCAATTAACCACCAGAAAACCAGAAGTGCCATTGTGCTTCAAAATGGTAGAGTGCTAGCCTTGAGCTAAGGAGCTCAGGGACAGTGTCCAGGTCCAGAGTTCAAGCCCAAGCCCAATGAGGAACGAGAGAGAGAGAGAGAGAGAGAGAGAGAGAGAGAGAGAGAGAGAGAGAGAGAGAGAGAGAGAGAGAGGGAGATGTTTGTATGCAAAGTCTCATTTAATACCCAACAAAATGCAAGTCTTTCTTTTCTTTTTTTGTCAGTCCTGGGGCTTGAACTCTGGGCCTGGCAGTCCTTGAACTCTTCAGCTCAAGGCTACCGCCCTACCCCTGGAATCACAGCCCACTTCCCATTTTCTAGAGGTTAACTGGAGATCAGAGTCTCACTTTCTTTAATGCCCAAGCTGGCTTTGAACAGTGATCCTCAAATCTCAACCTCGAGAGTAGTAGGATTACAGGCATGAGCCACTGCGCCTGGCTCAGAATGCAAGGCTTTTATAATGATTTTACAAGTGAACAAGTAGCCAGGCTCAAGTCTGCCATCCTAGCTACTCAGGAGTCTGAGATCTAAGGATCACTGTTCAAGGCCAACTTAGGCAGAAAAGCCCTTGACAACTCTTATCTCCAATTGACTGCAAAAAGCCTAATAAAGTAGAGGTGTGGCTCAAGTGGTAGAGGGCCAACCTTGAGCAAAAAGGCTAATGTAATGCACTTGGCCCTGAGTTCAACCCCAGCACACACACACACACACACACACACACACACACACACACACACACACACACACACACACACACATAGTGGGTGGGAGGGAGGGAGGGAGAGAGAGAGAGAGAGAATTAGCCCGACTAAGCTATTTTGTTATAGAGTGACTATATCATAGCTTTCTTTTTCTTTTCTCTTTCTTTCTTTCCTTTTCTTTCACTGTAGTCCTAGAGTGACTATATCATAGCTTTGGTCTTTCTTTCTTTCTTTCTTTCTTTCTTTCTTTCTTTCTTTCTTTCTTTCTTTCTTCCTTCCTTCCTTTCCTTCTTTTCTTAGTACAGTGGTTTCAGTTCAGGACCTGGAACTTGTTCCACCGGTTTTCTATTACTGGATCACTTGAGTCACATCTCCAGTCCTATTTTTTTCCCCTAGTTATTTTATTTATTTGTCGCTTGTGGGGCTTGAACTCTGGGCCTGGGTGCTGTCCCTGAACTATTCAGATCAAGTCTCCCGTCCTACCCCTTGAGCCACAGCACCACTTCCTGTTTTCTGGTGGTAATTGGAGATAAAAGTCTTACCGACTTTAATGCCCTGGCTGGCTTTGAACCATGATCCTCAGATCTCAGCCTCCTGAGTAGCTAAATTACAGGCCTGGGCCACAGCGCCCGGCTTCTAGCTATTTAATTTTTTTTTCTTTTTTTTTTTATTGTAATTAGTAAAAGGGTTACATGATATTTGCCAGATAGAAGGTGCATTGATTCACATACATTGATACCCTTTCACATGTCTTGGTACCCATTTCCCTCCCCCCCCCCCACCCCCCATAGTTATTTAATTTTGTTTTACTTTTTTTTTTTTTTTGGTGGGTTATGGGGCTTGAACTCGGCCTAGGCGCTGTCCCTGAGCTCTTCAGCTCAAGGCTATGGCCCTCCCCTTAAGCCAAGCCCCACTTTCCGTTTTCTAGAGGTTAATTGGATATAGGAGTCTCAGTTCCTTTTGTGCTCTGGCTAGCTTTGAACCAGGATCCTCAGATCTCAGGTGTGAGCCACGGTGCCTGGCTGTAGATTAGGAGATTTTTCTGTGTGGGCTGGCTTGAAACAATGATCTTCTAGATCTCAGCCTACTGAGTAGCTAGAATTACAGACTTGAGCCACGGGCCTTCTGTCTTTTTTTTTTTTTTTCTTTTTTGTGGGTCATGGGTCTTGAACTCTGGGCCTGGGCGCTGTCCCTGAGCTCCTCAGCTCACGCTACCTCCTTACCCCAGGGCTGGGCGTTGTCCCTGAGCTCTTCAGTTCAAGGCTACTTCCCTATCCTTGAGCCTAGCCTCACTTCCCGTTTTCTAGTGGTTAACTGGAGATAAGAGTCTCACGTATTTTTGAGCCGGGGCTGGCTTTGGACCTTGATCCTCAGATCTCAGCCTCCTGAGTAGCTAGGATTACAGGAGCACCCCGCGTCCGGCCATAAACTTCCATCTTGCATGAGAATCTCTGGATCTCCCAGAGAACCTAATAATACTAGATAGTCTATAGGTGCTCAATACACGCTTGTCTGGAGACAACTCACAGGGAAAAGAAAACCTGAAAAGCTTCAGGATAGTAAAGAGATACAGGAGTCCCAGGTCTCCTTTCTTTCAAAGGCTCTCTAAGCCCGTGGCTACAGATGGAGCAATGAGGCGGAAGAAGAAAACTACCATTCCCAGGAGACGTTGTCTCCCCATTGCGCATGCGCAGGTCCCTCCTCTAGTCCGGAGCGTCTCGTGGCGTTCTTCTCGCGCATGCGGTCTAGGATCGGTGCTCTTCCGTCCCGTTGCTACTCTGCTCCAGAGTTGGTGTCTGGATCTCTTGGGACCTCGGGTAGCGATGCTGCCCTTCTCTTTGCTTTGGGCCGCTCGGGTAAGAATGGAGTTCCGGAGGCTGGATGACCAGTGGAACTTCCTCTTCCTATCTTTTATTCCCATTTACAAACTCTGGGTCTCTCCCCTCCGCCTTTCTCTGCACGTGCTCTGGTGCTCAGGATGCTGATGGGTCACTAGGGGATCCCCCAGACTCCTGGGTGCACGTGGGGGGGTGAACTGGGGCCCCTAGCACTGGCCATCAGTCTCCCCAGAGCCTCGTGACCGCCCATTTCACGTGGCATTAGGGGAGAGGACCGCGCCAGATGCCAACTGGACCCTGTGTTGGGCAGGTCGTGGAGAAGGAGCCGGCTTCCCGGCTTCCACTCACAAGTCGAGTTTTTCCCGCCTGCACTGAGACATGCAGATGATGCAACGAAGCCTCATACTACTTTGCTCAGACAGGGGTCCTGTGGCAGTGTGGGCTGAAAGGTGGAAAGGGTGGCGGGGTGATGAGGGGGAGGGGTGTACAGGATGTAGGTTTTGGCTTTCCTGCCCTCCCCCTCCCTGTCCCGGACACCACCTTCCTGGGGACTGCTGAAGATCTTCCCTTCCATCTCCTGTACTGTAGACACTGACTGACTCTATGGCTTATGGCCACAATCCCTGTTAACTTTCTCCTGGTCTAGCTATTTATGAAGGCACTTTACAGAGTCATTTTTGTTGGGGCTGGGGTGGGGCAGGTCTGGAATCTCAGCGTCTCTCCTGAATTTGGGAGATGTGGGGCTTCTGGAAGACAAGCCTGAGGGGGGTGAGGCAGAGTCCATTCTGAGGCCAGGTGAGTGGAGCAATTCAGAACTTACCCCTTGGACATTGATCTCAACCTTGGCCTTAGCACTGCCTTTGAAAGGTGGAGGTGGGGTGGTGGTAACTGCAATAGGCTGACCAGAGATGCTGACCAGACAGGCCAGAGGGCCCTCCCTGTCCATAAGCATGGCTGAGAGTAATTGGGAGACTTTCTCTGGACAATTTCTGTTTGACTTTGGCCTTTTCTGCCCCCTCCTAGCCTTTGCAGAGATGTGGTCAGCTGGCAAGGATGACAACTCGGGCTCAACACATGGAAGCAGCCCACAATCAGACTGGGGAAACAACTGGAGGTTGGACAGGCCAGGAGAGTCTGGCAGACAGTGATCCTGAGATGTGGGAGCTGCTGCAGAGTGAAAAGGACAGGCAGTGTCGTGGCCTGGAGCTCATTGCTTCAGAGGTGAGAACTGGGGCAAGGGGTGGGCCAGCATGAGTTACAGGAAATAAGAAGTCATGTGATATTTCTCCACATTTCCCTGTCACATTCAAGGCTTTCCTGCAGGGCCTATGCCCCTTGATTGTACTATTGTGCTGTCCTGTGAAGTGAAGGCAGGACCACTTCAGCTTATGGGGATAGGGAGCTTCCAGGGTCCCTAAAATCTCATCTCTTCCCTCCCTCCTTCTCTCCCTCCCTCCCAAGAACAAAGAGGAGCCTGGACACACAGGTCTTAGTGCACAGGTGGCATTTCTAGGAACTCCCAACATGGCAACTGAGTTTCTGAGAATGCCATCTCTGGCCTTGCCCCACACCTGGCAAGGAGCACAGAGGAAGCAGGGCTTTCTGTGCAGCTTGACTTCCCCCCACTGCAGCCTGTGAGCTCTGGAAGGGTGGGGCTGTGGGGGTCCAGGAGAGGGGACCCAATGCCTTCTGACATTGCCCCCCCACCACCCCAGAACTTCTGCAGCCGAGCTGTGCTGGAGGCCCTGGGGTCCTGTCTGAACAACAAGTACTCGGAGGGTTATCCTGGCAAGAGGTGAGGGCCAGACCAGAGGGCTGGAGGGCAACATCTGGGATGGTGTTCCCAGCGGTGGTAGCTTCCTGTACCATACCAGTGTTCATGGAGCAGTGGCCTTCCCACTCCTGTGCGGCTGGTGGGGAACCCTTCCTTTGTGCCTTTATGTGCTCTTCTCCATGGCAGATACTATGGAGGTGCAGAGGTAGTGGATAAAATCGAACTGTTGTGCCAGCGCCGGGCCTTGGAAGCCTTTGACTTGGATCCTGCTCAATGGGGAGTGAATGTGCAGCCCTATTCAGGGTCCCCTGCCAATCTAGCTGCCTATACAGCCCTTCTGCGGCCCCATGACCGGATTATGGGGCTGGACCTGCCCGACGGGGGCCAGTGAGTATGCATGGGATGGGGGCTGGGTGTGCTGGGCAGTAGTGACATGAGAAAGGAGTTATTGGGTACCTGCCATGTCCCTGCCACGCAGGTGGACCATGCACAGTAGGGGATGTGACCGAAGTCATATCAGTGCCACCACAGAATGAAGAAAGCAGTGAGAGGGAGCAAACTAGGGCCAAGGTTCTAGGGGACAGAGGCCTGTGGAGCTGGGCAGGAAGTCATTGTGGGGTTATTTCACTCTGTGGCCTTCTTCTCACCTCATAGCCTCACCCATGGATATATGTCTGATGTCAAGCGGGTCTCTATCACATCCATCTTCTTCGAGTCGATGGCCTATAAGCTCAATGTAAGTGCTCTTGGACCTGGGGAGTTCAGAGTGCTCTTTTCCTGAATAACCCTCAGGGTCATGGAGGACTGCCTTTCTGCCATCTTAGCGCTTTAGCTGTTTGTCTGTTTGCCCAGCCCCAGACTGGCCTCATTGACTATGACCAGCTGGCGTTGACTGCTCGGCTTTTCCGGCCTCGGCTTATTATAGCTGGTACCAGTGCCTATGCTCGCCTCATTGACTACGCCAGAATGAGAGAGGTCAGTGGGAGACCAAAGTCCTGGACTCTCCTGGGGTGTGGGGGCGGCTGCGGAGGAGGGCAGCTTTGGGTTATGCACGCCTGGGTTTTCCTTAGTTGAGGCCTCTGTATCATCCAGGTTTGTGATGAGGTCAAGGCATACCTCCTGGCAGACATGGCCCACATCAGTGGCCTCGTGGCTGCCAAGGTGATCCCCTCACCTTTCAAATATGCAGACATTGTCACCACCACCACTCACAAGACTCTTCGAGGGGCCAGGTAAGGCTCCCCTGAGGTCAGGCCTCCCCTGCCATTCTCTGCTTTCATATCCAAGTCCTGGAGCATGGAGTAGATGGGAGAGAAATTCATTCCCAGTGTAGACAAGCAGCTTCTGCTTAGACTGTGACAGTTCCCTTTCTCTTGCCCATGATAACATCCCCTTGGCAGGGGATGAGTGGAGTGAGGGTCTAGAATCCAGTGCATCAGACACAACTGAAGTACCCTGAGAACTCTTGAGGGCTCAAGCCACCAATCTTCCTGGGTTCGTATCCCTGGTCTTAGTTTTTTTTGTGTGGGTCATGGGGCTTGAACTAGGCTTGGGCACCGTCCCTGAGCTCTTCAGCTCAAGGCTACTGCTCTACCCTTGAGACACAGCCCCATTTCCCATTTTCTAGTGATTAATTGGAGATAAGAGTCTCAGGTCCTTTTGTGCCCTGGCAGGCTTTGAACCTTGATTCTCAAATCTCAGCCTCTGAGTAGCTAGGATTACAGGTGTGAGCCACTGCACCCAGCTGTTCTTGTATTTTTAGCTTAGATTCTGACTACCCACCTTCCACACAGGTCAGGACTCATCTTTTATCGGAAGGGGGTACAGACTGTGGACCCCAAGACTGGCCAGGAGATTCCTTACACATTTGAGGACCGGATCAACTTTGCTGTGTTCCCATCCCTGCAGGGGGGACCCCACAACCATGCCATTGCCGCAGTAGCTGTGGCCCTTAAGCAGGTTGGAGAGTTTGCCCTTTGTGGAGGGGCTGGGGCATTGTTCCAGCTGACTTGCTTGTGCCCTACTCTCTCTTTCTGTCCCTCTCCCTCTCCCTCCCTCTGTCCATCCCTCCCTCCCTTCCTCCCTCCCTCTCTCTTTCTCTCCCCCCCCCTCTCCTTTCCTGTCCTGGGGCTTTAAAACTCAGGGACTAGGCACTATAATTGCTAAAGCTAGTGCTCTACTACTTGAGCCACAGCACTACTTGTGGCTTTTTGGTGGTTCACTGGAGATAAGTCTCATGGATTTTCCTGCCCAGGCTGGCTTTGAATCACAGTCTTTACATTTCAGTTTGTTGTGTGATTAGGATTACTGGAGTGAGCCACCGGTGCCCAGCCTGGCCCAGTGGCTTTCTGTCTGGTGAACTAAGGTTGATTGAAGGAAAGTGAATAGGAAGTATCAAGGCTGGGATGGTGGAACCATAAACGGTGTGGGGGGACAGTTGAGATCAGGCAGGGCTTACACCAGGCTGGGAATTGCCAATGCTGCTGTCTCATCTCCAGGTCTGCACCCCTATGTTCCGGGAGTACTCCCTGCAGGTGTTAAAGAATGCTCGGGCCATGGCCGATGCCCTGCTAAAGCGAGGCTACTCATTGGTGTCTGGTGAGCCGGGGTGGGCAGTGACTTCTGCAGACTTGGGCAGAGGTTCAGGCCCATTATTCCCTCTTTACTAACCCTCCCCCCCCCCCAATTAGGTGGCACTGACAACCACCTAGTGCTGGTAGACCTTCGGCCCAAGGGTTTAGATGGAGCACGCGCTGAGCGGGTACTGGAGCTTATATCCATCACTGCCAACAAGAACACATGTCCTGGAGACCGGAGTGCCATTACCCCTGGGGGCCTGAGGCTTGGTAAGACCCGGGTTGGAGGTGGTTCCCCCACTGTGGCTGCTCCATGACCTTAGCCATGCTAATCCTGTCCTTTGCCTCTGCCATAGGGGCCCCAGCCTTGACTTCTCGGCAGTTCCGTGAGGATGATTTTCGGAGAGTTGTGGATTTTATCGATGAAGGGGTTAAGATTGGCTTGGAGGTGAAGGGCAAGACTGGTGAGTGAGTCAGGAAGACCTCTCCAGCCGCTCTCCAGCCTCTGTTCACTCCCTGTCGTGGGTGATCCCTGGGTGATCTGCCTGGAGTTCTGACTAGTTCTTATTTTTCTTTCCTTCCTCACCCCTTTTTAGCCAAGCTCCAGGATTTCAAATCTTTCCTGCTCAAGGACCCAGAAACAAGTCAGCGTCTGGCCAAGCTCAGGCAACAAGTGGAGCAGTTTTCTAGGGCTTTCCCCATGCCTGGTTTTGATGAGCACTGAAAGCACAGCAGAACCAAGGGCCACAGATGGGAAGTAAATTTCCTTCCTGCCTACCTGGGCCAGGGCACGGGACACCACTTACCTTTCTGGGTTTTGGTGGGGAAGGTTGAAGATCTCTCACTTACAGCTGGGTACAGCTCTCTTCCTGGAATTTGCAGCTGAGTTTTGTTTTGTAACTGGACTTTAAAAGGACATTAGCTTTCTGCCCTATCCTTCTACCATTTTCTCAGTTTTAGATACTCTTATTCTCCAGAAGGAAGAGTTACCCTGCTGAGCTGGAGAATGGGGCGGGGCAGGGGGAGGGGGGAGGCCCCCTCCTGACTGGTTTTATCTAATAAAATGCTAACCTGCCCTCCTGTTTCTATTGCTGTGGGAGGGGTCCCATGGGCTAGCTAGTGATTTGACTCCCTCAGAGTGTGTGTGTGTGTGTGTGTGTGTGTGTGTGTGTGTGTGTGTATTTCTCCACAACCACAAGGACCCCCGGGGCTGCAGCCGCCTCTCTCTGTCTCTGATCAGAGCCGACACCAGACGTGATTAGCAGGCGCAGCAAATTCAATTTGTTAAATGAAATTGTATTTTGCCCACGGCTGCTTCTGTTTGATCCCCAGGGACATATGGGGAGCAAGGGAGGGGAGGGGTAGGGAGTAGCCCAGGTGTGAGGCGGGAGGTGTCATTGGCAGGCAGTAGCCGGCTAGGACAGGGGAGGGTGTATGGCAGAGGTGCCCATCCTGGGCAGACTGGGCTGCCAGGGTGAGCCCAGTTGAGCCTAGGCAGCACCACCCCTAGGCAGTTTTCAGAGCTCGGCTAACGTGATGCCTGCCACGTCTCTTGGCACTCTGAGGCCCCGTTTGTTGTTGGCACACGTTGGTCACGCTCAACACGTATCCCTGTGCCACACCCTCCAAGTTCTGGTAGGAAGGCAGAAGGGGCTGGCTTGAGCCTGTTGGTTCTGTCTTAGCTGCTGTCTGTCTTGACTACCCTTCCCTTCCCCCACATGGGACTCAGCCACAGGTCAGAGGTGCTTCCGTTGAGAGCAAGGGAGAAGGGTGGGGGTGGAGCTGCCTCCTCTCCTCGTGGGAATCCAGCCTATGTAAGCAGAAGCTAGCTGGGCAGGGTGGCTGGATTGATGCCCTGGGGTCCAGGCAGAGAAGGGAATAACAACTGAGTTGGTGGTTTACATGGAACAGCCCAGCCTGGCTTAGAAGTCTGGCCGGTCCTTCTTCAGCTTCTTATAGTCAGTAGAAACTGCGAGGAACTAAGAGGGAGAGGAGGTTTGCAGGAGGGCCCATGCCTCCTTTGCTTTCATTACAGGTGGGCAGGGGCAGATGCAGGGATCAGGAGGTGAGTGGATGGGTAACACCCTAGACCCACCAGCTGGTACCTTGTATTGATCATTGGGGCTCAAGCGATTCCAGGGTTCTGGGTTGTTCTTTCGGTCCCAGCTGCAGAGGGGAGGGGAGGATTAGTGTCTTCTTTCAGGGAGCCAAGACTATGAGCTCTGAGGTCCAGCCAGGGTCTCTGCTTCGCACCCTAGCACTGCCTCCCACCCCCACCCCTGGTCTCTTATGCCAGAGGGCCCATATCCTAGAGACCACAGAGGAGGGGGCATGTTAACTGGAGCTGACAAGCAAGACAAGAAGCTTGTCATCACTGTCAGCATGGGGCCTAATGACAGAATGACAGCCTTGCCTGGGGACTCTCACCCGTTCCTTGACACCCTAAATTAACCCCTCAGTGAGTTGTAGGATTAGCAGAGATCTGAGGGAAAGGTTGCTGGTTCAAATTCAAGTAAAGTGGTAGGCTTGTAGGTGTGCCTGTTGCTTACCAGATCCCCCGCCCCCATCCCTGCTGCTTCCAGCAAGAAGTCTCAGTGCCACCCAAGGCCCTCTTTGTAGCCCCTGCACCCCAGGCTGCTTCTGGGTGCACCTAGAGGTACCCAAAAGCCCGAGGCAGCCTGTAGAGCAGTGTCGCTATGGCAACCAGGCTGGGAGCTACAGGGATTCCTAGCCCTGAACCCATCAAGCCACCAAGGAATGGGCCAGGTGGGCTGGAGAGGAAGTGGGTTTCCCAGCTCAAGAACCAGCTCCAGACTCAACAGGCCAGATGGTACAGTAGGAGGAGACATAGAGTATGAGGACCCTTGCTAAGGCACCCACCCAAGCCCAGTCTTTACCAGACGTCTGGACTGCGCAGGGCGAGTCGAAGCAAGTAGAGTGCAGCACTGCCCATGCCCAGGCCAATGAAGCTGATCATCGGGATGAGCTGCAGGGAAGACCGAGGGCATGTTGAAGGGTCAGTACCCTCCTTGCAGTACCCACTTGCCATTTCAAGTTTTTCTGCCCATCCTTTCCCCACCCCAGGTCTAATGCCTCCCTCCCGTCTGTGAGAGGTATCCTAGAATCTACAACTACACTTAGCTGAATTATCTCCTTTTCCCAATGGCAATACTGTCCCCTACATTCCTGGAACAGGGATATATAGCAAGGATGAAGGTGCTGGGTGAGGAGGAATGCTGGGGGACCTGAGCAAGAGGTAGGACTCTTGGGAATTTGAGATGTGGGATAGCAAGAGAAGAGTTAGAATCAGGATTGAACTCACCGCTGGATGTCTTTTGATCTGCCGGTATAAGCGAGCCCCTAAACTGGTTCCTGCCATCTTGCCTTTCCAGTGTGTAACCCTCTTCTGTGGCTCTTCTCTATCCCTTCTCCTGGGGTCCCGCCCCCCACCGGGGAGGGGTCAGCCTAGCCCAGCCCTGCCCAGCCCAGCCCAGCCCAGCTCCTCCAGACCCACCCCCACCCGACCCAGTTTGCTTCCTCCCACAATTCTAGGTCCAAAGCAGGAAGGGGACTAGGGAGCCAAGAAGCTTATGTTCCTTAGCCCCCTTCTGAGGCAGGCTCTGGATCCCATGGAAAACGATCATACTGGGAGCACGTCTGAAGGAGACACCTCACAGTCATCTAGAAATGGATAGAAGGAGGAGCCAGATGTGGGACAGGCAAGCAGGCACCACTCCCAGACAGTTCAGACTCTTATGATGTGGGACCAGGAGGGGTAAGGGACTGGTGAGGGCATCTGAAGCACTTCCTGTGGGACCTCCCAGGAGTAAGCAGATTCTGAAGCCCCTGGCTCTGCCCCTTCCACCACCTAGCCTAACACGGACATTTCTAGACCTGTGGTTGGCCTGGAATAGTAGCTGGGGGCTGGAGATGTGAGTCCCAGTTTAGGATATTAGACATCAGTTGAAGCATTTAAGGATTTGAGACACTTGATTGCTTTGGGGATCCGGGCTAGAATTGAAGGTGGAGTCCCCCATCCCCCCTACCTGAATCCTAGGAGTAAAGGAAGTGAAGGGAGTGAAACAAAGATAGAAACGATGGTGAAGTAAGAAAGAGCGAGACTGAACTATGAAGCATAAAGATTGTCTCTTTTCCCTGCCAATTCAGGTGTCTGCTGTGCTGCTTGGGGGGGGGGGGTTGGAGGGGTGGCTCCCCGCTTCCGTCCAATTCCGGGGGAATTGGAGTTTGGGGACATAGAAGCATCATCTGCTTCCTTACCACTCTCATGGCTAACCTCCACCTCCCTGCCCGCCTCTGCAGCCGAATCCTGTTGATTCTAGAAGGCTTCTTGAGCCTTCTAGAGCCTGTCCATGGTGGCGGTGGCGGAGGGGGGGGGATCGGATGAGAGTTGTGCACCCCACGCCCGTTGGGCCCCTCGGGGTATTGGCTAGGATAGGACACTTCCTGAGAACCCACTCCCTTTTTCGCAAACGGATACCTCCCCCGCCCCTGGTGCTGACAAGCGCCGCTGTAATTAGGCTGCAGGGTCCCGGGCTCTCCGCCTCCCTCCGGCGGATAATGAGATAAAGTGTCAGAGACACGGCGAGAACAAAGAGACAGAGACTCGCTGCAACGTGGGATGGGGAGGGGAGGGGGGGCTGATGGATGTCAGAGCCTCAGGCTGAGCTGCGCCCCCATCTCCCCCCTCCACCCCAGCGTCGGCACCTTCAGGGCTTGGCTAGGGAGGAGGTGTCAGCTCTCCAAGTCTCCGGGACTTAAAAAAAAAAAAGCAATCTAGAAGCTGGAGCTCCAGCGGCCGCCCAGCTGGATTGCACATCTGGCGCTCTGTGTACAGCTGGGGAGACAGGACGTCGGAAGGGCCGTCTTGCTCGGTGTCCCTTTGCTCTTGGGCCCCTGCCCCCTCCCCGTCCGTCCCCGCGCGCCTTTCCTTCTGCGTTCTGGTGACCTGGGCCTAACTCGCCACCCAGAGCCTCGGCCTGTCCCTCCTGCCTTTGGGGCCTCTCCAAGCCTCACGATTGCATTACTGATCTTGATTCCTTGACCCTGCACACCTGCTCCTAGTCTCCGTGATTGTGAGCCTATTCCGAGGTCCTGCTCCTTTCCACCTCTGGATGGACTGTGGTCGCAGGGACAGAGCTGGGGCGGAGCGTGGATTCCAGATCCCTCTCCACCCCCTTCCTCCCGCACGTTCCCAGTAACTCAGGCCAGGTTGGCCCAGCCGAGAGCCGGGGGCCTTAGCGGTCCCTCTTCCCTCTCTTTAGCCGAGGATTAGGCGAAACCCGGTTAGTACCGCTGGGACTAAACTCTTCAACACCAAACCTCATCCGGATTCTAATCCGCGAGCTGGCGGCGCAGCAAGTCAAATGCAGCTGGGCTCTCCGGAACCAGGAAGGGGCGGGCGGGGGAGTGGGGTGGGTGGGAGGGTGGGAGGCTGTGGGTGCGGGCGCCCCCTAGAGGCCTAGCGGCTCTCAGGCTGGGGGTGGGGGGAGGCCTCGGGCTCCCCCTGTGGGAAAGTGCCTGCTGGCGCCGCCAGCGCTCGCGCTGGTAAATCCGTGCCTGGAAGTGTACAGGTCATTCCCCCAAAGCAGTGGGTCCCTCAGCTTTCCACTCTCGGGGTGAGGGGTGGGGGCCGAGAGCAGAGAGCGGAAACGGAAGGTGCTGCTTTGCCCGCTCCAGCAGCACCCCAGGTCTAGGCTGGCGCCTTTCGCTACACTGAGCTCCATCTCTGACTTGGCCTGCCCTAAGCCCCCAATTGCCCTTCTTTTTTTTTTTTTTTTTTTGCCTTTTTCATCAGGCTGTCTGTCTTTCTAAGCTCTGTATCTCTGTGTATGTGTGTTTTTTCGTTTCCTCATCTTCTGGCTGGCTTTGTTCTGCATCTGTTCCTCTTGTCTGTCTCTCCTTCCCTCTCTCTGTCTTTGCAAAGGGCGAGTCTCCCCATTCTCCTTTGTCCCCATTCTTCAGCTGTAATTCCATGATCTGGCTTGCTGGCCCTGGAGGGGGAGAGGGGGCTGCTCAGCAGTCTAGTGAGAGAGCCCGGGACACCTCGGTGCACCGCTCAGGGTCCAAGTCCTGATCACCTCCACCTTCCTGTAACCTCAGCTTCACTTCTGGCTTCCCTCTGCAGCCATGGGGCCTGGAGGGGGTTCCCCGAAAGGAAGCCACAGTGCCCAGCATCTGTTCAGGAGTCTCAGGGCTCCTGACTCCCTTCTGCCACTATTAAGGGCGCTGGGTCCCGAGGCTCTGAATGATCATGATTGCATCAGCCAGACAGAAGCGGAGCTAGAAGCCGGGCAGCGAGCGAGCGAGCGAGCCTAGCCGAGCCGAGCGAGACAAAGACGCCCGCGCCATCTGTTTATGCAAAGCGGTCTCCGCAAGGGACCCCGGCGTCCTAGTGCCTGGCCCAGCCCGGGGCACGAGGTCAGGAGCCCGCTCCCGCCCAGCGCTCAGCTGCGCCTAGGCATCTCCCTTCCCGAGCGCCCGGAGGGGCCACGGGGCGAGCAGACCCGGGAGGGGGCGGGGGTGTTGATGTGATTGGAGCGGACGCGGCTGTTTCTTCAATAATGGATGGAGATGATGCGGACGGCGGAGCTGAGCCGGCCGGGAGAGGAGAGAGGAATAGAAATAGGGAGAGGAAGGAGAGGGGGCGGGAGACTTAATCAGACGGTTTCGGGTGCGCGAGTGCGCGCACACGTGCGCGTGCCTCACACTGTCATTCGGGTACACGCTGTCGCGGCTCACACCCAGGCACACGCCCACGCACTGTCACCGACACACACACACACACACACACACACACACACACACACACACACACACACACACACCTGCAGCAGAAGACGCCAGAGCAGCACTCACAAGTTGCTCTTTCTGATTTTTTGCTCACAGTCTTGGAGGCACAGAAGCACGCAGGGGGGGAGGGACGGGGGAGCTGGGGGCACACCCAGGCGTAAAGAGGCACACACACGTAGACACGCCAGAGCACATATGAACAGGCACCCAGACACCTCCACACCCTGGGGCTTAAACAGATAAAAATCATGAGCGGGAGGTGGATAGACCTAACAATACACATTCGTGGCCTGTGCACATAATTGAGATATGCTCCAACACCTGGGGTTCAGACACATTTACAGGATGCAGACACACATACTCCACACACACTAGGGGTATAGGTGCTCATAATTAGCAGGGATAAAGAGAAAGGGAAACCCTGCACTACCACACCCACTCAGGACCTTACACATTCAGAACCATGCACATGCAGGATCCGCCATCTGTGCTCTGTGCTATGGAGTGGGGCAGAGAGGTCACCAGGGCCCCCCAGAGCAGACTTTGTTAGTCCATCTTAGCCTAGCTGTATAATGAGGTAGTGGTGATGGGAGGCGCCTGGGGCTGTAGACTCAGAGGACAGTGGGCCAGGCTTGACTGCCAGCAAGCTACCTTCCCTCCGCCCTCAGGGCTGCAGGTGGTGCAGACCTTAAGCCAGCTCTGTACAATAACAGTACAGGGATACATAGCACATCCCTGCACAATAGAAGGCTTGCTGCTCCCAACTTGAGCAACTGATTGGGGGGATTGGGAGATACCATGGGTAACACTGGCAGCAGTACTAGGAGATTCCTAGGATCCCCAACAAGGCTGAGAGAGGGTCACTATTCTATCTCATCTCCCATGATCTCCAGTTCTGACTTCAAGGACCATTAAACAACAACAACAACAAAATAAAACAAAAAACCAAACAAAACAAAACAAAACTCAGGCCAGGAGTTTGGCCTAGTGGTAGATGCTTGCCTAGCATACATGAAGAAGACCCGAGTTCCATTTTTCAGTACCACATACACAGAAAAAAGCCAGAAGTGGTGCTGAGGCTCAAGTGGTAGAGCTTTAGCCTTGAAAAAGTCAAGGACAGTGCTCAGGCCCTGAGGTCAAGGCCAGGACTGGCAAAAAAAAAAAAAAAAGTAGCATGGGAGTGGAAGTGTGGCTCAAGTGGTGGAGTGTCAGCTTTGAGTGAAAAAGCTAAGGAAGACTGAGAGGCTCTGAATACAAGCCCCCCCCCCCCAATCTCTCTGTCCCTGTCTGTCTCTGGCACAAACACACGGAGTGGGCAGTGGAGAGGGGTTGGGACGTAAGTTGTGTCCTGGACTCTAGTACTTCTAGGCCTTCCTCCTATTTTCAATTCAGTCTGCTCCTTGGCCCAGACTTCTGACCTTTGCAGCATGCAGCATCATCATCCATCACCCAGGCGGCTGCTTGGGAGGGTGGATGGCGCTGGGAGCTCCAACAGGGTCGTTGCCCTCTCCCCCGACTTGCTCCTGGGCCCACTGGCCAGGGCTCAACCGCAGGGAGAGTGTAAGGGGAAGGGCGTGGCCTTAGGGCTTATTGCTGACCCTGGCGAAGCGTTTCACCAGCCCTGGTACCCCAGCTCCTCTCCTAGGAGCTCAGCACAACCCGACTTTCCATTCCTCCCGCCCCCCTTCTCTCGGGCCCTTTGCTTAATTTCCTATTAACTGCTGATAAATCCAATTAAACCGCCGCTCTAATTAGGGACAGCTGCCGGCTCGGTAAGGCGAGGGAGGGGAGGCGCCCCGCGAGTGTAGGGGAGAACAGCCGCTCTCCCTGCTCTTCGACACCCCCACGCCAGCATCGCCGCCCAATGAGCCAGTAAATTGGTTTTGCTTCAGCATTGAGGGGGGCTCTCGACGATCTCGGGGCTCGGGTGTTGAGTCCCTCCGACTGCTGGATGAATCCGGGCGATCTAAGCCCTGGCTGTTCCGCCTTTCGCTCTGGTAGCGAAATCCCGGAGAGAGATGGGGGCAAAAGGTTGACTTGTGTGTGATTGGAGCGTGTGTGCCTACGATCCGTTCCCATTCCATCCCAGCCGTGATAAAGGGGGCTGCACGAGTCTTCCTGTATGACCCCGCACCCCGGGGGTCCAGAAGAGCCAAGGGCAAAGGGAACAAGAAACCAAACTGCAGTCTTGTGTATTTCCCTACCCCCACCACACCTTAGCCTTCTGGATGGAAGTGGGGGGGGGGCGTCCCGGGCCCTCCTCTTCCCCAGCCCAGCTGAGCCCCTGCCCTCCCCCCTGCCAGCAGCAGATGGTGCCCGGGCTCCCGCTGCCAACCTTGCTAGGCGATGCCAACCTCAGTTCTGGCAGACAACGGGCAGACGAGAGCAGCTTCTGGCTGGCCAGGCTGACCCTCCCCCACCCACCAACAAGCTCAGGACCCTCCCATCTGCCCCACTCCAGCGACCACCCTAGACTGCCTCTCACTGATCCGCTCCCATGTCCCCAGGTCCAGGTCTCCTTCTGCTCTCTTCCCCACACCTTCCCGCTCCTCGCCACCTGCCGCCCTGACCAGGGCCGGCTTATTTGCATATTTGCATATGCAAATAACACCATTTGCATACGGCGCGCCGCAGGGGGCGGTCTCGGTGAGAGCGGTGAGCTGTCTGCCCCACGTCCTCTCTCGCTCCTCTGTACCTGTCGGAAAGGGCTGGGGCAGGGGCCGCGCGGGAGGGGTGAGGCCCCCCGGCCTCGCTAGCTCGGTTCCCCGAGGACTCGAGAAAATGTTGCCATGGAGACGGCACGCACCCCACCCCCTCCCAGGCCTAGGGTCTTGGGCTTGGTGTCTCTGATTCTCTCCCCCTAGCCACCCCCAGCCCCTCCCCATCTCTCACTCTCCAACAGAGATCTTGCATCGCCCCCTGGCGGCCTGGCTGGGCGCTGAGCCAGGTTCGAAAATGCGAGGGGCCGCCCGCCGCGGAATCGTCCAGAGCTACATAGAGACCTTCCCAGCCGGCAGACTCGGCTCTCAGCAGCTGGGGCTCTCTGTAGGTCCGGCGGTGGCTGTAGGTCGATACCCCCTTCACAGGCCTAGCCTGGGGTATCCGACTGCCAACCTCCCACCAGCCCCAGCCCAAGTGCTTACCCGATAACAGTGCGGTGGAAACACTGGTGAGGTCCCCCCCCCCACATACCACTACAGGACTTCTTGTCCCTAAAGAACAAACTTTTCTAACTTTGGTCAAAACTTTAATAAATGGGCAACATTTGACATTTAGTCCCCGCGATTCCCTCCTCGGCTCCTCCTAGTGGAGACACCTCCCACCCCCACCCCACTCCCCATCCCCCAACCCCCCAGCTCTCTTAGGCTAGATGGCCTTGAAGGGCTTGCGGGGTACAGGCTGCTCCTGGCAACAAATAGCAACAAATATCGAGGCCCCAGGTCCGGGAGGGAGGCGGGAACCAGTCCCTTTCCCAGAAGCCTCATCTTGGTTGGCTCGCCTTCCCAACCCTCCCCACTCGCAGTCCAGTTGCTTTCGTCCCTCTTCTTCTCCCCAACCTCCACTGGGCCCGCCCAGAACGGAGGTGTCCCCCGACAGCAGGTGCCCGCACACCTAAATCTCCTCCAGGAAGTCTGCGGGGAACAGCCCCACCTTGCGGCCGGTGTAGACTTTGACGTAGCCCCCAGCTTCGTCCCCTTTCTGCACCACGATCTAGGTAGTGGAAAGAGAGGAATCAAGGGAAAAAAAGCAGATGAGAGCAGGCGAACCTGGGATGGGTTCTTGGCCTACTCTCAGTGTGGCCAGTTGAGAAGCATTCAAGCTTGAGATTGGGTTAGGGCACGGGAGCCACCTGGTCCTTCTTGAGAGTGATCTGCCCGATCTCACGGTTCCCCACGAAGGACCTTGTTACCCGGTGCACACGTTCTCCAGCCCGGACCCGAATGATGAAATTTGGAGGGAAAAATCCAACTTTCTCTCCGATTTTGCCCTACAGAAGGTAATAGGTTGAACTGATTTTTTAAAAAAAACTCAAGATTCTAGGCCTAAACCTATATCCCACCCTAGCTAGCCCCAGCAATTTCTCTTACTCGCCACCACTCCTCATTGGAGTCATCAATGACCGTAATTTTCTCTCCTGGCCTGGAATAGGAAGAAAAGGATCTTTGAGATTTAGAGGCTTCATAAACCAGTCCCTGGCTATGTCCCAGCCCCAGCCGCAGCCCCAATGGGTGGGAAGCTCAGAGTCCCTTCTCCCATTTCCTTCCCCATAGGGAGTCTAGCTTCCCCCCTCTTCATTGCTCCCCATTTCTCCTCAGAAGGAGTCTCACGGGAAATCCAGGTCGTCCTTTTCCAGGGCTTTGAACCGATAGAGAGCCACAAAGTAATGAGACTGCTGGAAGCCAGGCTGTTTGTGCTAAGGGGTGAAAAAGGGTGATGAGTCTCAAGGCTCTTCTACTCCACCTTGAGGGGCATTCTCCAGACACAATGTGTTTCAACTTTTTTTTTTTTTTTGCCAGTCTTAGGGCTTGAATTCAGGGGCCTGAGCACTGTTCTTGGACACTTTTTTTTGGCTCAAAGCTAGTGCTCTGCCACTTGAGCCACAGCCCCACTTCTGGCTTTTTCTGAGTATGTGGTACCAAGGAATTGAACCCAGGACTTCATGCATGTATTTCAACTTTATTCTAGGTCCTGGAGTTGAGAGTTTACTGTGTTGAATGGGTGCAGTTAATATGAAGGGTGGGTGGTGGAGAGTGATGGGAACTTCTATTGAGGCCAGGAGTGATGTCAAACTTAAGTTGGGGGAAAGACCAGGGTCCTTGAAGGGAGGAAAGATTCTTACTTTGTCATCAGGTGTCTTCTTCTCAGCCTTCTTGTCCCCTTCAGGGCTGTTTCCTGGGAAACACCAACAAATTGTCTCCATCTCCTGGAAGGCAGCCTTACCCTGTATTGGAAGGCACTCGCACGCTCGCTCTCTCCCTCCCTCTCTCTCTCTCTCCTCTCTCTCTCTCTCTCTCTCTCTCTCTCTCTCTCTCTCTCTCTCTGAGGTTTTCACCCAAACATGTTTGGCTTGCTTGCTCATGACTGGCACTCAACCACTTACACTCCCAGTCTGGCATTTTGGTGGTAAATTAGAGCTCACAGACTTTTCTGTAAACCACAATCCTCAAGATCCCAGCCTCCTCGGTAGCTAAGATTATATGTGTGAGCCACTGCCATCCAGCTCTATTAGATGTTTTTAATTTTTTTTTGCCAGTCCTGGGCTTGAACTCAGGAACTGAGCACTGTCCTTGGATTTTTCTTAAGGCTAGAGCTCTACCACTTGAGCCTCAGCACCACTTCTGGCTTTTTTCTATGTATGTGGTACTGAGGAATCAAACCGGGTCTTCGTGCATGCTAGGCAAGCACTCTACCACTAGGCCAAACTCCCAACCTATAAGGTGTTTTTTATATTCAAATCTTGTCCACCACCCTATGGCACAGCTGAATCCCTGATCCTAACTCATCTTTGCCAACAGAGATGGTTTTCACTCACCATCCTGAGGTTTGCTTTCCTCTGGCCTGGAGGGCTCTGGTTCCTCTTCCATCATGGCTGCTAGAGGCTAGAGACAGCAACAAAGTTAAGGAGATGTCTTAGGAACCTATGCTTGCTACGGCTACTTGGGCTAGGGAACTTCAGAATGCTAGGACCTCAGGGCTAGAAAGATGTTTAAAGGAAATATCTAGTCCAACCACCTACCTAATTCAGAGACCTCCTCTAAAATATGCTGCCAGGTAGGTCACTGTACATTGAGCTTGATTGTGGCTAATGACAAGGAATCTACTACCTTATAAAGTAACTCCATGCACTTTTTTGGGCAATTCCCTGCAATCTTTAGTTATTTATTGGTCCTGATTTGCCCTCTGGAGCTACAAATATGGAACCAACACATAAATATCTGAGGACACCTGACTTGTCCTTTCATTTTTCAGTTCTTTCCTATCACTCCATGATCCAGATTCTAAGCACTTCATTATACTGTCTTCCCTTAAAAATAATCCAGTGTGTAAGAAAAGTGTTCCCCCCACCCCAGAGAATAGAATCTGAGTATGCTAGTCTTTCCAGAAAGGGCCAAATTACATTGCTGGTGTCTTGTAACTTCACTCCATAGAAATCTCTTATCTGTGCCAGTCTTCCATATTAACTAGTTTGAGGTCATATATTTCAGATGAGGCAGTTGATTTTATTTTGACCCAAGAAGAGATAAATGTTTCCTTATGAAATTTCAAGCTATTAAATTGGAGCATAGTGGCACATGCCTGTAATCATAGCACTCAGTCAGGTAGACTGACCATATGGTAAAACTCTGTCCCAAAACAAAAACAGCCTCATCAAATTATTAGCTTTGGCTCTTCCTTCTGGGATGTAAGTTTATTTATTTAATGCTCATTTATATATTTTGTGGTACCAGGGCTTGAATTCAGGGTCTCACACTCTTAATATTTTTTCTCAAAGCTGGCAACTCTACCACCTGAGCTACTCTGCCATTTTTTGCTTATTAATTGAAGATAAGAATTTCTTAGATTTGTCCACCTCAAACCATGACACTCAGATCTCAGCTTCCTGAGTAGTTAGGATTACATACATGAGCCACCAGTGTCTAGCATCTATAACTTTTAAATATAATATCATTCAATGTACAAGTTTTCCTTCCTAGCTTTCTATCAAACTATGTCATTTGTATATCTATTTGTATCAGTAGAAAAGAGGCCATAGATTTAGGAGCATAAACCAATTCATGTTAGAAGGCACCAGAAATCTCCATTTAGTTGGGTACTCCTAAAGGACCAGGACTCTTTGGATACTGAAATTCAGTTAACTTCAGGAATCCAGCTAACTGCAACCATCATTGATATTATATCCTGGTTGTCTAGAAAGATGCTGAACAGAACACAAGTCTGTGGCATTATCAACCTAGTGATTTTATTATAAAAGCAAATGAGGTTATTCTTGGCAGGTAGCCTTGTGTCTCTATTTTACCCTTTGTAAGATGAATGAGTCAGATGATCATGGAGCTTGCATGGTTCCAGAATTCTCTGATTACTTGGCATGTCATGATATATTCTGTCCCCTAAATCCAAAAGCACAGTTCTTGTCTGTCATCCAGCAATGCCAAATGCCTGGGGTCTAGCTTTCTGTAGTATTTAATCTGACACTTTCAGAAGGGAGTTGGAAAAAATGCACTCTATGGGAGTTTTGTGTATGTGTGTGTGTGTATGTATGTGTGTGGTGGGGATCAAACCCAGGTTCTGTGCATTTAAGGCTAAACTTCCCAGCATTACAGCACGGTTCTTCACCTGAGGCGGGCTCAAAACACACTCAAAAATTGCATGTGCAGGTATATTTTGGGGGGTTCTATGCCATTTCAGGGGAAGATCCATAATTTCTATACCCAGGGGAGGGGATGACTTGCCCCATGAGTTTCTGGGGTGTCCATGGGGATATATGGTGCTCACATTTTTCTTATCTGCCTGTCCCTTCTTCCTTTCCTTGTTTGCCATGATCACGCCAGTGCGCAGCGTTTCAAACACAGGGTCATTGCGATTGGTAGAGGCTAGTGGAGTGGAGGAGAGAGAAAACATTATTGGGGAGGCAGAGAAAGGTTTGAAGGAGAGACCTCTAAATAAGGAAGAGGTGGAACTCAGAAGCTACCCATGGGAATTGTATATATACATACATAATACATATATATTATATATGTGTGTGTGTGTGCGTGCATGTGTGTGGTGGAGGTAGAAGTAGGGGAAGAGATAGGAAGGATCAGCTGGCTGTATCTAGGTCAGTGATCTATAAAGGGCTCTAAAAACATTATTGGAAACGTGATCTGATGAAGAAAAATACTCTTCATAACTCCTTCCAGGCAGACCAGTATATGGTGTTGGAAGATGACCCTGGTAAGTTTCTTGGGAATTGGGACCTGCTTGAAATCCCTATTCTCAAAAAGAGAACGATATTTAACTACTTTTGTTTTGCTGAGTGGCACATGCATGTTGGGGGGAGGGGCTATCACCAGGATGTTCTTTCTCATTTAGGTGCCTCAAGTGTTCTGCCTGTCCTTCAAGTAAATACTGAACAGCTTGTCAACTTTTTTGGTCATGGGATTTGAACTCAGGGCCTGGGTACAGTCCTTGGCAGTTTTGCTTAAGGCTGGTGTTCTACCAGTTTGAGCCACAGTAGGTGGTTAATAGGAGTCTCACAAACTTCCCTGATCAGGCCAGCTTTGAACCGTGATCCTCAGATTTCAGGCTCCCGAGTAGCTAGAATTACAAGCATAAGCAACCAGTGTGCCCTGCTGAGTACTTTTTATGTATATGGTACCTAGGAATTGAACCCTGGTCTTTGTGTATGCTAGGCAAGCACTCTAACACTAGGCCAAACTCCCATCCATAAGGGAGTACTTTTAAAAATTGCCAAATTTAGGGCCGGGAGTTTGGCCTAGTGGAAGAGTGCTTGCCTAGCATGCACCAAGACCCGGGTTTGATTCCTCAGTACCACATACAGAGAAAAAAGCCAGAAGTGGTGCTGAGGCTCAAGTGGTAGAGCTCTGGCCTTGAGAAAGTCCAAGGACAGTGCTCAGGCCCTGAGCTCAAGCCCAGGACTGGCAAAAAAAAAAAAAAAAAAAAAATTGCCAAATTAGAACTTGTTTTTTGGTCTAGCCTTAAGTCTGACATGATTGTAATTTCTTACTTAGAAAAACTTTTTTTTTCCTAAAAGGCAAATTTTATTTGTATTTAAAAAAACAAGCATACAAATTCAGGATGGGCACTAAGGGTTCATACCCAGAATCCTAGCTACTTTGAAGGTTGGGATTGGTGGAATATGATTCAAGCCAGCCCAACAGCAAAGTCCTTGAGACTCTTCTCCCCAATTAACTAACAAAAAGCCAGAAATGGAATTGTGGCTCAAGTAGAGCATTAGCCTGGAGCACAAAAGCTCAGAACAACACGCAGATTTGAGTTCAAGCCCTAGGATAGGCACAGAATAAAATAAAATAAAATAAATGCTCAAAAGACATAAACGTTTGAAAGGGTCTATGATGTCAAAGTTCAGTATAGAGTTACAGTTAGGTTCTGGCTATCACCAAAGTTTCTGTTTTGTGTGGAATGCCCCTCCTTCCTGCTTCCACTTTTTGTCTCTGTGCTTTGTCAGTATTCATCAGCCCTACAAAGAAAGCTAGTACGTATCTGGGAATAACAATTACAAAAATGCCTGAGGTGGCCAGGAGTTTGACCTAGTGGTAGAGTGCTTGCCTAGCATGTACAAAGATCTGGGTTCAATTCCTCGGTGCCACATACACAGAAAAAGCCGAAAGTGGTGCTGTGGTTCAAGTGGCAGAGTGCTAGCCTTGAGAATTAGAAAAACTTTTGTATATGGAAACACATATTTGAAAGCTAGTAGATTAAGGTCTCAATCTTGGTTCTACCTCATGCTTGCTGTATTTATGTAGTTCTAGCTAAATCTTTTCTTCAGCTATAAATCAGAGAACTATTGATTGTACCCTAATTGCTTAAAAAATATTAGGCTTTAAGGATAAAGCTATGGGAAACAGAACATTTCTGTTTCAGATGTTGGCTTCCAAAGCTACAGGTGGTGTGAAATCAACTCAGAGGCCTGCCCACTCCCTTAGGTCATATGTGGAGCACTTACAAGCATACTGCTGGTTGCTGTAGAGTGGGGAACTATAGGCCCTTCGGAAACCAGGTGGCTGTAGGATGGGATGAAGGAGTGACCATTAAAAATAGCAAGCTGGGGCCCAGAACCCTGCTTCCCCCATTGAGTGCTCATCCTTTTGCTAGAATATGATAGGCTGAGGGGGAAAAGGGCAAGGAAATTATATGGGATTTCTTGAGGGATCAGCAAGGGAGAGGATAGCCAGCACCATGGATGTCTTCCCTTCTATTTTCTTGCTCCACAGAGCATACTCACGATTTTGCCAAAGCACCTCTGCATCTCCACGTAGGACTGACAATGTTCATGGATGTTGGTTTTGCAGTTCTTACAGCGGAGCCCAAATTTGTTATTGACTTGGAGGAGGAGAACATTTGGGTAAGGTTCCAGGTTCTTCCTTCCCTTTGTACCACTGCAGCTACTATGGCCCTGAGCTCCCCTCTTCTAGGACCTTACACTCTCCATCTGTAGTAATGTTTTTGTAAGCTTAATCTTGCCACAGTCTATCCGTAACAATCAATCCTCTCTTAAACCCTCTCCCCCAAGGCCTACTTTCACCTCACACTCTTCACTCCCCTCATGACTCACGCACAATCATCCGGGCACAGACATCACAGAACTTTGGTTTCTTGAAGAAGTGATCTTTGAATTTGTGGGGCTTGTCATTGACAAGCTTAGGAGGTTCTGGAGGTGGCTCCTCCTCCTCCTCTTCTTCCTCCTCTTCCTCATAGATGTAGTAGATTGGCCCACCCCCAGCTCCCACTGCCTCCCCATTGGCCTGAGGCTCTGGGGGGAGCTCCATCTCCTTTGGCTCTGGAGACCCCTTCCTGAATAACTGCTTCAGCCGCTGTAGCTGTGGAAGGGAAGGAGTGAAGGAAACCCATGTTAAGATGACTGTCAATCTACTTTTCTAGTGTGAGGCAAGCAGTGTGTCTGGAGATTAGAGAACTGGGGATGCAGGTACTGGCTAGCCTACTGACAAAAGCATCACACACAAGTGGGATCAGTTCAAGCAGTTTTCTTCAGACTAAATGGCTTCCTAGCCCCCCAACACAGAAGCAAGAGATCCAAACTCACCCCACTTTGCGATGTCTCTGCTGGGAAGGGGGGCTTAGGAGACTCCAGCACCTCCTTTTCTGTCATCCTGCAAGAGGTTAGACCCCACTATGGAATCTAATCCTTGACTGCCACTCTCCCCTCATTTATTCCTGTCTTGAAGTAGGGCGATTCTTGGAGGGGAGGTATTGGGAGGAATTTGGTTAAACAGAAAGCCTTTGGGTCAGGCTTATGAACAGAAAGAGCCAGAGAAAAAGCCAACAGTCTGAAGAACTCCCAGTTCCTCAGATAATCCATCCTTCTACCCTGAGGGGCAGCCCCAGAATTTACAGTTCTAACATAGTGCTCAGGACTGCCTGATTGGGATCTTTCTACAGGAACTTATAGCCAGTAGACAGGACCACACACCCCTTCCCACATCCCCTCCTCATGTGCAAGCAAGGAGGGATGGCTTGAGACATTTATTCTTACCAGAGCTTTAGGGCCTTGTGCCTAGTTCTATCCCAGCCTGCTTCAGGCCTCAGCTATTTTAAGTTTTCAGAGTAATACGATCCTTTCCTTCTCTTACTACTCCATTCCTTAAGCCCCACCCCCACCTTCATTTCTAAAGGAGGAAAATAATAATTTCATATCTAAAACCCAAACTACTCACAGAGAATGAAATGAAGAAGCTGAACAGACTACAGACTGGGGGAACTGGGATGAGCAACCCTGGAAATAGAAAGATGAAGAGGCAACTTACGTTTGGGATTCCCTAAGTCAGTCCACAGTCTGGGGGGGGATAATGATCCCCAAGGGCCTTGATGGTGGTGCTGGGGGAGAGCTGGTCTTCTTCCTTGGGGGCTTAGACCCCCAGTACCCTCCGCACTGACACCAGCTAACCAGATAGTATTTGTAGGCTCTCTAGCCTCTCACCTTGGTGGCAGAGCTGAAATGACAGGGCTGGAGGAAAGTAGACAGCTGAGCAGCACAGCTGACAGGGAGTAATTAGACACGGGGAGTCTGGGGCAGGGCAGGACCCTAAATCCTCCCATCCCCCAGGGCTGTTCTTTCCTGATTCTTCATCTTGGGTGAGAAGATCTTTTCTGGCTAAAGTCAGGAATCACATTTTTTCTTTTCTCTGTTCTTCACGAAACAGGATTAAACCTAGGGCTTCATACATGCTACCCAAATGCTCTACCACTGAGCTATAGTTTGTCCTTGCTGTACTCTTAAATGTCTGAACATGAAGAATTCTAAACTGATTTTCTCCCCCTAAATCTACAAACCTGTTTTAGAAACTGGACTTATCTTCTCAGTCACTGTCTTCTAGTGGTCCAGTGTTCACATGCCCTCAAGCACTGATCTATTCCTCAGACTTGGGGCTAGGAACTAGTAAGGAAAGGCCTTTTATTCTCAGAGATCCCATCAGCCAGCCATACAGCTGTTTCATGTGTCGTTAAGTACTATCCTGTATGTAGTGCTGCTTTGGTCCATTCCACAGTCCTTAGAGGCATCCTTTCCCTTTCTCTGAAATCTTGTCCTCAGGGTAAAGGGTTACAAGAAGACAGGTTGTAACCAGGTTACTGGTGGCTCAATACCTATGATCCTGGCTTCTTAGGAGGGTAAGATCTGACTATCTCAGTTCAAAGCCAGCCCAGGCAGGAAAGCTCATGACTCTTATCTCCAATTAACCACCAGAAGACCAGAAGTGGTGCTGTGGCTCAAAGTGGTAGAGCACTAGCCTTGAGCAAAAGAGCTCAGGGACAGCATCTGGGCCGAGTTCAAGCCCCATGACTGACAAAAGAAAACAGACTGTAACTCCTGGGAAAGAAGGGTTTAACCATTTTAGGAAAGTTAAACAGACAGGTTATAGCTATCTTCTATAGCAAGTTTTTTTTTTTTAAATTGTAAATAATGTTTCCTTCCCCTTAAGAATTGCTAATCCTTGCAGGCAGGATGGTTTATTCTTCTTAAATCACCTTCACTCCTAGATTACCCCACCTACCATGGATGCCACAATATAAGAACTGAGAAGGCAAAGGTTGGCTTCCTCTACTCTGGGCTGTAACATGACTGAGATCCTGGAGGAAAGCCATGTCTCACGTATAGTATCTCATGTATTTGGGAAAAATAAAGGATTACATTAGAAGTTGGGTCCGATAAGCTGTTAGGGGAACACGGCTAGAGACATAGTTAGCCAGGCCCAAGAGATTTCCAAGACAATGCTAGCACATCAGATGTCATTTTCATCTACTGTCCTCTTTTTAATGGGTGCATAATGAGCCTAAGTCTGTAGGCCTTAATAATGGCCCTGTTCTGACAGGCTGGAAAGAATAGGAAAGGCTTTGAGAATCCCTAGAAGGTATATCTTGTAGGTAGAGTGATTTCTTTAGCAGCACTGGACAGGAGCTGCTTAACATGTCTGGACAATACAGCATTGGCACAGTGAATTTATTTTGTATAGCTCCCCACGGTCAGCTCAGTACTAGGGCTTAAACTCAGGACCTTGAACTCTTGTTCAGCTTTTTTTGCTCATAGCTGGTGCTATACCATTTAAGCAACACATCCAGTTCTACTTCTGTACTCATTAGTTGACAAAGAGTGTCTTGGATTTGTCTCTACAGGCTTGCTTTGAATCTAGGTTCTCAGATCTCAGCTTCCTGAGTGACTAGAATTACAGGCATGGATCACTAGCCACTGGTATCCGGCTTGGTATAGCTTCTTTTTTGGTGCTGGTCCTGGGGTTTTGAACTCAGAGCCTGGGTACTGTCTCTGTGCTTTAACGCTCAAGGCTAGAGTTCTACCACTTGAGCCACAGTTCCATTTCTAGCTTTTTGCTGGTTAAATGGAAATAAGTCTCAGACTTTCTCGCCTAGGCTATGCTATGATCCTCAGACTTCAGCCTCCTAAATAGCTAAGATTACAAGTGTCAGTCACTAGCGCCTGGCTTTGTGTGTGTGTAGATTTTTGTTGTTGTTGGTTATAGGACTTGATCTCTGGGCCTGGATGCTGTCCTACCCCTTGAGCCACAGCACTACTTCCTGTTTTCTGGTGATTAATTGGAGATAAGAGTCTCATGGACTTCAGTACCCAGGCTGGCTTTGAACCGTGATCCTCAGATCTCAGCCTCCTGAGTAGCTAGGATTACAGGCGTGAGCTGCTGCACCTGGCTTGATGTATGTATGTATGTATGTATGTATGTATGTATGTATGTATGTATACACCTCTTTTTTTTCTGTGCTCCCCTCTCCCCCCGCTACCCCGCTCTGCCCCAGTTCTGGGGGCTTGAACTCAGGGCTTGGGCATTGTTTCCTGATTTTCTTTCACTTAAGGCTAGTGCTCTACCACTTGAGCCACAGCACCACTTCTGGCTTTTTCTATGTATCTGGTACCGAGGAATCAAACCCAGGACTTCCTTCATGCAGGTGAGGCAAGCACTCTACCACTACTAGGTCCTGCTCCCAGCCCCCAGGCTCAGCTTTTGAGCATCCTAAGTGAGTATTAGAATTAATAAAGAAGCCTTTGGTATGGACGCAGAGGTCCCGAGTTGAGTTGTGATATGCTTGATGAACTGCTGTTCACAGCTGTAGGGAGAGCCCCAAAACAAGTTCCCATGGAGACCTAGTCATCTATTAAAGAGTTGTATGAAGGAAGAGGACAGGCTAGAAGGAACAGTGTAAGATGTATGTACACATGTTTGGGAAAGCCATCCCAGCACATGACAAACCACTTCAACAGCTGTGTTGCTAAACCTACCCAGAACCCCAAGCCCCCACCCACTTCCAGACGGCAATACAGAAACAGTGACCCACGTCCAGTGACAAGTTTTATATTTAAAAACAAAATCAACCTTCCCCCCACAAGTAACCCCCCAAACAAACAAAAAACCAGATTAAATAAAATTTACAGTGAATATACCCAGCAAACATCTGTATGTGCAATTAAATACTGTGTCTGTTACTGCGGCACAAACCTCAAACAAACAATATACAAGTGTTCTGGGGGTGGGGTGAGGGGGTTCCAAGCTTTAACTCTGTGAGGTTTGGGGAGATAAGATGGGAGATGTAAGAGAGTGGGGAAATCAATTTTGTTTTTCTTAATTCTGTCCATATAAATATATTCGTAAAGACCAAAAAAGGAAACAGGAGCTTGGGATGGTAAGGAAACAGGCGAGGGAGAGAGTATGAGACTCTCCCAACTCTACCTGGCCAAACATTTGAAAGAAACGAATTTCAGGGTTGAAGAAGATATAAAAAATGATAGAAGAGAATGGGAAGGAGAGGGGAATGGGGGAGGGGCAACTAGGGAAAAAGAGGGGGCCATGGCAGAGGAAGTGGGTAGGAGTCTAGTGCCTGTGTGAGTCTGTTTGTTTCATCCCTAACATCGTAGGCTCTAGTCTTGTGTCTGTCTCCTTCTTGCCTCTGGCTAGATAAATTCAGCCTTGGCCCCCTCCACCTTGCCCTGTCCCCTACCATGTAAGTCCCTTTCCCTCCTCCATTTATTGGGAGCTGGCTCGCTCCAGGATCCTCAGGTCATAGTTCTTTTTGGCCACTCGAAGTTTGAAGCGACTCACTGAGTTGTTGAGACGAAGGGAGGCATTCTGGGCAGCTAGAGGGCTGGGAAACACAGCCACGATGGTGTACAAGGCAGCGAGGTCAGAGTGGCGGCCATTCTCGGCAGTCCCACCATTATCCCCCCCACCTCCACCAGGCAGCCCCTGAGCATCCTTGAGCCACTGGATCTTGGCGCCAGACATGGCAAGCTGAGTGAAGAGTTTGTCCGCCTCAGTACGGGTGATACCCTCAGGGAGATCTGTCACTTCCAGCACCCGCCCCAGGACTGGAGGGGAAGAAAGAACATATGGTTGTGAGAGGTAGAGAAAGAAGAACTGAACAGAGGACTGGCAGAGAATTGGGTTGACCAAAAACACAATGTCCTCAAAAGCCCCATTTTCCCACTTTGTCCCTTCCTCTCCTCTTCAAGTCACTCTAATTTCCCAACTATCTAGATTCTAATCAGGACAAGCAGAACGTAAAAATGAACCCTTCTCTTCTAGCAAGAGATACAGGCAAAAAGGAACTAGGAATCGGAGTCTAGGTTTATGATCTGAGGACCTATACCTCATTTTTCTCATAGTCAGTGCTATGAAGAAAATGATGCTTTTATTGTCAGTCTTTAATAACTTTATTTCAGATCACCTGAAACAAGTTCTTCACTTCCCTTCCTATTCAGAGGCTGGCCCAAATGGACAGTTCCTTCTTATCAACTAGAAAAGTCTCTTTCCCTTATTTTTCTTGTTTAGTCAACTGCCACAAATGACTTGTCTGCCTAGCATGAAGGCTACATTCTTTACCAATCTCTTCTTAAATAGGGTCCAAGACTACTAAAGGGAGATAGCCTAGATTAGGGTAAGGACTGCTCCTAGAAGAATGCTAGTAAGAGGCTCAGCAACCTCTATCATGGTACTATTCCCTATTTGACCAGGCCTTAGAACCTGGTACAGCTTGGTTGGGGAAACCGAGATACTTTGCCTTCTGCTTGCTTTTGAGTGCACCTATAGGACCCCACTTCCCCCACTCTAAGCTAGTTTTCTGATCCATCCTGGGTCGTTCATGAAGGGTTAAAGGGTAGGGTATCTTTTCTTGGGAATTTGGCATCCTGTTACTTACCAACATCTGCTGTCCCTAGGTCAGTGGAGGCTGATTTGAGTGCTTGTCTCTTGCCCCGGTTTCCATGCTTCAATCCACTCTGTCCCTTCAATATTTGAAAGATAACTCTTACCTCAAGCAAACAACATAGACTGCCAGTGTCCTAATATCTATCAGTGACTGAGAAGTGGCACTCAACCCTGAGGTCTTAACCCAAGCAGGCAGTCAGTGACCAATGAGATACAAATGGTCTCTTCCTTTTAGCAGTGGGGTTGGGTCAGAGCATGAACACAGAATGGGGGTAAGGCTGTTCCTGCTTTGTCTACCTTGTGCACCCAGCTACCTAGTAGAAGGGATAGTTCCAGGTAAGAGGAGGGCCTAATGGCTTTAAGGCTGATGGTAAACACCCTTACCTGATGCACCGTGTAAGTTGACTGGCCATGGAGCAAGGGAGGGCAAATGGACAGATTGTACTGTAATGGTTGGCCCAAGAGGGAGTAACGCCCATCACCTAAGAATAAAACCAGATGATTTTGGAGAAGTTTGAGCTTCATGATAAGTTATTATGAGATTTCAGGGGGCTTTGGAGATGAGTAATAACAATGTATATAATTCCTACTTTTTCTTTTTTTGTTTTTGTGGGTCATGGGGCTTGAACTTGGCCTAGGTGATGTCCCTGAGCTCTTCAGCTCAAGGCTACCATCTTACCCTCAAGCCAAGCCCCACTTCCCGTTTTCTAGAGATAAGAGTTTTCTGGAGATAAGAGTCTCAGGTCCTTTTGTGCCCTGGCTGGCTTTGAACCCTGATCCTCAGATCTTAGCCTCCTGAGTAGCTAGGATTATGGGCATGAACCCCTGCACCCAGCTTTATTCCTACTTTTTCTATCATGGGAATACCATGGACTGATTTAAGAGCTATCACTAGCAGGAAAAGGGAAAGCAAAAAGGAAAGGGTAAGATGGGGCGAATATGATTGAAGAATACTTATAAATGCATGAAAATATAAAGTGAAACCCATAAAAACCCAGTTTGGGTGCTGTCCCTGGCCTCTTTTTTTTTTTTTTGCCAGTCGTGAGGCTTGAGCTCAGGGCCTGAGCACTGTCCTTGGACTTTTTTTTCCTCAAGGTTAGAGTTCTACTACTTGAGCCTCAGAACCACTTCTGGCTTTTTACTATGTATATGATATCAAGGAATCATACCCAGGTCTTATATGCTAGTCAAGCACTCTACCACTAGGCCAAACTCCTAGCTCCCCCTGACCTCTTTTGCTTAAGGCTAGTGTTCTACTACTTTAAGTCACAGTTTCACTTCTGGTTTTATGGTGGCTAACTGGAGATAAGAGTCTTATGGAATTTCCTGCCAAGGCTGGCTTCAAACCTTGATCCTCTGATTTCAGCCTCCTGTGTAGCTGGGATAACAGGCGTAAGCCACCAGCACCTGGCAATCCTACAGATCTTTATGAATGTCTTTTTACCACATTTAAAACCACATTCTTATTTTTATATTACTTGTGATAGCCAAGGCAGAAAGTACTCTTATTTTATGTTACTTATGAAAGCCAAGGCTATGCTTAGCTTCTATGTAATTAATGTCATTTTATACATTAAAAAAAAAGTGAATTTTGAGTTTCAGTAACTTGCTCAACTTCATAAAGTTACTGAAACTTGAACTAAAGTCTTTTAACCCAAGCCCAAATGTTTTGTCTCCTAAAACCATACTTCTGGCAAAGCTCTATAATCCCAGTCGTCAGACTCAGCACTACCATTAAAATAAATTCGTTAGGAAGTTCAGTGGACGTCTTTTCCCTAGCTCTTTTTACTCTACTCAGCAGTAAGCATGTAAAGCATACTAAGCATGTAAAGGAGAGCTGGAGTAAATTAACTAAGAGCAGTAGTAGAGAGGGGCAAGTGTTTTGTTTCCGCAGGGATCTAAAAAGAACAGTTAGTGTGGAGAATTACATCAGCCACACTGGTGACTGACTTGGCATTCTCTAATCTCCCCAGCTAGGAACAGAAGTAAAGGATGAATTCTGGAACCAACAGTTCTAATCTAACACCCTACCCTGTGCTGGGCCCCCAGGCCGGGGGAACTGTGTGAGGACAGGCAGAGGACTGAGACCAGTGCAGACATTGCTGAGGCTGGTAACAGGAGAGGGTGCTGGAGACTGGGTAGGAGATGTGACAGGGCTGCTGCTCATTTGTGTGTTGGCCTGTAGAAGAGACAAGCACACATCATATAAATATAAAACATCATCTGCTGAATATTCCTATGGTTTGGCTTCAGGTCCACCTCTTAGTTGTTTATTTAAACTTTTTTTTGCAGAGGGGGGGAGAGCGGGGTTGGCCATGGGACTTGAACTCTGGGCCTGGGGGCTGTCCCTGGGCTCTTCAGTTCAAGGTGAGAGCTCTACTACATTGAGTTACAATACCACTTCTGGCTTTCTGGTGGCTAGTTGGAGCATCTTGGACATTCTAGATGTTCCTACTTGGCTGGCTCTAGACTATGGTCCTCAGATCTCAGCCTCCTGAGTAGCTAGGGATTAAAGATAGAATAATCTGTGCATGACTCAATCTGAATTATTTTAATAATCTACTTTTTTTTTTTTAAGCTTTGTAGTGGTACTGGATCAAACTCAGGGCCTTGGACTATTCCTTAGCTTTTTTGCTCAAGGCGGGCACTCAACCACTTGAGTCACAGTTCAGTTCCATTTAAGAGTTTTTTGATGGTTAACTGGAGAGAGAAGGCTCATAAACTTTTCTGCTTAGGCTAGCTTTGAATTTCAATCTTCAGATTTCTGCCTTCTGAGTAGTTAGGATTACAGGTGTAAACCACTGGTACTCAGCTATTATCTACTTTTGTGAGGTGGGGGCTGGTTTCAAATTGTAACCTTGTATGTAGCTAGGATTACAGGCATGAGTCACCACTGTGTTCAGCTATTATTTACTTCTTTTGGATGGATACTGGGGATTGAACTCAGTGCCCATGTTTGAAAGGCAAGCATTTTACCACATGAGCCTTTGGATCCCACACCCTCTTGTGCTGGTCCTAGGGCTTGAACTCAGGGCACTGTCCTTGAGCTTTTGTGCTCAAAGCTAGCATTTAACCACTTGAGCCTCAGCTCCACTTCGAGCTTTTTGGTAGTTAACTAGAGAGAAGAAATTCCTGCCCTGGCTAGCTTCAAACTCTGATTCTCAGATCTCAACCTCCTGAGTAGCTAGGGATTATAGGCTAAGTCCTTGTTGCCTGGCTCCCCATTCATTTTTGCTTTGATTATTTTTCAGATAGGGGACTGTGTTTTTTTCTCAAGGCTGGCCTGAACTGCAACCCTCCTATGAATGCCTTCCATAGAGCTTGGATAACAGATGTCAGCTTTTTTGTTGAGATGAGATCTTGCTAACTTTTGTCCAGATTGGCTGAAAACTATGATCCTTCAGATCTCCACTTGATTAGCTAGGATTTACAGGCAGGAGCCAGTGTACTTGACAATATTTTTTTGGGGGGGGAGGGGGTGGAGTGTCAGTCATGGGGCTTGAACTCAGAGCCTGGTGCTGTTCCTCAGTTCTGCTCAAGGTGAGTGCTCTATCACTTTGCCACTTTGACCCACAGCCCCACTTCTGGCTTTCTGGTCATTAACTGGAGACAGGACCTTCATGGACTTTCCTTTCTGGGCCGTCTTCAAACTGAGATCCTTAGGTCTCAGGCTCCTGAGTAGCTAGTATAACAAATGTGAGCCACCAGCATCTGGCTTGGGATTTTTTTTTTTTTTTTTTGCCAGTCCTGGGGTTTGAACTCAGGGCCTGGGCACTGTCCTTGGGCACTTTTTGCTCAAGACTAGCGCTCTGCCCTTGAGCCACAGTGCCACTTCTGGCTTTTTCTTTGTATGTGGTACCAAGAAATCGAACCCAGGGCTTTGTGCATGCTAGGTGAGCACTCTATCACTAGGCTATGCTCCTGACCCATGGTTTGGGAATTTTTTTTTTTTTAATTGTCCGGGTAATGTATAGAAGGGTTACAGTTATATTTGTCAGGTGGTGGGTACATTACTTCTCACACATTGATCCTCTGCTCATGTTTTTGTCCCCATTTCCTTCTCCCCACCCCCCCCCAATCATCTTATTTCCTTCCCTTCCCTTCCCTATTTCAAATAAACAAACAAATGTATATACAATATACCAGGTAACAAAATCAAATACAGTAACATGAGACTAACCATAAATGGAAAGAAGAAATATAGTACATTAAGAACAACAATCACAAAGCTAAACCTGTTTCCATATCCTAGAGTTCATTTCATTTGGTCTCATCCTATATAAGCTTACATGTATAGCTTTTGAGCTATTGTGATCTTCTGCTAGGAGAGCCCTAGATGTGTATTAATTATTACAAATGAGGGAAACCACCGAGCCTATGTTCCTTTGTATCTGGTTTACTTCACTTAATATGATTTTTTCCAAGTCTTTCCATTTCCTTATGAATGGGGCGATGTCATTCTTCTTGATGGCAGCATAGAATTCCATTGTGTATAAGTTCCCTATCTTCTTGATCTACTCATCTACTGAGGGGCATCTTAGCTATGGAAAATAATGCTGCAATGAACATCATTGTGCTAGTTAGTTTAGTATGCCCTTGTTTCTGGACATTTGAGTAAATGCCAACAAGTGGGATTGCTAGGTCATAGGGGAGATCTATGTTTAGTCTTTTGAGGAACTGCCATACTGCTTTCCAGAGTGGTTGATCAAGATTACACCATCAACAGTGTAGTTATGATCCCTCCTGGCCATATTCCCACCAGTATCCGTTATTAGATTTCTTGATAATGGTGCTTCTTACTAGAGTGAGGTGGAATCTCAAAGTTGTTTTGGTTTATTTCTTTTAGGGCCAGAGATATCATTTCTTCATGTGTCTATAGGCCATTTTTATTTCCTCTTCAGAGACGTCTCTCTTTAAGTCTTTAGCCCACCTTTTAATTGGATGGTTGTTTCTTTGAGGATTTGTTTTTGAGAGATTCAATTTTTAATCATTAGGTATATTTTAGATATGAGGCCCTTGTCTGTTGTATGGCTAGTGAAGATCTTCTCCCACTCTGTGGGCTTTCTATTTAACTTGATAGCTATGTCCTCGGCCATACAGAAGCTATGCAGTTAATGCAGTCCCATTTGTCCAAATTTCAATTTGTTGTGTTTCTGGGTCTTTATTAAGAAAGTTTTAACCTGTGCCAAGGAGACCTAGTGTATCTCCTATTCTATCTTGTACAGTTTTCAGGGTATCTTGCTTTTACCTCAAGGTCTTTGATCCATTTGCAATTAATTCTGGGGCAGGGTGAAATAGAAGGATCCAAGTTTAGTTTTCTATAGGTGCTTAACTGATTTGCCAGCACCATTTGTTGAAGAGGCTGTCTCTTCTTCCATCCAATTTTTTTTGGCTGGCTTGGGAGTTTTTTAAATGTGTATTCCTTCTATCACTTCAGATATTATGATCCCTATAAGAGGACACTTCCATTATGTTTTTCCTCCAAAATGTTTAGAAAAGATATGAAAAAAAGGCTGCTTAGTTAATGACAAAAATAATCCTCTGGGAAGGACTGGGTCCCCTCTGCCAAGACAAGAGTAGGCTGGAGGACTCACCTGGGGATTACTGTCAGGATTGTAAAGGTCTCCAGGCTTCTGTCCCCGCTGGTCCACACTGTAATATTTGCAGTGATTCCACTGAACCATGGATGGGTTCTGAGGAGGCTGAGGTCCATTAGGAACATTAAGCTGCATGACCACCACACCTGGTCCAGAAGGTGACACTCCTGAGTAGTAGAAGAAAGCAATTGGTTGAGAATTTAAACTGTATTTATTATTATTATTATTAGCCAGTCCTAGGGCTTGAATTCAGGGCCTAGGCACTGTCCTTGAGCTTTCTCAAGGCTAGCACTCTATCCTTGAGCCATAGCAACACTTCTAGCACTGCCCCCGCCGGGTGTATATGGTACCAAGGAATTGAATCCAGGGCTTTGTGCATGCTAGGCAAGCACTCTACCACTAGGCCACACTCCCAGCTCAAACTATATTTCTGACTTCCGGTTATCCCTGAATGAAAAAACCAATAAGCAAATCCACCCACTCATTTCAGGGTCATTCAAACTGTGTCCTGCCAGAAATATGAGGTGGCTAATTTGGCTTTTGATTTCTTTTCCTATACCAGTGGAAACTTGAGTGGAAGGGTGATGAGTCCCAGATGCCAGTGTTCTTCTGGCCTTCACCTGGTGAGGAGCGTTTTGGTATGGTTGGCAGAAAAACTACTCCATTCTGCCAAAGTTGGATATTACCAAATACTCAGGTCAGATTACTCAAATATCTAGGCATGATACTGATTTGGTCTGGGGCATTGGCCAGAGCTATGCAAGCTTTTCTGTTAGGAAGTACAGATAAATCAGGAAACATTCTGGAGAACATAAATGTACATAGCTTTACTAAGCCAGATCTAGGAAGTACTTCATGGTCAAGGATAGTATAAATTGGGAAACATTTCAAGCAGAAGGAATATTATTGAGATATATCCATATTGAGGATATGACAAATGATTCAAAGTGCTAAGACACAAGGGGTATTTAGGGAAAGCAGTATGAGTTAAGGTAGATTTATTCAACAAACATTTACTGATCATTTGTATCTGCCAGTCTTTATGCTGGGCACTGAGTGTACAATAAACAAGGCTGGTCTCTGTTATCACAGAATGAACAATCTATTAAGACCCAGACATTAAGCAAATAGCTGATGCTGACTTGCAGAGTTTGAAGTACACTCTGGTAAGATGCTTGGACTTTATTCTGAACATGTTGGGACAGAAATGATGCTTTGGAGAGTCAATCCAACTGTCCAAATACAGGATGAGGGTCTAGTCACAGGAAGATCACTTAGGAAGGTTCTTAAACAAATGAGGTTCTGAATGATGGCAATATCAGAGGACAATGAGAGTTTCAGGCTACACTGACAGGTTCAGGTAGCTGACTGGATATGATCCTATGTTTATGGTACTGGTAACCAGAATAGCACCAAGACTCATGGGATAGAGGAAGCTCAGGGCACAGTGAGGAGTAGTATTAAGTCTTAAGTCTTTCTCCTGGCAAACAACACAAGGAGTTAAGAAGCCAGTTGATGGACAGGGAGCCATAGGCAGAAAGATTATGCTGGGAGGACTGTCTAGCATGAGGGACTCATTTTGCCCTTGACCTCCAAGGCAATACAGAGTCTGGGTATTTAGTGGTAGAGAAATGGAGCTGGGGTTAGTAGCTTGGAAACCTGCCTCTATGCTGATGTTTTCATGACTTGGTGCTTCATGGCTACCACTGCTATTGCGATGTTGCTTCCTATGATGGGACATGTTACAGCCTCTGTCCTGGGTACCAGTCATTCTGGGAGGTGAGTGTGATTGCTTTTCTAAAGTAGTGCTGGTCAAAAGAAAGGAAAAGAAATGATGATAGGAGGCCTAAAAGGGCAGCTGAGGGAGACAAAGCATCTATTGGGTACTATTCTCTAGCCAATTTGTGTGTTCCTCCCCCTCATGGTTCATTCAATCAGAGAGCACAAATACTCAGTGCAATAGCTTGTATCTTCCCATCCCTGCCAAAGGGAATAGGGCATTCATCAGCATAACTTGTAGAAGGGCCAAGGGAAAATTGCATAGTTGTAGAGTGCCATGCATTTAACAACTTTCCCCTTACTACAGTTGCTTTGGGCATTTTTACTTCCCAATTCTAAAAGCCCTATCCATTCCAACATACTCTACCAACAAAATTGCAATTGACCTTATTCAAACGCCTCATTGCTACCTGAGGGGCCAACGCAAAAATAATCAAATCTACTGCTTTTCTAGAAGGCAGCTCATAATCTGAGCCTAATGCCCTGGGCCAGGAAAGGTGGGGTGTGTGTGAGCATGTAGGGGGTGAGCATAAGCAGGCCAGAGGAAGCTCTTTCTGATACTAACACATAGCCATAAGGAGCTACTGGGGATGGGAAAAAAAAAAAAAAAAAAAGGGAGGAGGGGGGAGAATAAAGTCCTTGTATAGCCAGGGTTCTTAGTTTCCACATCTATCCAGGGCCCTTCATGCTTAGTGCCCCCCCACTGGCCTGGAGCATTGTTCCTTCACTCAACCAAGGACATGAAGCACTACTCTGTGGATGAGCTAATTTTTATGCTTCTCTTCCTCAAGCCAAAAGCAGGTGGTATCCGTTAGCAGCTGAACTGTCACTACTTCTTAATGGACAAGGCAAAAAAAAAAAAAAAGACCAAAAAAAAAAACTTCTCTGCCCAGTGACAGCACTTCTATATAATCAGGTTGGGGGAAGAAGCCTGGATTGAGAGCTGGTGGGGAGCTAAAGAAGGGGGCTGAATAAGGAAATCAATTTCAGCTTGAAAGTTCTGAAAGGAGAAGGGAACGTGAGAATGGCTTTTTAAGTAGTAACATTAAACCTGGGCAGAAAGGTCGATTGGGCAGAGCAAACCACATAAATACAAACAAATGACATTTATGTCTGGTAGAATTGGTTTTTGTTTATAGTTTTTTTTTTAAATCAGTGAGGTAGAAGACTGATAAGGCTTCTTCCTTACTACCTGCAACCAAATATGGAAAAGACTATCCAGAGATATAAGACCCTAATTAAAGCCTAGGATGGAAATCAATATCTTGACCTTTTTCCTTTTTTGGGAGGTAGGAGTGAAGGCTATCTTCAGGAAATGGAAAAGAATAGTTTTAGTTCTGGAAACCTTTCAGCTTAAAAAAAAAAAAAGCCAGTAGTGAGAAGCTATTTCTGTATGTGCCTCACTGTCTGTGTTGCTGTGTCACTGTGAGTTGCGAAGGTGTGCATAGGTATCATTGCTATTCATATCTGTGTGCATTTACCCCAGACTAGAAATCTCAAGGGACCTACATGCCATCATTTTAATGGGAAGAAGAGTGTTTCCTGGAGTTAGTTATACCTAATATGGTGGCAGAATTATGGGCCAAGCCTGGGGGATAGATGGGACAACTACAAAAATGTATTAATAAATCAGAACAGTTGTTCCAGGAATGGCCAATCCTAATCCCTGCTTTATTTTTGGAAAAGTGACCATGTTGCTACATGAGAGGAGGGTGGTGGCTGTCCTCTGAAGGTGACAGAATAGCCTTTGTGGGTTATTCCTGCCATCTCCTTTCCTAATAAAGGGTAAACTGAAAAGGTGGCAGAAGAGACATTTGTTTCTGTCTCCCTTTTCTTAGATTTCCGTGAACATGGATGGAAAACTTTTAGTGAATATGGACATGGGTACAACAGAGTCCCACTATTTGGGAAAGGCATAAAGGTCAGTTAGAAGGCTAAGAGCAATGGGAATAAATAAGATATTACTGAGAAAATTTCAAAAGAAGCAATAAAAACAGATGATGGCAATGTTTTCTTCATTTGCTTTAGTTTGAGAAGCCTTGATTACCTCTTTCCATTCTCAGCCTGTATTTCTAGTACTTCCAATTTGAATGAAAATTGTTTTAGTAATTTAACCTAACACTAGCCCGCTTTTGTGTGTGTGTGTGTGTGTGTGTGTGTGTGTGTGTGTGTGTGTGTGTGTGTGCGTGCTGGTCCTGGGGTATTGTCCCTAAGCCTTTTTGCTCAAGGCTTGTGCTCTAGTGTTCTATCACTTGAGGCATAGCTCCAGTTCCAGACTTCTTTGGGCAGTTAATTGGAGATAAGAGTTTCTTGGGTTTTCTTGCCTCAGCTGGCTTCAAATTGCAATTCTCTGATCGCAGCCTCCCAAACAGCTAGAATTAAAGGTAGAAGCCACTGATGCCTGGCTCTTGGTTTGTTTTTGAAAAAAACATTTTGAATTTGAATTTGAAGACTACAGATTCAATAGACATTTGACACACCATAAAATATACCAATAAAAACACACCATCAAGGGGGGTGGGTGGTGGGTGGGGGGGAGGGTAATGGGTACCAAGACATGTGAAAGAGTATCAATGTATGAATGTATGTGAATTAATGCACCTTCTATCTGGCAAATATAATTACAATAAAAAAAAAACCACACCATCAAGTATACCCACATTCACATATAAATACTTCCTTAATGAACAGGAGACAATTTTGTTGCACTGTCAAGCACTACTACAGGCCACAATGCATCTTGTATCTGGTTTCTACAATTTCCATACTCTACTGGGAATTTCAAGACCAAATGCTTTGGCAGACACTAGGAGAAATATTAAAGGGTGAGGGTTACTGAATTTAAAACCTCAGCATGTGAGAGATCTACATTTGGTCTGGATAAAGCCAGAAGTCACTGCACCTTGAAGATAAGAACCTATTGTGTCCTGTGAGCAGATTAATGATCAAATTGCCTTATAGCAACTAATCCTGAGAGTGCAAACAAACAATAGTGAAAAATACCCTATTTCTAATTAGCAAACTGGGATAACTAGCAAAAAATCCCCTTCTCACCAGAAGAGGGCACTCAAGACATCTCTACAATAGAACGGGGTAAGGATGTCTAGAAGCTAAAATCCCCTTTCCAGAAACCCTGAAGTTTATTTAACTGTAATGTCCTGCTATCTCAGGATGGGCAGAAAAAGGAAATAAGAGCAGCTGCATTTGGTGTCCTCATACAGACTGGCATGCAAAGACCAGCATGGGCTGCTGGAATGGTGGCTAAACCACATTTTGCAAGTCATTGCCTACATAGCAGGACCTAGACAGCATGAGGCTGTGTGGCATAAACTTATTCATCTAGAGTAACTTCAACTTTATGGAAGGCTTATAGTTATTTAACACAAAGCCCATTATTTCCTACTGGAGGGAAAGGAATAGAGGAAAAAGTCCTGTTGAAAATGTAGCATAGGTGGGGCACGGTGGCTCATGCCTGTAATCATAGCTACTCAAGAGACTGAGATATGGATTACGGTTCAAAGCCAGCCCTGGTACAAAAGTCCAAGAGCCTCTGACCTCCAATTAACCACCAGAAAACTGGAAGTGGCGCTGTGGCTCCAGAGGTACGGTGGTAGCCTTGAGCTGAAGAGCTAAGCGACAACGCCCAGGCCCAAAGTTTCAGCCCCATGACCAACCAACAAAAAAAAAAGAAAAGTAGCATATGGCATGGAAAGTCCAAAAACCAAAATTCAAGTTCTAGGACTGTGACCTAAAATAAGCAGTTTAAATGACCTATTCCCTGGGCCTAGGCGTTGTCCCTAAGCTCTTCAGCTCAAGGCTACCACCCTACTCCTTGAGCCACAGCACCACTTCCAGTTTTCTAGTGGTTAATTGGAGATAAGGGTCTCACAGACTTTAGTGCCTGGGGCTTGCTCTGAACCCTGAACCTCGATCCTCAGATCTCAGCCTCCAGAGTAGCTAGGATTACAGAAGTGAGCCAGCTCACCTGGCTAATCTGTTTCTTAAATTCCCTTCTAACAAAACTGTGTTGAGAATAATTAAAGTGTCACAATATATGTGACACTGCTAAAAACTGATAGATTTATGATATGACTTAAAAAACATCTCTCAACTTATCTCATATTCCTATGAGAAAAGAAAAGCTGTATAAAAGAAGCATGAGACAGAGGTATTTCATAACCCAAAGGCACATGAGTAAAATGCTGGAGTCAGGAGGAAAAAAAAGTGCTCTTCCCTCAACCCCCAACTCAGGCACGTGCCACCATAACCAGACAAGACTTTTTTTCCTTTGTGGTGATGGGCACAGTTGATCCCTGAATCTTTCTCAGCTTCAGAACACAAATATTTCAAAATTGTTGCCCAAATCCCTCCCAAATTCTTTATCCTCTTACCTGAGTACTGCTGTGGCATCTGTGGTGGACTGCAGGGAGAAGGAGACTGAGGCATCTGGTACTGCTCAGAGCCAGGAGGTTGCAGAAATCCCACAGAAGGGCTGGGAGATGAGAAGAGAGGAGTGGTGAAGCAGTAGAGGGAGGAACACGGCTCCTGGCAAACAGCTGCTGTTTCCTAGGCCTCCCCAAGGGAAGCAGAGGCAGCTCCAAGCCATTCCCAGACCAATTTGCCATGCAATTTCTAAAATCACTCATCAGTTCAAAGTTAATTACATATATTTGTACTTGATCATCTTTCAATTAGGAAGCTGCTAATCAGTGCTATGATGGAATGTGACACATCTTCTTCCTAACAGCGTGGGAATAGTAGAAACACACACCACAGACAGGCAGACAGGCAGGCAGGCAGGCAGGCAGGCAGGCAGGCAGGCAGACAGACTGACAGACAGACTGACTCCCAAACAACAGAAAACCAAGTAAAGTGTGACAGACACAGGCAGAGAATTCTAGAGATTAATAAATAAAGAAGGAGTTATATAATTTAGGATCTATGGACAATGTTACCAGTGACAAATTTTTACTAAAGATAAACAGGAAAAAACACAATTCCAAACAACATGGAGACATTGATATACAAAGATAGAGATAAACATATACATATTAGGAAGTGGACACACCGAACACACAAAGACCCAGACTAGTTCCATCTCTGTCTAATCCATTTTGTGATTTGGGGCACTTTAAAAAAAAAAATATTCCCAGCTGTAATTTCCTCACTGAGTCAGAAACTAGTTGTGGTGGTGCGCATTTGTAATTCCAGCACTAAGGAAGTTGAGACTGGAGGATGGTGAGTTTGAGACTAGCCAGGCATACACAGCAAGATGCTGTCTCAAAAATAAGCTGGGCACGAAGGCGCATGCCCATAATCCTAGCTGCTCAGGAAGCAAATATCTGGGGATCTCGGTTCAAAGCCAGCAGAGGCACTTTAAAGTCTATGAGACTCTTGTCTCCAATTAACCACAAGAAAACCAGAAGTGGCGCTGTGGCTCCAGGGGTGGGGTGGGAGCCTTGAGCCGAAGAACTCAAGGACAACAGAACAACGCCCAGGCCCATACTTCAAGCCCCATGACTGACCCCCCCCCAAAAAAAAAGCAAAAATAGGGCCTGAGGCGAGTGCAAGCTTTCAATCAAACCCAGGCAATAAAAGACAAAAATTAGGGGCTGGGAGTTTGGCCTAGTGGTAGAGTGCTTGCCTAGCATGCACGACGACCCAGGTTCGATTCCTCAGTACTACATACATAGAAAAAAAAAGCCGGAAGTGGTGCTGAGGCTCAAGCGGTAGAGCTCTAGCCTTGAGAAAGTCCAAGGACAGTGCTCAGGCCCTGAGTTCAAGCCCAGGACTGGCAAAAAACAACAACAAAAAAAAACAAAAAAAAAAAAACCAAAAAAAGACAAAAATTAAAATAAAAATCAAACAAAAACAAAATGAAGAGAGGAAAAACAAGAGTAGTGCTTTGATACCGTTCTGGTCCTATAAGCTATGCCCTAACTCCAGACTGTCTACTTTTACACACATATATGCAAATATTGTCTATATATCTACATACATACATATATACTTATGTAAACATTTCATTGGAATTTCATCCATAAAAATGTATGTAGGAAAATTTACATATTTCAAATTGGATTCTTTTCATGATGAGCAGTCTTTATCTCACAGTTTTGAATATCAATGATTTGAAAAACAAAACGGAACAGTATAAAGTCTGACTCTGAAACAGTATTTTTCCCCCTTGTTGCTTAGATCTCTGCAGATGTCAAATCAATTAAAAAGGAGAATGACCCTTCCTTCTTATCTTTTTTTTTAAAGACAGGGTTTCATGTACGCCAGACTAGCCTCAAAATTTGTGATTCTTCTGCCTCCACCTCCCAAGTGCTGGGATTATAGGAATATACCATCACAACCTGCTATTACTGGGATCTTTTCCCTTTTTTTTCTTAAGCTAGTGGAAACAAAAGAATGGTACACCAGTAGTTGAAGGTCTATGGGGAGATGTGTCTGGCTCTCCAGCAGTCCTCACCTCGTACCATTCTGCTGAGCTGGTGGGATCATGCTGTAGTACACTGGTACACCTCCCCCTGGGAGGCTTCCTTGTACAGACTGGCTTGCAGGGACCAGCATGGGTTGCTGGAAAGGCGGCTGAACCACATTTTGCGAGTCATTGCCTACTGGGACCTAGAGAGAGAAGAGAATTACTACTTATACTTTCACTGAGTTCTTCCAGAAAACAGCCTCGTCATACTGGCCTAGAACACTTCGACTTCTTACCTATATCTTTGCCCAGAAAAAAATGCTTACAGAACTATCTGCAGTTCCCCTTTCTCTAAATACCATCCTAGGGCATATGACAGCAAAAGAGCCTGATTTCCTTTATTCTTCGCTTCTGAGCATATATTTATTTGCATGACTATAAAAAAAATTTAAAAACTATTTACTCTGAACTTGCGGGGGGGGGGGGAACCTCTCCAAGTTCTCAGGGGAAAGTAGATAATATTTTAGTATTGGAGTTGTCAGTATGGATGACCCTGGGAAGCTATCTTCCTTGTCCAGGGACTGGGTGATCTTTTCCAATGCAGAATACACTCACTTGATAAGAAGGCAGTGGAGTGTACTGAACAACCAGGCCTTGCATCTGGCCCCCCATGCTGCTCCTCTGGTTACTGAGCAGGCTCTGGTTCTGGGGCTGCTGGACCCCAATCATGCCTGGGTAAGCTGCCTGCTGCTGATTAGGCATCATGGGCTGTAAACCTAAAAGATAAGCAAGACAGAAAAGATGTTAGTGTATATGTTTGAAGTCTACCTCTAGCAGTAATTTCCTTCTTCCACTTTTTCTAGAGACCCCGGATTCCTCCTTAGAACCCTTATCATGCCTGACTTATTTAATTTTTGAATAGGGCAAGTAAACTTTCTCTTTCTTGGCCTCTGCTCTTTATGTACTACTGCCTTTAATCAGTGTCCCCACTTACCAGGCTGCTGGGATGGTTGAGGCAGCTGTTGACCACGCTGGGGGCTGTAGGCCACCGGGTGAGATAGAGGTCGATATTGCTGGTTGGAGTTAGGATACTGTCCAGGGGGGAAGTAAGAAACTTGGATCTATGGTGAGAGAAAACAAGTGTAAGAGGTCCCTCTAATTAGTCCCAACCCCTGAAAATTATTAAAGGCCTCAGGGCTGATGGCCAGAAATCTGTAAATGGAGATAGTTGGGGCTTGCAATGATAGGGTTACTATACAAGTTTGAAATAAAACAGGTCTTGTGTTTTATAAAAGGAAGAATTTCTGGAGAGAGGGACAATATCTCCTCTAGTCTGCCTAAATTAATGAGGAAGGAAGATGAATTAGTGACTAGGACAGGAGCTAAGGACAGGAGCTTCTCACCTGCTGAGGGGGCTGCATATAGCCCTGGGGTGGCAGGACTTGCTGAGTAGGTGGTACATGGCTAGAGGTGGAATAGTTGGAAGTGGGGAGGGGCTGTCCTGTGGAAGCCATGATGAAGCTAGTCTGCTGAGGGTGCTGGGAGATAAGTGGGGGCTGGAACAGAGCTGAGGATGGGTCAGCTGCTTCAGTAGAACCTTGGCGGCTAAGACTCATTTGTCCAAATGGGTTGCTGAGGTCATCTGCCTGTTGAAAGAATGGGGAACTCAAGGACCAAGCTTTTTATCTTTGGCTTCAACATAAATAGACAGAAACAGCAGTTAATTTTGTAGCCTTCCTTATAACATTTTGAGACAATCTTGCTTCTGTGCCCCCCAAAGTACTTTTTAGCCCCAAGCCTCTTCCATGCTATTTTGAATTTTTATAAACTCAATAGCTGTTTAACCCTA